>NW_027186366.1:2326308-2332724 GCF_028583685.1 Petaurus breviceps papuanus
AGAGGGGAGCTTTGGGGGTGAAAGATGGAAGAGGGGAGCTTTGGGGGGGTGAAAGACAAGTTCACATCTGGACACGCTGAATGTGAAGCATCTGAGCGTTGTGTTACATCTTCAGTGTGGCCCCTTGGTGTTGGGATTTTCCTGGTGCATCTTTCATTGTGAGGTCCTGGAGAGCAGAGACTGTGCTGTAGCTTACATTTTTATCCTTAGAGTTCAAAACAGTGTCTGGTATATAGTTGGCACTTAGTAAATGTTCACTGAACTCTTCACAGTGACAAAGAACCGAAATAAAATAGATGCAATTGGGGCTAAACCAACGGTGCCCAACTAGGGTGATGGAATAAGAAACGCCCTGTAAGACACGATGAGTTCAGAAAATCATGGGAAGACCTTGATGAACTGTCGCAAAGCCAAGAAGATAATAAATCAGTGGCCACAAGAAGACAAATGGAAAGGCCAACAACAAAGCCTCAGTCCCAAGGGAGAGATAATAGAAGACACCTCCCTCTCTCCATCTCTCTCTTTTGAAGGTGGGGGAGGGCAGAGGTAGGAGGCCATAGGTGTGAAACACTGCCTATAACATCAGACTTCTACGATATGGTCATTTGTTTTGAGGAACTTTTTTTCTTACTTTCTCATTTTTATTCTTTATATAAGGGATAGCTCTCTGGAAGGGAGTAGGGGGAAGGATACCATGAGAAATTCAGATGAGGTAAAAGCAAACATGGGGGATATGTTTGTGGAACACCAGATTTGCCAGAATTTTTCCATGTGTTGGTTAGTTTTTTTAAACTGGGTTTTTTTCCTTTTTTTATTCTCTGTTATTAGGGATAGCTTTCTGAGAAAGGAGGAAAGTATATGTTGGGAAATGTACGTGATTTAAAAACAAAAAGCTAACAAAAATTATTTTCAAACAGATAACACTGATTGATTTTGAATTTCTGAAATGTCATTTCTATTTGAGTTGCTGCAGAAATTTGAAGAAGATAAGGCTTTCCCGGCAAAGTGGACAAGTTCCACATGATGAGCTCCATCTTTTCTTGAGAACATTGGCTGCACTGCTGGAAGTAAATGCCTTATGTGAGGCAGGCATGTTGATAATGCAATGTATTCATGCAGCAAGGTTCCCAAGCCAGAATGAAGAATGTTTAAATGATGCATGACAAAGAAGAAATCTCTCTTCTGGCAGGAACTTTAACCTGAAGGAGAAGTGGATCAAAGGTTTATTGTTGTCAGAGGCACAATCTCCACACCTTTTTGATGAACGACTTCCATCTTTGCCCCCAAATAATCTAAGCTGCTTCTCTACAAGCCACTTGTGCATTGATCCCTTCTAAGCAAAGTGAACCATTCTAGGGGCATAACATGATGAGTATCTTTGCGGAATCACAAAACCACAGTGAGAGTAGAACCTCAGGTACATCAGGTAAAGAGCCCAAGAGGTTCTGGTGCCTTAACACATGGTCACTGCAAAAGCAATTGTCAAGACTTTCTGCTGCTCACACTCTTGGTGGGAGGGGGGACAGGTGACCAAAGGCAGCTGGCAGCAGGCAGGACACATTAAAGGAAGCAAGAAGAAGCTGGAATAGTGAAGGAGAAATTAGGCAGCCACCAGCCACAGAGAGGTCCTCCTCTGAGGTCATGCTGCCCAACATATGACCAGGCAGGAGCCCCCTCCACAACATCCCAGCCCCAAGCACGGTGGCTTACACACATTAGGTATTTCATCAACATTGGCTGATCGAATCAGATTGAATCAAACAGAATCTCCAAGTGTGCTTTGAAAACTTTCACTGAGCGAGAGCTCAGCACTTCCCAGAGGGGGCCATCCAAATGACAGGTTGCTCTAAGTCAAACCTGCACAAGCTGTGGGATTTGGGGCAGCGCATGTGTGCTGTGCAGGCTGTTCTAAGTGTGTGTGAGCAGCAGAAAGTCTCAGTAACTGCCTCTGCAGTGACCATGCATTATAAGAGCATCTCTAATCACCACAACAGAGCACAAGTCAGGGTTGGCTGGAATGAAGCAGGGGAGAAGCGGAGGCTGACTCTTGGGTGCATCTTTTCAGGAACTAGCTGGCTGGAATTTGGGTCAGTCGGTGACCAGCTGTGTGCCAGAAACAGTGTAAATGTCAGGAACCAGAAAGAACAAAAGCAGTCCTTGCCTTCGAGGGCATGCTAATGCATCTGATGCTGACTCTGGAGCTCACTGGTATGGGTACTCCTCCAAGAACGTGGGTCAGAACCTCTCAAACTGGTGACTCTAGTCCGTGCTCTCAGGGATTCTTCCTCCGGGAGTCCACTAAATGTGCTGAGCTCCTAACTCTAGGTTTCTTTAACATGTAACAGCCATCCTTCGCTTCTGCAACATGGCTGACCTTCCTCTTTTCCTGGTTGTGCATTTTTTATGCTATCATTTATACCACTTCTTCTGTTTACAGAAATTTTAAATCATGGTGGAAGGGGGGCATCTTGTACAGCATATAACTGACAACTGGACAAAGGAAGCCATAGCATCAACTTCCTTCTCCATGGAAACCAAATCCTGTGAAATTCACCTCACCATCTATCCCTGAATGCTGATGATCAAGACCATTTGCTATCTTTACCCCAGAATATGTTGTTACTTATGAATGCATTCTTTATCTCCATTGGCCAACCCGTAACTTTAATTCTTTGGAGACTACAGCCCCCTCCCATGACTTGACCCTGCACAGCAGAACTGGAAGAACGTCGATGTTGAAAATATGAGTGTCTGTCCAAGAGACAGAGGCAGTGAAACCAAGTATGCCTCCATGCTTGTTCATAGGACTAGAGATCTAGAGGAGGTCTGATAAATGAAGAAACTGAGGCCCTAAGATCAAAAATCCAGGAAGTACCAGAGTCGAGGAACCCAGGTCCTCAAATTCCAGAGCCAAATATCTCACGTCTCTTCTTTCTCCATGCCATGATTTTTTCATGACCCATGAGTGAGGACTTGAAATGAGCCAGGATCAATGACTTTCCCCAATTGGTGAGAGTAGGACTTTGTGTCCATCCACCATCTTGGTCGGGACCTCTCCCCAGCACAGAGGCAGCCACAAAGGCCAACAGCCCCCCTCGGTATCTCTTCCTGCTGAGCAGCTGGCGACACTTTGATTTAACAAGCACAGAATCTCTCCATATGCTTACTGCTTAGATAGCTAATATGACAGTTGCTAGCATTTAGTTTAACTAGGGGGGAGAATTGTGTGCGCTTGTATGCTTATTAAAAATAACATTCTTTTTCCATCTATCTCAGTAACATCTTTGACATCACTCTCTTATTTTCTTTTTTCTGTTTTTGTTTCTCCTTTTTACAGGGACCCCAATCACCCTTCAGTACCTTATCATTATTACGAGCCTTTGGGACCTGATGAATGCACGATGTACATCTCACATGAGCGGGGACGGAAGGGGAGCCATCACCGGTTCATCACAGAGAAGCGTGTCTTTGAGAACTGGGCACGGGCATTCAATATCCACTTCTTTCAACCAGACTGGAAGCCGGAATCACTCTCTATCAATCACGCTGAGATCAAACCCGTGTTCTGAAGAGTGAATGCACAAAACCGTAATTGCTATCACCTAGAGTATCAAGCTTAGGGTCCTAAACTTCACCTTGGGGCCAGCCAATGTGAAAGGGAAAGTGAACAGGACCTGGAGAGAATTACTCCGATACTCCAGAGGCTGCCATGAGTGAATATGTGTGAGGTGTGCCTATCACGTAATACAGTTCTTTTTTTTTCCTTTTCACACCAATATACCAGAATTTTATCCAGGCAAATGAGCATCTTCTCCTCTAAGGCAGTCAGCTTGGGAGGCCATCTATATACCCCAATGATACCACTATTGATGAAAATAGTTTGGGCTTCTTTGTTTTGTCCTTGCCTTCAAAGTCAGTTTATGAGCCATGAAGAAAAGGCACACAATTGCTTGACAGTCACACCTCATAAGAGGCCATTGCCTGTTGGACTGTATCTCAACCTAATATTTGACGTCTGCCATCTTTCTAAACAATGTGTGTAGGATTTGTCAAAGGCAGCCTGGGCCAGTCTAGATGTGGCTTTTAAATAGCACATTTCTACAGACTTTCATAATGCAAATCTACAGTATTTAGTTATTGAAGGATTTTTATCAACACAAGGCCAGCGTTTGCTTGTTTTTTTCTACACTAGAGCTATGTGGTTCTTTATTTTTCACAACCCTTTATGTCTCAAATGAAAATTGATGATGGTTTGGGAAGGCTTCCATTTATGTTGATATGTTGTTGTGTGTTTCATTTTTTCTTTTTCATTCCATGATTATCATTTGCATGTAACTGATACTGGAGTAAGATCATTTAAAAAAAAAATTTTAAGCCAGGGTTTCACTCCAGGATTTGTCTTTTTACAGCAAGAATATCCCAACGTGGTCCTAGGCTATTTGGGGAAAAAAATATTCGAGGAGCACAAACTTCAAACCAACATGTCCTCTTTCCCATGGAAATTTCCACCAGAGATGAGCTTAATGCCAGCTTCCTTCAGTAAGAACCAAGAGTGAGTCCTTTGCTCTCTGGGCAATGGCACTGCTATTGTGAGGTGAAAGGGCCTCTCTGATGATGCCACCATTCTCTGGGACCCTCTATGCTTCCCTGCCACCTGGAGCCTTCCTTCTCCTGACTAGGGACAGATTGTTTCCTGCTCCAGCCTAAGGTGGTTTCTGAGATGCCCGCCGCTTTTTGTGATGCCTTCCATACCACAGACCAAGTGCATTTACAACCTTGGTGCTCATAGCCTATACCAGCAAGAAAACATCACCATCAGCCTCCCAGCAACATAAGCAGTGTGTGTGAGGAGGAGGGACCTTAGCAGGGACTACCTGACCAGAATAATCTGCTGGAAGCCTCCTTAGACAGGCCAGTTGTAGGATGCTGTGTGCTTGACAATTCACCCACAGCCAAAATCATTTCCTGGTAAAGATTTCCAGGTTTCAGAGGGTCTCCCAACTGGGGGGAAATGTCACCAGGGTCTCCACGACATCTCCTTGGAGGCAATGGGTTTCAGCAGAGCTGAACTCAAAGACTCTAGCAAACACCACGTCCAGAATATCGTAGACTGCATCCCAAGACATGTTGACCCATCAGTACAGTGGATTTCAGTTCTATTCACTTATTCCTCTGCCCTCTCCCTCAGCAAGATGAAAATCCAAGTCTTTCCCAGTTATCCCAGGGAGGTTTTGTGCAGATAAAGCCATCCAGTCCCATCACCAAGAAAAACAAAGGCGATCTCACTGTGACTGTGTTTACAGCATTAAAAGCTGCCCTCACTGCCCCCTGGAACTCAGTGCGTACATTTCCTCTCCCTCCCTATTTAATGAAATGACAGAATTATACAGCAACAGGCTGCATACCCTAGCCCCCTCCCACAGGTCTCCCCTGGTGCCAGGCTAGTGAGGGCTTTAAATAAACATTTCTTAAGTGTATGAACTTCTGTCAAATAGATAAGTGGACTACCTTCCTCATCACTTGAAGACACAGCTTGAGCTGAAACAGTTCCTCTGCCCGTTACAAAGCTGTATCAGTGGATCAATGGATAGAGTATGAGCCTGGAGTCAGAAAGACCCAACCGCAAACCCAACTCAGACACTTCCTAGTTGTGCGATGCTAGACATCTGCCTCAGTTTCCTCATCTGTAGAGTTGGGATGCTAATAGCCCCTCCCTCCTAGGTTCACTGAGGATGAAAAGAGATCCTGTTTGTAAAACACTTCATGAGCCTAAAACACTCCATGTAAATGTGAGCTGTAGCTATTGTCATCATTATTATTTCTAAAAGCAGAGCTGTGAGGTGTATTAATGAACCAGACCCATCACAACAACAGCTTAAAGGCCAGATGCCATGGCATCTGTAGGAAGGAGTATTCAATTTACAGTCAAATCCCCACTCAATGACGTTGAAGCCCCTTAACTTCTCTGGGGCTCACACTCCCCTTCTGAAAAAGGAGGAGTGATTTCTAGGGCTCCTCCCACCTCTAAGGCAAGGATCACACTGGAATTAATCCCCAGGTTTTCAATGCAGACATTGTCTTGATAGAAGTGCTTTCTGATCATGGTTAAAGACTGCTTTAATGTGTCTGTGGAGCACTTGACATATATCATCTCTTTTGAGCTTCACTATATACCTGTGTGGCAGGTACTGAAGGACTGAAGGTATTATTTCCCCCACCTGAAAGATGGATGGGTGGGTGGGTGGATGAATGGATGGAAGGATGAATAGATGGGTGGATAGATGGATGGAAGGATGGATGGGTGGGTAGATAGATGGGCGGATGGATGGGTAGATGGATAAATGGATAGATGGATGGATAGATGGGTGGACAGATGGATGGAAGGATGGATGGATGGGTGGATAAATGGGTGGATG
>NW_027186366.1:2337724-2340376 GCF_028583685.1 Petaurus breviceps papuanus
GGGCCTCAGTTTCCCTGCCTGTAAAATAAGGAGCCAAGACCCCTTCCTGATCCAATTCCATCAACTGAACACTGTGACCCTATGGATATATGGTTTTTTTGTTTCCTAAATAATAAAGGGTGCCTGAACAAACCCGGACCCGAGATTTCGCTGGGTGCAAAGACCTGCCTGCCACAAAAACTGGAGGAAGGCATCCTGCAGCACAAAAGTGGAGGGAAGAGCTGGCCCAAGGACCCACAGCCAGGACAGGTCACGTGAAGGGTTGGGCCCTGAGTCTTTCTGACTTCTTTGCCCACTCACTGTACCATGCAGCCTTTCCTGCTGCTGCTTGGGGCACACCTTATGTTCATTACTTCAGGGCAGCCCAAGTGGTGGCAAACAGAGCTATGACTGCCCCCATTCCACGGATGACAACACTGAGGCTGAGGGAGGCTTCTCAGTTCATCTGTCTTCTCACAGAGGGAGTTTCTGCCCAGTCCACACTCTCTCCTCTAGAACAGGCTGGCTCTGTTCAAGCCGTCTTGGGACTGAGGTATTTGACAAAAGGATTGGAAGGGCCTCAGAGGTCATCTTGTCCAGCACCTCTTCTTCAACTGCAGATGACAGGAGCAAGGCTCAGAGTTTAAGTGACTTCCCCAAGGCCACACAGTCACCGACAGAACCCCATGTCTTCTCCACTGCTCCCAGGATCGTGGCAGGTGGCTGTCCCCGTCTGGAGCTCTGTGAAAGCATAAATGTGCCGCTAGAAACTCACTGGGACTGAGCTAAGAGAAAAATGCTCTCAGCATCTTCAAAGGGTATCGCCAGTGGCCAAGCCCATGTGTATCTGCAGACACCCCAGGCCACCAGGGAAGCCCGTGTTCAGTCTAGTTACTACACAAGTGGTCTGTGATGTTGTCAGCATGGGGAACTCCTCCTCCCCAACCAGAAAGCAACCTTTCCATGACTTCCCAGATAAAGCCTAGAGCACCCAGAGATCAAGGGACTGAGCCAGGGTCACACAGTCAGCAGTCTTGGAGTCAGGATTTGAATCCTGCTCTCCCTGCCTGAAAGCTCCTCCCTCTGCCACACCCTGCTGCCTCTACCAGCCCCCCTACACACACACACGTGTGGGTGTTACATGTGTATATATTATACACGTGTGTATTGTATATGGGTGTATGTGTATGTTTCTAGATCCACACACAGATGTGTGTAGATTCATGGTATGTACTTATCATGTATACATATATGCCTAGATGTGTATATGCATATAGACCTATAAGGTTAAATAGGACAGAGTTTGAGAATTTCTAAGTTGCTCCCATGAAAAGGGCTATGACTCTTGTCCCCTCTGGTGCTGGAATGTGACCCTGACAATTCCACAGGTTTCCAGCTGGCCCAAGGTATTCAGCTCTCTGGCCCCACTTGAACACCGTGTACCTGCAGCCTCTCACCTCCGGCCTCAAGCATCCCTCTCTAGGACCATTTGGAGGCCAGGGCAGTCAGTGACCCCAGGCTGGCATCTCCCCAGCTGCCTCCCTCTTGGGGAGGCCCCGTTAAAGTAATGGCAGCAAGAACAGTCTGGCTGCTGGAGAACCCAAGGACTTCATTCACACTGGGCATGAAAAACAAAGGCTCTGCCCAGTCACCACTGTCCTTGCAGACTCAGAAGGACCTAGAGGTAGAAGGGAAAAGTGAACCTGACGCCTCTGGGGAACTGGGAAGCCAAGGTGAGTGTAGAAGTCGAATTCGGCCCACTTATCCCCGCTCCCTTGGGTGCATGAGTCACCACAGAAGGGAAACGGCTTAAAGTCCAGGGGACTGTCCTCCGTGTGCCCCATGGGACGTTTGTTCCACGTGATCTCCTGTACTGTCATTTTTCTTTTAACCTCTATTGTCTTGTGCATTCACTAGACTGTAAGCCCTTGAGAGCAGGGACTGCGTCTTTTACCTCTGTATTCCCAGTGCCTAGCACAGAGCTTTGCATATAGTAGACTCTTAATAAAGATCTGTCATCGACGAACATTTCTAAGTGCTGACTGGAAAGTAAATATTTGTTGGGTAAAAATAAACAATGGTTCCATTTCCATTTAAAAAAAAAAACCAGCATGGAAGATGATAATGGGGTAAGGAAGAGTTAAATGCAGTGTTGCAGGGAAAGAATGAAGTGGGCTCCGTAGGGGCAATCCGGGACCAGTCAGGGCTTCTTCAACACAGCGGCAGCCCTAGCGAGGGGCGCTCGGGCTGCGCGGGGGCGCGCGGACTGCGGCCAGAGCCTTAAGGGGCTAATCCAGGAGGCTCTTGCGCTCAGAAGCAAAGTTCAGCAAGCTTTGTTGAAGTGTTGCCGAGAGAGCGGGGCTGGGACAAATTCAGCCTAATGCAGACAGATGTGATGGCGCACATGGAGAGGCTGAACAGCATCTTGGACCCCTCCAGAGCTGCGGAGAGAAGTGCGCTCCCGGGCCGGGCCAAGCCACCGCGCAGACCTGTGCCCCATGACTGATGTGTCCGGGAGATGAGGGGAAAGTCCTCCCTGCCTTCCTGAGGCAGATCTACCTCCTGGCAGGAAGAAGAGCGCAGGAGAGCCCCTCAGGGAGAAGAGCTGGAGCAAAGAAAATTTGGAAGGGGTGTGTGTGTGTGTGTGTGTGTGTGTGTGTGTGTGTGTGTGTG
>NW_027186366.1:2340476-2345141 GCF_028583685.1 Petaurus breviceps papuanus
TGTATGTGTATGTGTCTGTGTGTTTCTGTGTGTGTCTGTGTCTGTGTGTCAGTGTTTCTCTGTGTCTGTGTATGTGTCTGTGTGTGTGTTTGTGTATGTCTGCGTGTCTGTGTCTGTGTGTTTGTGTATGTGTCTGCATGTTGGTGTGTTTGTGTATGTGTCTGCGTATGTGTCTGTGTCAGTGTGTGTCTCTGTGTGTTTGTGTATATGTCTCTGTGTGTTATATGTTTGTGTGTGGCTATGTGCCTACGTGTGGGGTGTATGCATGTGTGTGTCTGTGTGTGTTTGTGTATGTCTGCGTGTCTGTGTCTGTGTGTTTGTGTATGTGTCTCTGCATGTTATATGTTTGTGTGTGGCTATGTGCCTACGTGTGGGGTGTATGCATGTGTGTGTCTGTGTGTGTTTGTGTATGTCTGCGTGTCTGTGTCTGTGTGTTTGTGTGTCTGTGTGTCTCTATGTGTCTGTGTGTCTGTGTCAGTCTGTGTCTGTGTGTTTGTGTATGTGTCTCTGCATGTTATATGTTTGTGTGTGGCTATGTGCCTGCGTGTGGGGTGTATGCATGTGTGTGTTGGGGTGAGTAATACAAGTATTTGAAGGGGTGTCCTAAGGGCTAGAGGTTAGCTGTCCCCTGCACAGCCCCAGAGGGCAGAACCAGAAGGGAGCACAGGCATACAAATGTAGAGAGGCGGAATTAGGCTAGAGGTTAGGAAGAACTTTCCGGGAACTGCCGCTGGCCGCCCCTACGTGGAGGGAGAGGACTCCCCATCCTGCCCAGTTCCGGTATAGCCTGAACCCAATAGCCTCTGAGAGCGCCCCAGGATTATGCAAGGGGCTCAAGGGAAGGGTCCCCAAGTAGATTCCATATCCCCCACCCTCCACCTGGGCAGATGCCCTGGGAGACATGGCCAGCAACCTACTGATGAGAAAATACTGAGTCCAAAGATGGAGATCTGCTGTCAGAGCCAAAGAGCAGAGTTCAAGTCTTGCCCCTGACACATCCTGGCTGTGTGACCCTGGGCTAGTCCCCTAACTTAGCAGTGCTCTAGGCAGCTCTCCCCAAGGGCAGAGGGAGTACTGACCTGCATCGGTAAAAGGAGTTTCCTCATGTGGGAAGGCTGACCCTCAGACCATACCACAAAGCTTATTGACTTTGAAGGATGCAGTGAGAGGCAACATGGAGTACCAGACAGAGGGCGGTGGCATCTGGAAGATCTGACTTCAAGTTTCATCCCTGACCAACCCTGGCTGTGTGATGCTGGTTGAGTGACTCAGCCTCTCAGTGCTATGGGCAACCAAGACTCTAGGGTGTAGAAAAGTTGGCAGCCTGCATCGGTGGAGAGATTTTCCTCCCCAAGGAGTCCCTTATCACCAATGAAACAGGCCTAGGCTCTAAACTACTGAATCAAAGGAAATTTGTTTTATGGAGAGGCTAGAAGGAGAGTCTCCTTAGATCCAAGCCGAAAGCGGGGCGTGTGTGTGTGTGTGGGGGGGGGACCAAGCACTAACTTGGCCTTCTTCCTGGTCCTTCCTAGCCCCCTGGCATCCTGGGGCAGGCTTCCCTGGCGAGCTCCCCCAGTGCCTGCCTTGGGAGCTAAGCTCCAAGAGCTGCAGACATTGTCCACCTGCCCCCTGGGGACCGGCCCCCAAGGGCAGAGCTCCCTTACCCGCTGGCTGTCCCAAGGCCTTGGCAGTCGGTCTGGTGAAGTCGTCTCTGAATCACATTGGTAGATGCATGAAATAATGCTTTTTGCTCGCCTCCAGGCTGCTGATTCTCCTCCCCAGCTTGAGAAAGACCCTTCACCTCCACTCCCCCCAGAGGCTTCTCCCTCTGAGAGCCCCCAGCCCGGGCCACCCACCCCTCCTTCTTCCCAGGATGCACCCTTCTCTCCCTAGACCGTCTCTGTATCCTGCCCAACTCCGGGGCACCTTCATGTCCTTTCTCACCTTCTTTTTATGGGTTTTCTTCTCCCGTTAGAATGGAAGCACCTTGAGGGCTTCCTGCTTGTATGTGTATGCCCAGCATTCACTACCCTGCCAGATACACAGTAAGCATTTAATAAACACTCCTTGCCTAGAGACAGAGGGTTCCAAAGCAAACTGATTCTATCCAAACACAGTTACCAAAATGTTACCTTAAGTTCCCAGATTCCCTGGAAGTGAGGAGAGCCTCGTCTGGGGATGAAGCTGAACAGAGCTGGGCCCACCCATCTCCTGTCCAGCCGGCAGTCTTTCTAGGTCAGCCAAACCTGCCGGACTTTGCTCTTCCTGGCCCCCTCCAGGCCAAGACGAGGCATTGAACGACGGATTTAATGGATGACACAGGAGGTTATCCTTTGAATTCTGGGGGACCCTGGCTGTCATATGGAGCCGAATGGGCAACCCTTAGGGAACAAGCATCTCGGACACAGCAACCACCACAACATGGAAGATGATAATAACCCTAAAGTTTGCAGATTCACACACGTTACCTCATTTGGTCCTCACAACTACCCTGTGAGGTGGGTGCCATGACTATCCCCATTTTCCAGATGAGGAAACCGGGTCTGCAAGAGTGCTTGAGCAAG
Organism: Petaurus breviceps papuanus; assembly: GCF_028583685.1. Lineage (NCBI taxonomy): Eukaryota > Metazoa > Chordata > Mammalia > Diprotodontia > Petauridae > Petaurus > Petaurus breviceps. The sequence continues at coordinate 2,343,041 of NW_027186366.1, forward strand.
GTCACATGGCCATCGGACTCTCCCTGACTCTAGGCCCCACTCTGTAGATGGGGAGAGCAGAGAGAGTTACCTTTGGGAAACTGAGCCATGCTTTTAATGATTCCGGCCATGTCCAGAAACAAAGGCCGCCATTTTCCTGCTGTGTCTGGGCTGGAGTAGAGGCTGCTGAAGTCTTTTCCAGCTCTCCCATTTTGGGGTTCTGGGCTCTAACAGCACAGCCACCAAAGAAGCAACGGGGAGAGTCCCCAAGAGAGTGATGGGGAAGCCCGGGGGAGGCTGGGGAGGGGGTTGTGAGGGCGCCACCATGCGGAGGCGAGAGCACTGGCTTTGGGGGCACAAGGTCTGGGTTTGAATCCTGCTGCTGACACTGATCACTTCGACCTCCCTGTGGCCTGCTTTTGTCATCAATAGAATAAGGGGGATGGACCAGCCAGCCTTAGCGTTCCCTTCCAGTTCCAGAGACATCACGGTCTCATGAGAAACAAGACTGTTGTGAAGATGCCAGAAGGATCCAGAAAGGGTCTGGCCCTGGGGCCAGAGTGCAGGATAGCACAGGAACAGCCCCCACATCCAAGGGTCTATGAAGCCCAGGCTGGATGATGGCTCCCCACACACACAAACACCCACATATTCTTGTCTCACTGCAACAAGCAGCTCTGTACAGATATACAATAGACAATGCCCTCTCGTGTCCCCTTTCACCCAGTTCTATAATCTGCACCCCTGGGCATGTGTTCCAGGCCATCACGTACCCATGCCCCCTTCCCTGGGCACAGGCCAGTGTGCCAATGTCCCCCTCCCAGGGGGCAGAGACCGGCCTCCCGCGGCCTCCTGCTCTACCTGATCCCACTGGTATTCATGCAGCCCACGACTGCACAAGCCTGCTTAGCGGGAGCAGGATCCTGGCTTTTTTCACCAGAGCGGCTGCCAAGACCAGCCTCCCACCGCATGCACGGGTTTTCTAAGTGAGACCCGGAGATGCCGTGTTGTTGGTTCTGGATGAGCATCCGAGCCTGCCAACATCACCGGGACACTTTCTGCCAAACTGCACGGGAGTCTTTGCGAGGAAACAACAGAGCATTTGGGGACTCTGATGTCTGAGAGAAGGCAGGGGGACCCAGGAGAACAGGGAGGTGCGGCGCCCGGGCGAAGGCTGGCCAGTGCCGAGTCCAGCTGGAAGGGTGGGGGCCCTACCAAGCAGGAGGCTCCAGACGGCCCTGCTTTTATTCAGTTTGCATGGGTCACTTTAGTTTTGAAGTCATGCTCATCTCCAAACGTAGCCCCCTCTCCCCTAGTCTGCACCAACCCAGGAGGCCATCCTGGCACCAAGAAAAAGTAGTTCAGGAAAACTCGCCAGCACAGAAAGCCAGGCTGGGAGCACATGCAGCATTCCACACCCCAAGCCCCCCGCCTCTGTGAGGGAGGGAGAAAGGCGTTTTGTTTCCTCTTGGTCTCTTCAGGCACAAATGTGGCCATTGTGACCGACAGCCATTGGCTTCCTTTGGGGGAGGGGAGAATCGGTCATTCCCTTTCCATTCCGCATCCCTCCTGTACTTTGTTCTCCCAATTCCACTCACTTCACTCTGCAGAAGTTCATATAAATCTTCTTACGCTTCTATGAATTATTTATATTTGCTGTTCCTTAAGGTACCATAGCAGTCCATTACATTAACACACCACAATATGTTTAGCCATTTCCTAATTGACAGACATCTAGCTTGGTTTAGTTCTCTACTAGAGAGAGTGCTCTGGACTATATGGGGCCTTCCTGTTTACTGTCAACTTCCTTGGGGTACATGCTTTAGCGAGGGGATCTCAGCCACAAGGCATGGAGATTTTATTCACCTTCTTGGAATAATTCCACATTGATTGAGATGTTTGGACTAAATTGCAGCTCAACCAACAGTGTATCTGTATGTTTTTCCATAACCCCTCCAACACTGCCCGTTTCCATTTTTTGTCATGTTTGATATTGGCTAAGGTACAAGTTGCTGATTTGCATTTTTCTTATGATTAGAGACTCAGAGCAAAGATCAAAATTAGAGAAAAAAACAAAGGAAGGAAGGAAGGAAGGAAGGAAGGAAGGAAGGAAGGAAGGAAG
>NW_027186366.1:2345241-2351199 GCF_028583685.1 Petaurus breviceps papuanus
AGGAAGGAAGGAAGGAAGGAAGGAAGGAAGAGAGGGAGGGAGGGAGGGAGGGAGGAAAAATAAGGAGGAAAAAGATGCAACATCCACTTGAAACTACTCAACCCTGAACTGTTTAAACAAGTAACCAAGAATCAGAAATGTCATGGAAAACAGAAATGCCACTGACACAAGTTATGATAATTTTAACCAGAAATTTAAGCAATGTAAATCACAATTGTCCTAAAATGTGGAAGCAAACAAGCCCAGAAAGGACCCTAGTGACCAAACATCCTACTTACTTGCCAAACAGAGAAAGAAGGTGATCGATCAGAGGCAACAATGGGCTAGACTAAAGCACAAAATAATCCGTACATTCTTCTAAAGAAGGATGACACAAAATTCTAAGTGAGCTTGTCTGAAAAAGCTGAAAGAAATAACGGAAGGCAAAACCAGCTTTAAAAAACCTTCCAAGACAGCCAGCTGAGCAGAGTCACCCCAAGGGCATGCAAGGACAAAAATACAAAGAGGACAACAGGCAGGGGCAAGGGGAAAGGTTGGCCAGAAGCACCGGGGAAAATCAACCAACCGAAAACAAACCTTTTCCCCCTTGACCAGTAGAATGGCCACATGTAGGCCCTAATCATCCCCACTGTGTTAACAGAAGATGCAGAAATTCCACTACAGGAGAACAAAGACAGGAAGCTTGTGCTGGGAGTGCCATTGCCGTGATGCCACCGAGGGGCCCTTCAGCAAGGTCACCGAAGGGGAAAGATGACAAAGGCACAGGTCTATACTTAGGCCTTGTTCATACTGAAGAGAAGTGAGCGTGAAGTCAAGTCATCCTCAATAAAGGTGTTAGACACAGGCAGGCTTCTTTAAAGGAACATGTGTGTGTGCACGTGTGTGTATGTGTGCATGTGCATGTGTATGTGTGCACATATATATGGGCGCTTCTGTATTTTAATATAAATTTCTTTTTTTTTAATCAGCAAATCTCTTCACTCTCTCCCTCCCACTGCAGGCCCAAACCCAAATGAGAAACCCTAGAGTGTTTTCACTATAATTTTTTCCCTGGTTTTGCTCTTTTCATCCTGCATCAGGTTATATGTCTTCCCAGGTTCTTCTGGAACCACCCCCCTCATCATTTCTTTTTTTTTTTTAAAGCAATTGGGGTTAAGTAACTTGCTCAAGGTTACACAGCCAGGTGTTTCTGGGTGGGTGCTAAGTGTCTGAGCCCATATTCGATCCCCAGGTCATCAGTGCTCTTACTCATTGAGCCACCTGGCCGCCCCTAAGCAATTGGGGTTAAGTAACTTGCTCAAGGTTACGAGGCCAGGTGTTTCTGGGTGGGTGCTAAGTGTCTGAGCCTGGGATTCGATCTCCAGGTCGTCCCGACACTGGAGCCGGTGTTCTTAGTTGCTGAGCCACCTGGCCGCCCCCCCCCCCTCATCATTTCTTATAGCACATATATGGATATGTGTCCAGCCATTCCTCAAAAGGTCGGCACCTCTCAGATTTCCATTCTTTTCCATCCCAAAAAGAGCTCTATTTTCATATATCCTCAGTCTGAGTTTGACTAATCCCTCTTGTGCCAAGATGCTGATCCCCAGCTCTACCAGCCTCTTCTCCTCTCAGATCACCCTCCACTTATTCACAGCCTTACTAGTCCAGATATAATCACTCAGGCGTCTTCTCTCCCATTAGAACACAGGCTCCTTGCGGGCAGGGATGCCTCTTCTGACCCTCTCTTTGTATCTCCTGCACTTGGCTAACATGGCGGCTGGGAGCCAGTGCATTACAAATGACTTGCTTTTTGTACCATACCATACATACACACACATGCGTGTGCATGATGTGTTGTTTTTGTGAAAGGCAGGGTGGTGCCATGGATAGAGAGGGGGTAGACAGCTGAGGTCCAGGCCAGCCTCCCAAGGCAGCCCTGTGGGAATGGGGAACCCCAAGGGTTTATGGTCATGACACAGCCAAGCCTGCACTTGAGGTAGATCTGAGTGGGGAGCCCAGCCCTTCCCTCATTGGCTTTGAGGCCAACGCTCTCCACCATGACTCTCAGCAATCCGCTGACACCATGAAAAAAGGAAACACTGCAAGTTTGGCCTGATTCGTTTCTAGCCGCCCTGGGCCAGGCCCCACGGAGTTCTCTTCCAAACGGCTTCTGAAGGGTCAGCACCAGAGCTCCCTGGTGACTGGTGTCCATCCTCCCAACCTGTGGTCTCCTTTGCTGGTTCCTGAAGTGAGCATTTCTCCCCCTCCAGGCTTTGGAGGCCCTCCTGCTCCTGCAGTGGCTTTGAAACACCAGCTAGAAACTCCTCCGGCATGGGCCCAGGAGGTCAGTGGTCGGCCTGGCAGCCTGAGCGGACTTTAGACAGCCAGCACTCACCTTCCTTCCCCTTCCCCTTCCCCTTCCGAGGGTGACAAGAATGAGGAAGGTCAGCTCTAGAAACAGGATCACAGAGAATGGGAGATTTAGGTCCAGCCCTGTGCGAGTGAACACTTTAATTGACGATTCTGATAATAACGTTTGTTGTTCAGTCATGTCCGATTCTTCCTAACCCCATCTAGGGTTTTCTTGACAAAGATGCTAGAGTTGTTTGCTATTTCCTTTTCCATTTTACGGATGAGGAAACTGAGGCAAACAGGGTGAAGTGACTTGCCCAGGGTCACACAGCTGGGAAGTGTCTGAGGCTGGATTTAAACTCAGGAAGAGGAGTCCTCCTGTCTCAAGGCCTGGAGCTCTGTGTGCTGTGCCTCCTAGCTCTAGGTCCTCAAGTCCAGCTCTGGGACTGAGTCCAGGTTCTACAGAACAAATCCTTTTATGAAGGGGATTTGTTCTGTGCAGTTTGGATTCAGTCAAAGGGCTGCCCCTGAGGCCCTCAGGGGGCCACATGCCCCCTCAAGGCCTTGGGCTCCCCACACCTGTCTTAAGAGAATATTAGAGCGCGTTTGTAATAGCAGTTTGGGCAGCCAGGTGGCACGGCACATTGAGGGCCAGGCCTCACTGCACCTTCTAACCACCAGAATTACCAAAAGTAAAAAGGGCCATGCTGGAAGGCGGTGGTCCTAGACCAGCTGTCCTCAGTTATTCTTCGTCCTTCATTAAAGGCACTCTGAGGATCCTTCCAACCCTGACACTCAATGCTGCTCTGGGGAGGACAGAGATTCACGGAGGGTAGCCTCCACTTCTGCTGAGAGAAACAGGCTTGGGGGCAGGATTTGGGGCTGGAGGAGAGGGAAGGATCCTGGGTAAGGACATTCAGGGAGAATTTGCTATTTCCCAAAGCTTACAGACATGAGAAGATGCCAGCAGCATACAAATACCAGAGAGCCTCTAGACGAGGGGGGTCAATGGATTGGCCAACCCAGCTGCAGACGCCACAAAAGAAAAGCCAGCTTCATTACGGTTTGAACTTTCCCATTTAGAAAAGTTTATCCTCTTCTTCCCTGAACATGGTCCTTGAAGACAGAGCTTTGAGGTCACACGCTCTGCTCATCCCAAGCAGCCCAGGTTAGGGTTAGGTTAGTTATGGGGCTCCTCCTGATATTCAGACACAGATAGAGAAGGCACCCACTTTCCTAGGAAAGCAAAGATGCAGCATGTTCCCCTTCTGCTACCTTTGAAGAGTCACAAACTGCCATACCAGGGTAGTTGGCAGAAAGATCCCAGGGAATGAACAGGGCTTTCCATTCTGCATGTGGTTCATGGACATCCTGACTGATTCCCTGTTCTAAGATAACCTTCTTTCAGGAAGGCTGAGGGGTTCCAAGCTCGTATCACCAACATGAGATGCCTAAAGTGATGATTCCTTTGTCCAGTGGGCTGGCACCTGAGGAGGGCTCCTGTGACACTCTCAGCCACGCCTCTGGTAGCCTGGGTCCTCCCACAGGGTGGGAGAGAAGCCTCCTCTGTCTCCATGTGGTGATCTTGACTGGGCCAGAGTGTGCAAACACTGTCTCCCATCAGGCACCCCCTTTCTGGAGCGTCAGGACACTCCCCATTGTCAGCTATGAACACTTAATGCTTGTGACAACACATACAAAAAAATCTCTTCTTTCATGAATTTAAAAATCTATTCTAATCATTATACTGCTCTAGTGACACATGTTTACTTTATGTATAATCAACGCATTTTTAAAAGTACTACGGTGAGGCAACACTTATTGTGAAGAGTTTAGAAATACACAGGTCAGAAATTCTAAATGATGATTCCCACAGTAACTGTAACTCTGTTATCCACATACATTAAGGAAGAAATGTTATCAGCAAATACCGTACCCATAAGCAAAAACACACTGAGTTATGCTTGCTGTGGGAATCATCATTTTCAACTGGCTGCATCTATATAAAAATCGAAACCATAAATGCATTCTTTTTTGCATTTAATTCTAATTTTTACTTGATCCAATTTAATCAGCTTTGCATTCAAAATACGTTTTCCTTCCATAGACTGCAAATGAATACCTTGCATCATTTTTAAACCCACTCCAGCTTGTTCCCTTATTCCAGGGCAGTTGGTCGGGGAGGTGGATGTGCCCCGATACAGGCCCCTCCCCCAAATGCCAGCAGAGCTCCCCAGGGTTCCATTTCTGTCTTCCTTTTCACTCCGAAGGAGACAGTAGGAGAGGAGGAAGATGACTAGCCCAAAGAGAATACAGATCACTCTAAGCAGCCCAGAAAAGCAGAGGAAGGCATGGGAAGGGGCAACACGAGGCTTCGTTTACCCTTGGCATCCCCTCAGGCAGAAAGAAAACACTGGCCAGTCGCTGATGTGCAGAGTGGAATATTTTGGGTGGTGTACTTAACCTAGAGAAGAGACAGCTTGACTTCAGGAGAGGAGAGGATGTGCGTGTGAGAGGGATAAGAATTGTCTCGATTGTCAGGGAGACAAAGGTGATACGGCAGATAGAGGATAACACCTGGAATCAGGAAGACCTGAATTCGAATCCTGCCTCAGCCACTTACTACCTGTGTAACCTTGGGCAAGTCACTTCGGCTGTCTGCCTCAGTTTCCTTCTCTGTAAAGTAAGGATAAGAACAGGATCTACCCCACAGCCATTGTGAGGATCAAATGAGTCTGCTTTGCAAACCTTAAAGCCGAGACAGATGCTACCATCACCATCACTGGCTCCCAGGGCAGAATGAGAGCCAGTGGGTGGCAGACACTGAGAAGTCGATTTGGACTTCCTTGCAATCTGAACGGCCCCAGACCGACTGCCTGGGGAGACCAGGCTTCTAGATCATGCAAGTACAGCTGAGATGACCAAGCCCAGGCTCCATTCTCATGGGGAAGATTCCTGGGTCTCCAAGTCCAAGCATCAGTGTCTGCCTTTCCACCTCTCCCTTCTCCGATGCTCAAGAACAGGTTAGAGGGAAAAATCATACTTTTATGCTGAGGTCTGGAAAATTAGCTACCTGCTAAACACCCCAAGTGGTATTGTCTGTCTTTAAGCTTTAACTACATTCTGGAATGAGGAGAGGAGTGGCTGTCCAGGGCGGCAGGAATCACCATTGCCGGTGGTTTTCTTGTCTCCAAGAAGGCACCTTCTCGCACCTCCCAGAAGGGACCCTTCTGCCTCCAGCCCAACCCCCTGACATCAGGGCATGGAGTTCTCGAACGACTCCCTTTCCTTCCCCATCAGCACCCCTCCCTCTCTCCTCTGGGGTGTATGACCTTGTCCCTGTGTTTGAAGGGCATCCGGCCCACACTGCCTGACTTGTGTAAGACTTCTCCCTTTCAGCACAGAAAAACATTTTTCACATAATAACAAAGATGATGACAAAAATTAACTATTACTAATAACAGCTGAACAGAATGATGGGGTCACTCAAGGGTTTTTAGATTGATGACCCCCTTGTCACTTCTGTGTCTTTCCAGATAAAAACGCTCCTCCCTGGGGCGGCCAGGTGGCTCAGCGAGTAAGAGCCGCAGCCCCAGAGTCGGGATGACCTGGGAGATCGAATCC
>NW_027186366.1:2351209-2354820 GCF_028583685.1 Petaurus breviceps papuanus
GCCCTCAAAGAGGGTACAATCTAACGGGACAAAGATACAGAAACAAGCTCTGAATGGGGCCAATGGGAAATAAGAACAGAGGGAAGGGACTGGGATTGAGAGGAAAGACTTCCTGGAGAAGGTGAGATTTGGGTGGCTACCTGAAGGAAGCCTGGGCAGAGGGCAGACCAATCGTTCTCATCTCCACCAAGGAGCATGACCTCTGCCCTGGACACAGCAGAACAAACCCAGCTAACCCAGAAAGGATGCCCAAGGCAGAAATGAGAGGGGAAGGGCAGCCCGCTGCCCTGGAGGGGCTCACATGGCTGGCCCGAGGAGTTCCATGTAGAGGGGGTCACAGGCACCACAGAGACATTCTTCTCTTTAGTAATATTTTATTTTTCCCCAATTATATGTTAAAAACAACTTTTTACATTTTTCAAGGTTTTACATTCCAGATTCTATCCCAGACTCCCCCCCACCCCCCTGCAATGGTATAGCAATCGGATGTGGGTTATACATATACGATCATGTAAAATATTTCCATATTATTCATTTTGCACAAGAAGACTCAGAGAAAAAAGAATGAGAAATAGAAAGGAAGGAAGGGAGGGAGGGAGGGAGGGAGGGAGGGACGGAGGAAGGGAGGGAGGGAGGAAGGAAGGAAGGGAGGAAGGAAGGAAGGAAAAGGGAAAGAAAGAGCATACTTCAGTCCATATTCAGTCACTTATCCGTTCTTTCTCTGCTTTATCCCAAGTCCTTTGGGACTGTCCTCATTGTTTGCTGAGAAGAGCCAAGTCACCCACAATTCCTCATTGTACAATGTTGCTGTTACTGTGTAAATGTTGTCCTGGTTCTGTTAGCTCCGCTCTGCATGAATTCCTATAAGTTTTCCCAGGTTTTTCTGAAATCATCCTGCTTGTCATTTCTTACAGCACAATAATATTCTGTTACATTCACAGTCATTCAACCACTCCTCAACTGATGGGCATCCCCTCAACTTTCAATTTTTGGCCACCACAAAAAGAGCTGCTATAAATATTTTTTGTACAAATAGGCCCTTTCCTCCTTTTTAAAAAACATCTCTGGGATACAGACCTCGCAGCGGTATTGCTGGGTCAAAGGGTGGCACGGCTTTATAGCCCTTTCGGGACAGTTTCAATTGCTCTTCAGAACGGATGGATCAGTTCACAACTGCACTTGTATGACTTGTATTCTTGCAAATGTGACTCGGTTCTGTATATATTTGAGAAAAGAGACCTTTATCAGAATTATTTGTTGCAAAATATTTTTCCCAGTTTTCTGCTTTCCTTCTAATTTTGGCTACATTGGTTTTGCTTGGTCAAAAACTTTTTAATTTTATATAATCAAAATAACTATTTTACATTTTGTAATTCTCTTTCTCTTGTTTGGTCCTAAATTCTTGGAAGGGAGAGACACTATGAGAATGTAAGAGAAGGACCTGCCTGGTTCTTGGGGGAGGCGGGGGGAAGGTGGCAAATCTCCCCACTCTAGGCCAATGAGCGTCACCACTCCTGAAGTCTCGGAGACCCCTGAAGGGAAGGCATGAGGACAGGCACCCACAGTGTGAATTCTGCCGTCTCGAGGGCCATCTCCACCTCCAGCTTCCCAGGCTCCCATAAGGCCAGTGCCTTCCCTCCGAGGCTATCCACCGCCTCTTCACTTGGTGTATACCTCATACAGAGCTATCTGCATGCTGTGTGTCCCCCCTTCCACTGGGAGCCACAGGGCCTGGCACCTAACAGATGCTTAATAAATACTTGTTGATTGATTGATTGGGGGTGATTACAAAGAGCCAGCATGACCTTAAGAACAGGTCACACGTACGACTCTTAAATGCTGCTTTACCAATATGACCTCATTCAGTCCTCACAACAATCCTGGGAGGTAGGTGCTATTGTGATCAGTTGAAGAAACTGAGGTAGGCAAAGGTTAGATTGAGTGACTGGCCTAGAATCAGAGATAGTGTCTGGGACAGGATTTGAACTTGGGTCTCCCTGACCCCGGGCCTGGTGCTCTGCCCACTGTACCACCAGCTGCCTCTGGTGGGAACACCTCGAATTCCTTTTCTGGCAAGTTTGCTAAATCCAGGGATAAGTCTGCCCAGATGCGAGGGAAACATTCAATCAATGAAATGACAATTCAATCTCCTGGTGGGAAAGAAGCTGAGATGTGGATCAGAGGAGAAGCCAGGCAGCTCAGAGTCAGGGCCAGGGCGGCCCAGCTTGGGGGAAGGACCCAGTGGGGGCAGGGAGCACATTCTCAGGGACTGGCACAAAGACACAGCTGGTCTGCTGGCCAAAAGTGCAGATCACACGAGAGTGAGGACCCAAAATGACCAAAGTAACAGGCCGGGTGGGGGTCAACGTAAAGTCCCACTGCTGGGTTCAAAGGACAAGAATGGGGAGGCGTGGTGCTCTATGAGGCAGGGACAGTGGGATGGCTAAGGCGAGAGAAGCAGAGCCCCCAGGAATGCTCTGCATGCTCCCGGATCAGCTCTAGGACAGAGGCTGAAAAGCTGACAGCAGAACAGGGAGAGGCCACTTTAGACCTGACATTAGATCACATCTGAAGGGGCCCAAGGGCAAACTGGAGAAGCCTCCTCTGCCAGGTGAGGCCTGCTGGGGCATGATTGGTCATTGCCCCCCAGCCTGGGCTCCCGCATTGGCTTGTCTGACTGCCTGGCCTTTCTCTCAGTTACAAAGGGCAGTCGGCTCAGAAACACAGGGCAAAGGAAGGCAGAACCAACCTTTAACCAACCCTGAAGGACAATGGCCCCAGCACTGATGGCCAGAGCCGGCATTTCTAGGGCACTTCCAGGCTGGCAAAGCCCTTCACAAAGCAGGCCTCCCCACAGCCCAGACAGAGGGTGAGGGGTATACCCCGACTCCAGGCCCAGCCTGCTGTGCGTGGGGCAGGGGGCTTTCGTCCACAGGCCACACGAAGGGGCGGCTGGATGTAAAACAGCAATCATAATGGCACCTACGTCCCAGTTGTTGAGGATCCAGTGAGGACACGCTGGTAAAGCCCCTGCTGGCCTCCCTTCCTTCTCCCAGCCCTCCAGCCCAGAAGGGAGGACTTGACAGAGGGCGCTCCCTGGGGGCCAAGGACAGAGCCAGCAGCCCCTTCCCCTCCACAGGAGCATGGAGGGAGGGCAGACCCCCAGAACGGGTTTGGGTGCACTGAGAATCGCTGGGTGCTTCCGTGTTCTTTAGGCATCTCACCCCCTCTCCTTGAACACATCTCCACTTCTTGGGGGCTCAAGTTCTACCTCTACAGAATGGGAGGGAGGGGCTGAACAAAATGATCTTCCAAGTCCAGAAACATTCAAAGCTTGGAGATGGACAGAAAGCGAATTATATCCATTTTTGCAGGTTTCACTTCAGAGGACAGATCTCTTCCTAAGTCATTAACAATTGTAAAGTTCAACTTGGTAACAAAGATCCACCAGTTGTTTTATTAAATAAGACCTATTAAGAAATGAAAAGTCATTTGAATGAAGAGTCAGGAGGACCTGAGTTCAAATGTGGCCTCAGACACTTCACTAACTTCCTAGCCTTGGGCAAGTCACTTAACCCCAATTGCCCTGCCCTCCCCCCTCCAAAAAAAAA
>NW_027186366.1:2354830-2421564 GCF_028583685.1 Petaurus breviceps papuanus
AAAAAAACCCAACCAGAAACAGGGAGATCCTAAGGTTGCCCTGAACAATGTGGTCTTGCCCCACATCATGAATTCGGGCCAGACACCTCCTGTGGCGCCATCTGACCTCCCACCAAGCACCCGTTCCCCTCCTGTCACTTCCAGCCCCGCCAGAGGGCCTATGGGGCCCCCAGAAATCCAACCATCATCTCTGAGATGCTTAGCCCCGGCTGCTGCCTGCCCTGGGGGCTGCCCTTCACAGGCCCTAAGTGTCCCTGTCTGGGATCACGGGAGTCAGTGCTCCCTCAGCCACATCTGCAGGTCCAAATACTGAAAAATCTAAACACAGTGAACAGAATCCATGGGACTGCACTGTAAACCAACAGAGAAAGCAGATGTATAGAGGAACTTTAAAGCTGAGATTATATGACAGCAATCCAGCAGAAAAGCTCCCAGTCTAATGGGGGAGACAACGGGCACACAGTTCTGTAAAAACCAGCTCTGGATGGGATTAATGGGGGATCACCACCAGAGGGAAGGGCCGCTGGGAAAGGACTCCTGGAGAAGATGGGATTTGGGCTGGGCCTTGAAGGCAGCTGGGGCACACCTGCACTGTGACCCAGAGAGGATGGACAGTAACGTCTTTAAAACCCCCCTCCCTGTAAGACCCAGTTCAGGGGCCACCTACGGGAAACCACAGGAGCCTTCCCATGGTAACGCATCGGAGGGGCACAGTGACCAAGGAGACCCACCTTGGAGACCTGCTGCTGGGGAGCCTCTGGCCAGCAACTCAGCTCCTCTGAGCAGTCTGCCTTGGCAAAGAGGGTTCCTTCGCTGGAAGGCCCTAGGCACAGCATGGGGTGGGCAGCCTTTTTTCTTTCTGCTGAGCAGGAGGCAGTGTGGTCCAACAGTAAGTCAGAAGATGTGCTGGGAGGGCCCGTCTCTTGGGCTCCCCACCAGTGTGACCCCTACAAACTGGCCTCTGCTACTACACTGATCTGAGGTCCTGTCCAGCTCCAACAAGCAGTCAGTGCCCCATGTGCCAATAGCCCACACAGTGACAGCTTAATCAAAAATATCAAGCATCATGCTTGAGAACTGTTAGAACCAGATGAGGGAAGGGGTGTTTTTCACATTTATTAACAGATCCAAAGTATTCACCCTGAAAAGTTAACATTTTAAACTATGGACCAAGACATGATTTACTTACACCTTGTTTAACACAGAAAATGAAAATCCCTTTAACAGCAGAACATGTTTCAAGTAGGAAACTGCATTACAATGAGAAAGTCACGTCTGAGCGCGAGCGCAGGGCTCCCAGCCGCCTCCCCTCTGTCTGGGGCTCCAGGAGTGATGCCGTCGCTTTTAGAACACGTACTTCATGTGCTTGATGCCGTACGTCTTGAAGAACACCATTAGGATGAGGGCCCAGAGGCCCAGGATGAAGCCTCCCGGAGGGTGCCACTCCTTCGGCTTGGGTTTCTGCAAAGCAGGATGACAGTGTTACATTTCACAGGGACTCTGGGCAAACAAACTGAGAGCAAAGTAAAGCCAGGGGGGTGAGGCAGGATGGACTTTTCAGGTGAAAGCCTTTGCCTTCTAAGATTTAATGACGCCGGAGACGCCCAAAGGGGCTGACTCCAACTCCCCGGGGTGCCGCCTGAGCCGACCACCCACTCTCATCTTCCCTTTGGGGGATGGGGAGGGGGCTTGCTTTGTGCCTGGGAACTCCAGCTGAGCTTCGGCACTCCTATCTAGGCCATGGAACTCAGAGGAAGCTATCCAGTGCCTCCCCTGCCCAGCCCGGGGCAACTGTATCTGCAAGGTCAGCTCTTGACTGGCCCTACCTGGAAAGTGAATGCTGAACATGCTACCCACCTTCTAACAGGGAGGGGCCAGACTCCACATGCAGACAGAGACAAGTAACCAAAGGCAGGGATCTGCTGGCACTGCCCGTGCATGTCTCTACCAGGCTTTTTCTTTTTCTTTTTCCAATGGGGGTAGGTGGGAAGGGGAAAATACACTAAAAATTTCACACACCTCTCCAAAGACAGAATACATTCTCTAACGCATAATACCTTGAACAATGAGGAGGATGTGATAGGCTCTCAAGAAATACTTTTTCTCTGACAAATATATGTGAAAATACTAAAGTGACATAAACTGGGTTACTGGATTATTTTCTTGTTTTTATCAAATTTTTATTTAAATGTATTTTGATTCATTAAAGTCACTGATAGAAAAAAACTTTTGTATTAAAAAAACCACTTATTTTTACTTCATGTATTTAGTAGATTTCGCACATGAGTGATACGAACCACAGCACAGACCCATGCAAAAGCATCATTCTGATCTTTTTCCAATGACAAGAAGATACTGCGGAGGAAGTGGGTCCTGATACTTACTATAACACAGGCAAAGCAGAGAAATAAGGGAGTGTGCCGCTAATCTGCTGCACTCCAGGAAACAGCAACTATGGAATTTGTGGGGAGTGTTTCACAGCCCCGTCCAGAGGCAACGATATTTGGGCACTGTGTGTCACCATACAAATGACGTTACTAAGTATCTGCAGAAGACCACCATGAAGATGGACGTTGTTTATCCCCCACACGGGGTGCTGGGGCTCTAAAAGAAAGCGAGAGCCCTCTGAAGGACACACTCTGCCACTAAGCCATTCAATGTAAGGGTGGACAAAGGAGCCAGCTAAGGGGACCTCTCGGGAAGGAGGATGGAGCAAGGCCAAGGCCTCGCAGGCCTTGAGGCCTTAGCAGACAAGGAGAGGTGCTGCTCACGGGCCGGAATGAACCAGAACTAAGATCAGAGTGAGGCACAGATGAAAGGATTCAGGCCTGAAATGATCACCAAAAGTGGAGAAAAATCAGCAGGAAGGACAATGAGGCCGAGCCTCCTATTTCTAGGAACGTGGGCTGCAGCTCAGAGGCCAAAGGCTCACGCTGGATGCACAGAAGGAGGGAGGCTGTCCCTGCTGCCGCCGCCCCCCCCCCGGCGCTGTCCACTCTGGCCGGTGCTGACTGGGCAGCGACATTGTTCTGACTCTGTGACTGCACCTGGGGTCTTCTTGGCAGAGACGCTGCAGGGGTTTGCCATTTCTTTCTTTAGCTCATCTCACAGAGGAGGAAGCTGAGGCAGCCAGGGTGAGGTGACTAGTCCAGGGTCACACCGCTCGTGAGTGCAGAGTCTTCCTGACTGACCACTGCACCATCTCCCTCGGGAGAGACTGAGAATCATTTGGAAGCTTGGCTTTGCCTCCACTTGGGAAAACTGCAAGGCTGAAGACCTCCAGGTGTGTCAGTGAGCTCATTGCGAGCATGCTTTGGTCCGGGGCCTGCACTTCCCTCCTGCCTCGGGCTGAGCAGAGGGACCATCCAGGAAGGCCGCAAGGGTCTTTCCCGGGTCCCTTCCTGAGCCCAGGCTCCACAGGAAGGCACAGTGCCGCCTTTTCAGGGCCCACCCTGGGCTGGCTCTGCTGCAGGCAGCAGGACAGGGCAGACAAAGCCTCTCCCAGACAGAGCCTCACAGGCCCCCGAGATGCGCCCCCCATGCTTTGATAACAGTTAGAGGAGAGAAGCTGAGCCACAGAGCCGCTCTGTTCATGTTAAAAATAGCTTTTTTTTTTTTTTTTTACAAGATAAAGAGTGATTTGGTCACTTCCACTGCTGGATGAAGAATCCCCTTGTGCTGGATGAGGGCCTCGTCCTCCTCAGACTGATCCCACACCTGGCTCACCTGGCTCCCCCACTAAGGGAACGCATCCATCACCTACCCAAAGCACCCGGGTTGCTTAATAAAGCTTGCTCATTGACTAAAAACAAACCAGTCAAGGATGCTTTGTTAAACAATCTCTCCCTTGGTCTCTAAGAAGACCCCAACCTGGCAGCACCCTTTGGGCCCAGGCCCTCCATCTGCCTCCAGGCACAACTGGCCTGGATGAATCGTGATCCCCAACTGGGATTGGGCTCCCCTGGGAGCACAGACTCCCTGAGCCTTTGTGTTTTGTCTCTGGCACTGAGCACACAGCTGGGACACAGAAAGCACTAAGAAAGGGGCTTTTGTTTCTTTATTCATTCTCACCGTCTCCTCTCACAAGTTCAAAAAGCTCAAATAAGAAGAGAGAAATCAGGAGTCTACCCTATGTGGCAGCCCCACAAAACCTAAAATGAAAACAGACCCAAGACCAAACCCAGATGCTCACGATTAAGCTTCCTAACAGAAGGAAGGGCATTTAGAAATTAATGTTCCTTCCTTATTATTATCTCTCTTGCCAATGAGGGCAGAGACAGGCAGAGAGGGAGAGGGAGGGAGGGAGTGTTAGCAAGCACCCTGGCACACCCAGGATGACCTTCCAGCACAGGTGCCTTGACCTACTTGAAAGGGGTTAATGAAGAAGGGAGCATCCAAGACAGACAGATAAGTAGAGCAGTAGACAAGCAGAGAAATAAAGCCCAACAGACAGGGCTCTGAGTGCCTGAATCAAAGCAATACGGACACACACTTTACAGGCATCCCTGGATAGAGGGAGCAGATATCTGAGCAGCCGGGGGTCTGAACTTGTGGCTGTTCAGGGCCTGGTCCAGGGAATCACAAGATCCTTCTCATAGCGAGCCCCCAAAGCAAAAGACCAGCTCAGAGAATATATGCACTTCTCAGAGCCAGAAGGCACCACAACCCCTGACTCAGTGCCTGATGAGCTCAGCACCAAAAGGTGGGGAAGCCATCCCTCAGCAAGCTCCTCCCCCAGGGCTCCAGGGGAATGAGGATGCATCACAGCTGGGTACAGAGGCCTGTCAATGAAGATTACAGAGGAAGGGAAAGAGAGCAGGAGGGAGAAAGAGTGTGGGTGTATGTATGCATGTATGGAGCGAGCTTTCATCCCATAAAGAATGGCTTAGCCCCAGCCCCGCTGGGCTGGGGGCTGGGGAGACCCAAGCCAAAGAGGAAGTATCTCTCTGGCACCAAGCGCGCAGTAGGTGCTTAAGAAACGCTCCCTGATTTAAGAAACAACCATCTGGAAAGTATTTGCAAAGTGAGAGGAATCACATGCTGACAGTTAAAACTGGGAAGGGGCGAGGGGCGTCGATTTGGGGAGCCTTGACTCTATACCCCACTAAAAGAAGACTGATCTCTAGCCAATGATGAGGCCAGGGTGCCAATGTGACACTGCTTCACGCTGTGCCCCCGACTCTCACAGAAACACTGTGAATGTGTCTTCTCATTAAGACTGTGCTGCCTCTGCCAGGGGCTTGCTCCCTCTGGCTCCCAGGGGAGCCCAAGGCCTTAGCAGTGGCTTCTTCCAACCATGGCTTCAGTGCTTTTACTCAGTTAAGTCACAGATGGGTCTCATTTAGGGGTATGGCCCGAGCCTCCCATAAACAGCCGGCCAGACTTGGTGAAGGAGATCGTTCCACAGAAAATGCCCCCGGGACTCCCCCTCCCCCCATAACAGCTACAATACAGAAGTAAAAGGCACACTTTAAAACATCATGGACAAACACTGAACACTAAGTTCATGCAGGTTATGGAAATGCCTGATATTTCAAATTAGTGGGTAACTAAGCAACAGGGAACTTCCCACTGAGAATGGTACCCAGTCTCTGGTCCTGGATGGGGCGAGATGCACATCACTGAGCGAAACTTCAAAACCCAGCTAACGACACAGTTCCAAGGATTGTAATTAAGGTAAGGATGAAACTAAGGATTTTCAAATTAAATGAGTCTATGGGGAAACTGATGGAAATCATCCAAGATTTTCAATAAGGCCTTTTCATAAAACATATAGAACATAAAAATGCTATTAAAATGGATTTTATAGAAGGAAAAAAATGATCAAGCAAATGTTCTGAAGGCCCTGCTAAAATTACTTAGCAAATGATGTTTTTCACCCTCCACTGTTGAATCTGAAGGAGGTTATTAGAATTTCCACATTTAACAAAAAGCAACTTCAAGTGCCAAGTGTGGATGAGTACATCTGAAGGAATGAATGAAGCCTCCATTAAGCCCTGACTTACACCAAGCACTGGAGACATAACTGAGCCCAAAGCTCGGGCAAAGTCCCGCTTCCAGGCTGCCCATTCGCTGGCTCCAGCAGGATCAGCACGTCACAAGCACACAGAGAACTGAGCAGAGGCTCGGAAGGATGGGATTCCATGATAAAAATAAATTCATCTTCTCCTACCTTGGTGAGATGCAGCATTTTTCTTCATGAAGCCACAGCAGGTGTGACCAAAACACACATATTCTGAAGTACAAGTTTGCTGTGTGATGTAAAAATACACATGGACCCAAGTGCCTTGATGAGCAAGCACAGGCATGATCAGCAGGGAAGGTGAGGAGTGGACACAGCCCCCAAGCTCCCCCCACCCTGGGGAGAGCCACAGCTGCCAGGAAGGTCTGGGGCCCCGGGAGCTCACAGGTGGAGGGGAGCCCATGGGTGCCAAAGGGTAGGCAAGATGAACCAAGGGGCAAACAGGAAGAGGCCCCTCCTATGTCACAGGTGTCACCAAGACAGGTGACACAGATTCCGAGATAAGAATACAGCTCTAGAAGGCCCAGCCCTCTTTGTTTAAAGAGTGGGGATGGCGGGAGCAGGCAAAAGGAGAGGGAGGGAACCATGGCTGGTACAGCTGGTGAAATGGCCCACCCAAGAAATGTGTCTCCAGAGTTACCAAATACCTTTGGCCAGGCTATTCCACCACTCATGAGATCAGAGAGGTACAAAAAAATACTGATTTTTTCACTTATTTTTATTTACTTATTTTATTTTATATTTTATTTTATTTATATTTATTTTATTCACTTATTTTTATTCACTTATTATTATTCATTTCAGTCATATCCAACTCTTCATGGCCCCATCTGGGGTTTTCTTGGCAGAGATACCACAGTGGTTTGCTATTTCCTCCTCCAGTTCATTTTACAGATGAGAAAACTGAGGCAAACAGGGTGAAGTGACTTGCCCAGGGTCACAAAGCTAGTGTCTGAGGCCACATTTGAACTCAGGTTTTCCTAATTCCAGGCTTAAAAGACAACAGTCTCCAAGGAATTCAAGATTAACATAACAAAAAAGGCAACAGGGAGGCAAGAGCGGGTATGAGTAGACTTGCCCCAGGAACCAAAGACTGGGAAGAAAAGACTTCATCAAGGAAGTTCATCAAAGAGCTAGGAAGGGGTGGCATCAGGGAGCTCTTGGTGGGTGGCCTGCAGCAAGCTTGGGGAGGACACGGATGACAGTCAAACAGGTGACTCCAGAATGAGTCACCACCTGTGTCACTGGAAAGGACTTCTGACCCATGAGAGTAACTGAATCATTTAGTATCTAAAGTTACGCTGTGAAGTAAAAGGTGCTTCTGGAGATGGAAGCATTTTTAAAGATATTTAAGAAAAAAACCCAGAAGAATGAGAAATCTCAAGACCAGTGAACATGGGCACTCACCAAAAACTTGCTGATGCCTGAAACTTAACCCACAGCTGAGTCCTGTCTGCACATCCCATTTCTCTTACAGATATTCTGTAAAACAATTTCTACTTGGTTCTGTTTTTGATTACCTGATTTAAAACGTAGAACTAATCAAGATGGGAAAGAGAGCATGTCAAAAATATTTACATATGGTTAATTATCTCAAAATAGGCAGTAGCCTGCGTGGCTCACAAAAATGAATTCTATTGGGTCACCTGTATGGCCTCTTTTTAATCTGTAAAATAACTTGGTTAATTTCAACTAATTCTCTCTTTTTAGGTGCAAGAATGGCCTCTATTTCCCCAAAATAAGAATGCCGAATGAGCATCAATACCCTGGAAAGTCTGTGACAATCAAAGCTAGGCAAGCTTTAAAGGCCTTGCCCTTCAGAAGATGGTCCTGCACCAGCAAAGTTGTACAGACAGGCCATTCATCCAAACAGAACCAGGCGCACAGTCAGGCCAACTCTATGGAAGCTGGAAGCTGAGGCGGGGCGGCATCAGATCAGGAGGGTGACAGCCCACTGTATGTTTGTCGCACACGGCCAATTTTTCTTAAAGGAGGAGCGTGCCCAAAGCCAGCCGACGGGCTTCACTCTACAACAGGTGCAATACAGGACAGAGTGGGTCCTGCCCAGTGGCCCAGACTGCTTGGAAAGTCACCCAGTACCCACGGTGTTCCAAAGCCAGCACTGGCCGCTGCCACTCTTCCTCTCTCTCTAGTTGCCGACACCTTCATTCTGCTCTCCAGCAGTCAGCTCCAGGGCGGGCTGTTAAGCGTCACATGCCTGGCCTGGAGTCAGAATGACCTGAATTCAAATCCAGCTTCAGGCACTTGCTAGCTCTATGACTCAGGGCAATTCCTCAGATACTAAATGGAACCAAAACAGGCCATCTCCCAGGGCTGTTAGGAGGGTCAAATGAGACCCTCTTTGTATAGCAGGGTCCCTCCCTCTGCCCCAGGGGTCTGATCATCTCCACTCAGTCTGCTAACAGATCAGTAAGTCCAAGCCAGTCTCTACTCTCATACCACCAGCTTCCTTGTGGCCATGTCTCAGTCCCAAGCAGATCAAAGCAGGGCTCGTCCCTCTGCCCACCATGCTGCCAGGGTCCTGGCTCTGCTTAGTCCTCCACTCCGGCCGTCTGCTCTGCAGACCACTCTGCCTCCCACCTTGGTTCTGGACATGGCACCACATCATCACATCAATAACACCACCAGTTGTAGAGAGAGCATTCCCCCCCCCAAGCCAAAACCACCTTCCCTTTGCATTCCCCTCCATGGCTTGTGTGTTCTTGACTGTCCTGGAGCTTGGGGGCTATCACACTTCTAAAACTAGTGACTCCAATGCAGACCATGATGCCTGGGATGCAGTAAGCACATACAATATGCAGCTGACTCATTGACTTTTCCAAATACATTTTTTTTTCCACTCAGCATGGATTTTCTGCTCCCCGTCCCCTCGACCTCTAACAAGGCCGCTGATGCACTGGCCAGACCCCTGGCTTCATCCTCAGGCCTCAGGGCAGTGTCTGCACAAGGCTGTTCTTTTTCCAGTGTCGCTATGACTGTGAATTCTGCCAGTTGTGCTCTGTTCAGGCTGGACCGGTCCATAAAGATCTTCACAGCTTTCCCTGAAATGTCCCATTGTGGGTGATAATAAAATAATTTAAAATGCTTAAAAGGCAAAAGTTTAGGTTTTTATGCAGACTACAATGTACTAGTATGTCCCATCTGGCTTTAAAGTTCTGAAAACAAGGGAGCCTAAGATTTGTTTACAATAACAAAGTGAAAGAAAGGGAGGAAGGAAGAAGGGAGGGCTTTTCTTCATCCTCATTCTCCCCCACCCCCTGCAGCCTCTGACACTGTGGCTGGCTCTCCTCTCTCTGGGTTTTTGGGACACACCCTACCCCATTTCCCCTCCTCCTCCAGACCGCTCCAGACATCTAACACCATGGCTGTCCCTCAGGGTCTCGGCTCCCATGGAGTCAGTGACCATCTGATGCTGAGGATTACATCTCACACTCAAACCTGTCCCAAACACAACTCTCCCTCTCCCCCAAAACCTCCTGGCTTCTGGCCTTCCCCGTCATGCTGGCCTCCTCAGTCTCTCATTGCACCCCCCATATCCAAGATGGTGCCAGTCTGCCCCCTCCACTGCTCTGACACTGCTCCCACCCTGGTGCAGACCCATCACTGCTGGGGGTCCGCCTGCCTCAATCCCTCCCCACTCGGGCCACTCTAAGTGACTTTTCTAAACTGAAGACTGGATCATGTCCCTCCCACCCCATCCCATCAGGTGGCTCCCAACTGTCTCTGTCAGGCCCTCTAAGCCCTTGTAACCTGGCCCCTCCTCCCTTTCCAGCCTGCTTGCTGCCCACAGCCAGACCCTCCCTCCCTCATCCTCCGTGCCCAGGATGCTCTCCCTCCTCTGCTCTGACAACGGACCTCGTGGTCAAGTAAAACCGCACCTTCTACAGGAAGCCTTTCCCAAGCCCTCCTAATTACAATCCATTCCCTCTGCTAATTACTCCCTATTTATCCTGTATGGGGTTTGTCTCATATATACTTGTTTGTATGTTGTCTCTCCCATTCGACTATGAGCTCCTTGAGGGCAGGGGCTGTCTTTGGCCTCTTTTGGTATTCCCTGTACTTAGCTTACCACCTAGTATATGGCAGGTGCTTAATAAATGTCTACAGATGGAAGAAAGAGAGGGAGGGACTTATTTGGTACTGTTCTAAGCACAGAGAACAGAGGTGCAAAAGAAAGGCTGGTTCCTGGGGGAGGTGGGTGGTGGCAGACTAAGGCACCGGGGAGGAGCCTGGCACAGGGAGATTCCAGGGTGAGAAGGCTGGGTGTCCCAGGAGGAGATGGAGAGAGGCTGGTGAGAAGAATCATTCTAGATGCTCCCTGCAGTAGCCCAGGGCAGAAAGGAGTGGCCTGGCCTTGATGATGGAGGGGAGCTCAGAGGGAGTGCTCATGGGCAAAGGGAAGCGTCTGCGTTTGCCTGGGGTATGCTGGCTGCCGAGAAGCACCGACGACGTGCTGGGCTCAGGATTCACAGAGACGAGAGTGAGCCTGGCCTGGCCCCCAGGGAGCTTCTGTTCTGAGGCAGAGAAGGCCCCATCGGGGCCCAGGAACTGATCAGATCCTCAGGCTGAAGGAGAGGAAGTCAAATTTCACATTTTGATTCTGTGAATCTTAAAGATACTTAGAAGCCCATTTTAGGTTTTAAAACGGTTTTCTATTTTCTCAGCAACAATAACAAAATGCTCTGTGGATTTCCATGCATCGCAGTAGAATAAAGCAGAAGTCATCCCAGATGGCCTTTTTACAATATTTAACCTGGCAGAGGAACCAGCAGGGCCAAAATATGTCCCAGTAGTCTTTGATGCTTTTTAATTGTAAATTCCTTTTTATCTAAAATGATTCAGGGGATAAGCTTTTCTGATTACCATACGTATGATAGGCTCAAAAATGTGCAAGTAATCTGAATACAACAAAATAAGTAAAATCATATGGAACATAATTTATGGATCCCAGACCTTACAGCGTCCTTCAGGCTGACCTTTGGAAACGACTCAGAGACTGCCTTTCTGAGTCTGCCCCAGTTTCTTTGTTGTATGGTTTTCTCATCCAGCTGGAACACAGACTATCAGAAAAGAAAATCAGCAGCACCAATCTGGCCCAGTCCAGAGCTTCAGGCGGCCTGCAGGCCCGGGGCCCCATAGGGCCCTGCACAATGCCATCGAAGGACCTAAGGTCCAGGTTAGGTTTTCTGCATGTGGGAGTGGGGTGGGGGAAGAGGGTCCCAGATCTCCCAAATGAAGGCACTGGCCTGAGTGCCTCACTGCCCGCTCGGCAGCTCTCCAGGACCGGATCATCTTCAGAAACTCCTCATTCCAGAATGGCTGGACAAGCCGTGGCGTAGGATTATAATGGAATACTCTTGTGCTCTAAGAAATGAGGAGCAGGATGGCTTCAGAAAAGCTGAAAAGACTGATAAAAACTGCTGCAAAGTGAGCAGAATCAGGAGAATGCTGTACATGGAGAACAGCAACGCTGGAAGAATGATTAGCTGTGAGAGACCTGTCTACTCTGGGCAGGAAAATGGCAAAGGACTTGCCTCCAGAGAGAACTGATGAACTGAGTGTAGCCCAAACCCTACTTCTTCTCAACTGATTCTTCCTTTCGGGTTTTTTGTCTGTCTTCTTTTGTAACATGGCTAACATGGAAATATGTTTTGTGTGACTTCACACGTATAATGAGTATCATATTGCTTGCCTTCTCCAGAAGAGGGGGTGGGAGAGGGAGGAAAAGGAATTTAAACTCAAAACTTTTAAAAATAAATGTTTAAAAAAATGTAAATGTAATTGGGAATTTAATGAAATAAAAACCTATTAAAAAGGAAAAAAAACAAAACCTATTAAAAAGGAAAAAAAATCAAGAAACTCTGACTGCTCAGAGTCTGACCATCGAGCTCTTCTGCTGCTGACTGGAACACCCAAGTCTGAGAAGTGGCCGCCACACAAGAAGTCTATCCACAACCACATGAAAACGCGCTCCAAATCACTAAGCGAGATCGGTGGGATGGGAATTAAAACCACTCTGCATTTCTACCGCACACCAACCAAATCAGCCAAGACAACAAAAGATGAGAACAGTCAATGGGTTACAGGGGAAAGGGCACGATAAGAGACTGGCTGGTGCCACACTTCGGTCCAATCACACCGTAAAACAACGTGGAACTGAGTGAGAAATGTGGCTGATCTGTTCAACTCAAGCATCCTACACCTGCAGAGGAGGGGAATATACCCCAAGGAGGGCAAAGACAAAAGGTCCCAAACATACCAAAATATTCCCTGCAACACTTACAGTGGGTGCTCACTACTTAGTGAAAGGTCGACCAAATAGTGATGTTATGGATATCTGAGCTATAAGAAAATAAATATGAGGAATGCTGAAAAACACAAACAGATTCTGGTACTGGGAGAGCAAAGCAGGATCAGAACAGTAACCTAAGTGAAAAGAACACACAGGGAAGCCAAATAAGTCCCTGAAGGAGCCCTTCTGGGCTATGGGGCTGGGACGGAGCACAAGAGTATATTAGAAAATGACTTTAGGATATAACAATAAAAAGCATCAATAAAATCTAAAATTCTAATCAGTCCTTTAAATATCTTAGAAATGAGACTCCTATCAGAAAAACTAATGCAGATACTTTCCCCAGATACTTATTTCCCTTCTATTTTGGCTGCATTGGTCTTGCTTATATAAAACCTTTTTAATTTATTTCACAGAAATTGTCCATATTATCAAATGAGCTATCTGGCAAGTGTTAAGCACAACGCCTAAAACATGGTCATCAAGCTTTGTTTCCTCCCCTTGCCCCCTTATCTTCTCCAATCCTCTCCATTCCTGGTTTGGTTATGAACTCTTCTGCTATGCACAGATCTGAAAGGTCATTTCTCCCCTGCTCCTCCCATTCTTTCTGATGCCACCTCCTGTCTAAGTCACATGCCTCTTTGGAGCTAATCTTGGTGTGTGGTAGGAGTTCTGGTTTATACCGAGTTTCTGCCAGGCTGTCTCCCGTCTATCTCAGCCCTTTTTAAGGGCTCTGGGTTCTCGAAGGCTATTCAGACAGGGCACCATCTCTGGCAGTGTCTATCTTGCTACGATGAGTCTGAGCATGGTCCTGGGGATGGGCCACACCAACCCCATCCAAATGGAGAGGTCTGTCATCAGCGTGAGGGCCACGCGGTCACACCTTAAGAAACATTTTAAAATCGTCCTCAATCCTTTGTGCCTCCCCTTCCCATTCTGCTTCAGCAGTGACGATGGCAGGCATAGAGACCAAGAAGGCTAAGCAGCAACCAGTCTTCAAACCAACTGCAAACATGAAACCGCCATGCGATCACCAGCCACTGAAAGAACCCCACCCATCTTGACATCTTCACTGTGAGTTGCAGCTAAGAGGAGGGATGTCTCATGCGCCTGAATACACTGAACATTTAACGGGACACTTGGTCATCTCACGGTGCGGTGTTAACAATTACTACCTGCAAACACACCACAATGAAAACAACTACAGATTACAAACCAACATCGCCCGCAGAGGGTTAAAAAATAAACAAGGAAATTCTTCAAAGATCTTGATAAGACACTTCAAATTAAATTAGCTTTTTTTTAACTTAGTGACTTGAGTACAAAAGGGTGGAGAGTGAAGAATGTGTGACAAGATGTAATCCAAGAGTAAGGAAAGAGAGGCAAAGGCACACTAACTCACGGAAGACTCTCCTACCCACACATCATGAATAATTTCCTAAGAAAAGAACCCAAAGGCCCTGGACACAGGATGCCCCAAATAACATCCAAAAAACCAGAACCGATTCTATTTTAAAGGAGTGGAAACAATTCATTTCCAATGGGAGAGTCGCTCCTGAACCAGATGCCTGTATACGTTCAGATACTCAACTCCAGATGAGTATCTGACCCCAAAATCCAGCCTGGCAACACCGATACTCACCTAGTGGGTCTGAATCAGGGAAAACTCCAGTGATGAGAGTCCAAGGTACCAGCGATCCAAAGAGGAAGGGGGAGATGCAGGTAGGTGCTGCTGTATTTCAGCATATTCCCAAGAATGCCTGGGTGACAGACGGGCCATAAAATACATCATTAAGGACACATAAGACTGGACAGTGAAGCGGTCCAACTGGTCATGCGGCGAGAGTCAGAGACGCCAGACAGCCAGCCCAAAGGTGACACCGGTGGATACAGAATGCTAGAGAGCTGGAGAAGCCTGTGAGGACACTGGGCAGAGCCAGTCCCAAGGATCTGTGTCCAGATACGGATCCACCAGAAGACCGTGCCAGGCTGGACCTAGACTGAGGGGGGAGTACTCCCATGTGCGGCAGCCACTCCAAGGAGATGTCTGCGTATCGCTGTACACAGGGATGCAGGTCTATCTTTCAATATCATAGATGACCCTCTTTGAGAAATTTTAGGAAACTTCAGGACAAAAGCAGCTCAGTTTAATAACTACAAAAAACTTTCATGTTTAAAAGTAATGTGAAATCCTATATGTCACCTTGCAAGAAGAGATAGTAAGAGATACCCCATCTAAAATACTCCGGACAGTGCAAAGTGCTTGGGAGTACACCAACCAAAATAAACCCAGGAATTACATGAACAAAATTACTAAAAAAAACTTCTTACACAAATAAAATCAGATTTAAACAGAGAAATACTAATTGTTCATGGGTAGGCAGGACTAATAAAATTAAAATGACAATTTTACCTAAATTAATCTGTATTTATTCAATGCCATTCCAATTAAATTACCAAAAATTTATTTGACTGAGTTAGAAAAAAATAATTTAAAAATTCATTTGATAGAACAAAAGGTTAAGAATATTAAAGGAACTAATGAAAACAATGTGATGAAAGGAGGTTTAGCAGTATCCGATTTTAAACTATATTATAAGGAAGTAATTATCAAAAAAGTCTAGTACTGGCTAAGAAAAAGAAAAGTGGATTGGTTTAACAGTGCAGACATACAATACACAGCAGCAAATGACTAGAGTGACCTCCTGTTTGACAAGTGTAAAGCTTTAGGGACAAGAATTCATTATTTAGTAAAAACTGTTAGGAAAAATAGAAAGCTGTACTAGAAACTAGGCATAATAGGAGCAGCTAGGTGGTGCAGTGAATAGAGCACTAGCCTTGGAATCAGGAGGACCTGAGTTCAAATTTGACCTCAGACACTTGACATACTTACTAGTTGTGTGACCTTGGGCAAGTCACTTAACCCCAACTGCCTTGCCTTCCCTTCTCCAAGGTGGAGAAAAAAAAGAAACTGGATATAGACCTGTATCTTATACCATTTATTTATCAAGATAGAGTCAAAATGGACACATGACCTAGATATAAAAGGAGATGCTACAAGAACATTAGCAGAGCATGGAACACATTCGCTATCAGACTTATGGAAGAGAGAATTTAAGAATAGCACTGTGAGGCAGAAAATGAATAATTTTCATAACATTAAATGTCAAAGGGTTTATACAAATAAGACCAATGCAGTCAAGATCAGAAGGAAAGCAGAAAATTGGAGAGAAATTTTTACAGACAGTTTCTCAGATAAAGGTCTCAAATCTCAAAAGAATTCTGCCAAATAGAGATGAAGACAAGTCATTACCAATTGATAAATGGTCAAAGGATATGAAAAAGTAGGTTGCTGATGAAGAAATCAAAACAATTTAGAGTCATAGCATGTAGATTAGAACACACTTGAGGGATCATCTGACACCGGACTGGCTGAAATGACTGAAGGGGAGAGCAACAGATGTTGGAGGGGGTGTGGAAAAACATGGACACTAAGTCATTGTTGGTGGAGCTGCAGCCAAACTGAACCCCTCCCTGTCCCTGAAAACATACTGTGCTGGCCTCCCCCCACTGCTCCTCTCTCCACTTCCCCTGTGCTCTGGGTCTCCTCACACGCCCCTCTTAAGACCCAGGCAACCCCTGCCAAGGAATCCCTTCCCATCATGCCTCCATGCCACCATCTATATAACAGGGCAGCAACTCTCTGTGAGAAGTGCGACTCGCCCACAAAGAGCGGAGAAGGGACAGCAAGGTCTGTACAGGTAATTCCCCAACAGTACCTGTATCCTTACGACAGCACTGAAAGGTACAGTCAAGATCCCACTGTTTGAACATTTGTTGATACCAAAAAACAAAGCCTTGCAGACTTTCCTGCAACAAGGAAGCCATCCTCTCAGGTACAAATATGTTAGGACCACACTGTAGCCACAGAAATAACTAGCTAACGACCCTCACATCCAAAGAGACCTCTGCTTCCCCCACTGTGGAGGATGCTTTACCCAAGGTCCCTCCAGACCAGAAGGGTCTCCACGATGCTGGGCATCCTCCAGGGCCTCTTCAAGTCATTCAGAATGGTTAAAGAGACTGGCCTAACGATCCACATAGGAAAACCAAAGACGGAAAAATGCCTCAAAGCAGGACAATGACATGCAAAAAAGGTCAGAAATGCCTAGGGAAGCCCAGGGACCAAGGCTAGTTTGCAGGGCTCTGGGAGGTATAGACATCCACAGCCCCACTGGGCGTGTTATTCCCCAACAATACCCCGATTCTAGGAAAGCATGCAGTAGTGTCTAATTCTTAGAGGCCAAGCACAGTCAGTCCCTTTCCTAAGGCTTTTATAACGGACTAATATTTTTTAAATCCCTACCTGACTTGACTTTATGAAAATCACTGATCACTACACAATGGTAATCACTTTTTTATTTTAACAGATGAAAGTGAAATGAACCTTAAATAGATAAACAAATGCAGGCGAACCCATCTGTTGGCCATTCTTTAGCAAAGAAACAAAGGACGGTGTAAATTTTCCACAAAAAGTGTCATCTTTCAGTCATAAAATCCATATCTTAATTCTAAATTGAAGCTATTAAGGAAGAGCTGAGTGGTTTGATTTTAAAATTAATGTCTGTGAAGTAATTGTAAAATTTAATTATATTGAAAATCGTCCATGTCTCCCCACATCTGTCTCCCTAGGACAGTCCCCAAAAACAACGACCTGAATCACTCCTTCTGCCTGCGGAGTCTGTGGAAGAAACACCAGCATGACCACGGAGAACTGGCTCGAGAATGTTCCGCCTCGGTTTACAAAACCCCTGCCCTGAGCTCACAGGAGCTGGAAGACTGACAGCCAGAGGAAGACGTGGGGAAGCTGTGAACACAATCACATCTCCTCTTTAGATGATGAGAAGAGGGAAGACGGGGAAAGTAAGGGCAGGGAAAAGGTTCTGAGACCTGGGAAAATGAATATGAAGTTGCTATCTTGTGGGTAAGAAGAGTCTCAGGCTGTTCTAAGTAGGAGGTTTCATGCTGTGGGCAGAATGCTGGCCCAGTTCAAGTCCAGCTGCCGATGTGTGACCCTTATGCCTGCAGAGGAGTGACCAACTGCTCGTGACCTAGGTGTAATGGGGATCCCTGTGCTGCTGCAGCCTCTGCTCCTTCATGGATTCCCACTCTCCTATCCCAAGGGTCCAGTGAGCATCAAACAAAGACTAGCCCAGAGGCCGGGCTTCAGCACACAGCAGGCCTAATGGTGCAATGGGTAACAGGAGAGAGGAGTGAGAATACAGGCAGCCCACAGTGGCGCTAACTTTTAGCATGTCTTAGTCATCTACCTTAAAAAAATTTAGCAGGAAGCAATGTGCCCTTCAGTCAAAGACACAACTTCAAATGGTTGTGGTACATCTAAAAACACTTTAAAATACTATGACCCTTGCTAAGGTCTAATGGACACAGTGAGCTGGGATCTAGGGTACACACAGTCACCTCTCAGTCTGCACAGCATCACACTGCAGGGCACAGAACGCAGGCACGCGGTGCCCATATACAAGATGCACTGAGCTTTCCATGGGCTCTGCCACCTCCCAGGCTCCTTCCTTCTCCTGGTTCAGCTCTTGGTAATGGGTGCCCCTCTGTGGACTGATCTAGGAGAGCTCACCCTGTCTGCTGCTCCCTCAAGCCATTAAGGACACACTGGCCTGCCGACCACTGCCTTATTCATTCATGCCCAGTCAGGCAAGAGGACAGAATTTTAAGTGTGACATTCACCAGTGCTGGGCCATCCAAAGCACCAACAAGGGAATTCCTGACGTAGAAACTAGACCTGATTTCCAACCAGATTACCTTCCCAAAGGTACACATTTCAATCAAAAGTTGTTCTCTGGGTGCGTACTGTTTAATTCTGTAGAAGACATTTTTTAAAAGAGCACACAGACCTAAAAATTCTAAGAGAGATTCTAAAAAACAGCCTTTGCTTCCTTTAGCAAGTGGAAACAGGCATTGCTTCTAGCAAAACACCCAACTGAAAAAAAAAAGACAAATTTCTACATAACAGCAATGTAAGGAAAAGACCTAACAACCATAATTAAAAGCCACAGAGATTCTGAAGAACTCTGACACAAAGACTTTTAATTTATCCTGTTAGTCTTCGAGGGTTTGCAAATCAGTGAGGTCCAAAGGCCATAACCACTGCAGTCAACAGACCGTTTAAAATGATTAGCACATCAGGCCCAGCAGGGCGGCGGCTCAGTCCTGTTAAAATTACAGTGCAGTGCCGAAGTCCCAACTCCAACCACATCACTTTTCGGTGATTACAGCTATGCAAAAAGTACGACAAAGTCACTATAATTGGAAATGGAAAAACTGCCAGCACCGTATTCACAGTTATACTTTACATGGATTGATAATGGGGGGAAAGGGAGGGCAAAACGGTGTTCTCTGTTCGGTTCCTCAGAAATACTGCACCCTAATTATCATCTTTGGCCTAGTCATTTAACAAGCATTATGTGCAAGGACTCAGAATGAAAGTTTTTAGAAATTAAGTTTTGCTGTATAGAAATAAATATAAAAGACAGATTCATTTTGGTCTCACCCTATTTAATATACTAAGTGAGAAATTTAGCATTACACACAGTCACAGTTTAATATGGTGCTTTGAATAGAGGCAGACGGGCCCAGAACGCCTTACCACATTGATTTTGTAAAACCTAACAAAAGCAATTATATTTTAAAGATTAAAAAGATCTTGTTTATTTCAAAAACAGAAAATATAAGGCAAACCTGGTGAATTATCTGAGCCACAGGAAGCTGGTCCGTATAATTGAGGGGTTCTGTTAGCTCTTCATCCTTTTGGCATTTGAGGTGACTGGGAAAAAAATGGAAAATACAAAAATTACATAAATGCTGAAACACATTAAATGCTGATATTAGAAAATACAAAGTTAAATATAACTTTAAATGCCATTTATTATTAAATTCAAATTTAACAAAACAAATGCTCAGAGTAAAATTCAGATTTTGTCAAACATCTCTGAAAGAATGCTAATAGCAGAGGATAAAATCTAGGTTCTTTGGACCATTCTTGCTGTCTTCTTCACATTCCTCTTGTCCTCTATGATGCCCAGCTCCTCTTCAAAGGCCCACATTAGTTACGTGTTGCAGCGTGTTTGTACCTCCAAGGCACCTAGAGACTACTGGACACCATGTCCCACCACATGCAACCCCAGCAGGACACTGTTATTAAAGAGAAAGGATTTTGTTTCAGAGGAGTCTCAGGGTCATTAGGGGCAAAGACAATTCAGTCTAATCTCCTCCTGGGCACAACTCGTCCAAGAGATGACAGGAGAAATGAAGAGAGCACTCCAGGACATCTGGTGGCTCCCCTGTGATGACATTTGGGGACACCATGGACAGGAGTCTAACTGGAGGGGCAGGCACATTTTTTACATTTTACATTTACAGGAAGGAAGAATCCAACAGACAGAGTGAATGGTCAATCCATTTCCATAGACTATAGAATTATGAGTGAGAGTGCAGATCCCACTGGATCTAATTACTACTGTTGACATCTGAGATTCCCCTACGGAAGACCTACAAGTGAAAACAAAAGCAATCTTCGATTAAGGGACTCTGCTCTCCAGTCTATGGTTCTATTTAAATGAAGGCTTTTCCTAGTGAAATATCAGATCCCGACATAAAACAGCAAACAAAGCATGGGGCCTTGGTTATCCCAAATAAAGACCATTCTGACCCTATTTCGCTATCCCACTTAATCGTGCTGAACATGCAGGAAGGCCCTCAATAGAGGGAAACCACTCTGACATGGCGATGCTTTTCCTTTTCAGTGAATCTTATTCAGGAGCCCTTCTCACAGTCTCTCCCTGCTGCTCGTCACCAATGACATCGGAGAAGGGGGTGACACTCTGGGGCCCATGTTCCTGTATTTCACTGCACTGCTGAGCCTGTTCTTCCACCCATCCTGGCTTCGGACCCAATGGGTCACCATGACTTTACTGTAATCAGTTTCACCAGGCCTCAATGATACCCAGCATCAAGCACAAGAGCCCAGAGAACCAAATGGGAACAAAAACTGTAAGCACAGAAACACAGAATCTGGAGTCAAGCAGATAACTCGCTTCTCCTCTCTCGCCCTCCGTCTACTGCTCTATGAATGGAGAAAGCTGGACTGGCCACGTGCACCTCCCCCTGCCCTTCTCCTAAGAACCTGCCTTCCCATAATCCTTCATTCTCAGGTAGAAAGCCTTAGCCAGGATTCTCTACCCTGAGGCCCCCAAAGTCCTAGGCACTTTTCTACAGATGATTTATGGTAAAAACAGACAAGGGTTACACAGGATACACTGGCATGGAGATTTTTGTCCACACTGATGAAATCATGGATCAAAGTAATTTATAAAACTGCAAATGGATTTAATAATATGGGCTGAGGGTGGAAGATGGCAGAGTAATGATTTATAATCAGCTTCACTTTATCCTGCAGTCCTTGGGAGCAGGGGAAGGGCAAGGCAGAGAAAGGTTAACTGAAGGGCTTAAACATTAGAGCATCGATTTCCTTTCTCTCCTCCTCTTCCTCTCTGCTGATGGTGAACAATGCTGAAACGGCCACAACAGCCGTCGGAAGAGTGGGGCTCCAATGTCCAGCCCTGATTTTAACCCCAAGCAAACACTTCACTTCTCTGGGGGTGGGGGAGTTTCCTCAGCTCAGTGGCCTCAAAGGTCCTGCCCACCACCCTAGGAACAAACGACGAGCCAAATCAATCTTCTAAGTCCTAGGCCTTTTTGCTGGGGGCTTGCTGATGAGGTACACGGAGTCAAGCGGGGGAAGTCCTGGGATATGCAGGGAAAGCCCAGCTGCAGCAACATCAGAGATGGTACTTGTGTGTGTCCCTACAGTCGTTAGTGATTTCTTCCACTCTAGCTCCTTGGAAAGAGAATCCCTCGTCTCCAGAACCCTGCATCCAGGAAGAAGAGACAGCACAGGAAAGGGAGGGCAGCTAGACAAGGGAGCCCTTTTCAGAAGCAACGGAAGAACAAGGGAGGAAAACAAAGAGTGGGTCTGGGGTCAGCCAGGGGGTAGATCAGGTGAGTCTGCCCTGAGTCATCAATTAGGACAAAGCAGGCCCAGGGTGATGGTTCAAAAGCTGGAGGAAACCGGGGCCTGGTCACAGGAGGTCTGGTGATCCAGAGAGACAGAGACAGAGACAGCACTGGGGCAGAACCAAATGGGGGGTGACTAAGTGAGGTCCCTTTACCTGGGCTGACAGCCCCAGGCAACTGCTGGAATAGAGAGGGAATTAAGTCACCAGGGAGGCCACACACTGATAAGCAAATACAATGAATGAATACACAAAGGTATCAAGGGAATTTCAGAAAATGGCCAAGATTGGGAAAGGCAGACTGGGTGAAAGTAGGAATCCCTAGAAGAGGTGAAACTCTCCTCCACCAGCTGGGTCTCAGCCAGCGACCCATCGGCACTTCTGCTCCCCCCATCTCCTTTATGAGCCCCAATGACAGCTGAAAGCTTCCACCTGCCCTCCCTCTGAAAGGGGTCTAATCTTGTGATGCTCACTAATCGCAGGCCTCCATTTTGTTTATTTGTCTTTCTAGCTACCCTCCAGACCTCTTTTCTTTGGCTGTCTTACAAATTCAAGGTTGCTATGGAAACGTGAGTCCTCCTCTCTCAAAGGCAGGCTCTAGAAGACCTGCACTGTTGGCGGTGGCCTGGGTGGCTCTTTGGTCTTGTCTTTTCTGAGGTCTGACTTTCTTATTAATTCCCTGGACAGAATGGGGTTCTTTGACGACATTGGTAACCCCTGCTTTTCAACACTTGGCATTCTGATGCTCCCTTCGTTTAGCGCTAGCAATCAACAGACTGAGGTCCCAGCCCTGGGCCGCACCTCGACACCGAGGATGTCTTGTTGCCCGTGGTAAAAACAGGCACCGATATTAGAAATGACTCGGAGGCCTCTTCCACAGGCACTGCCCTGAAAGTTCCAGGAAGTCCTGCCATGATGGGAAGGCTTGGCCCAACCCCAAAACGCGCAGAGATCAGAGGGGCAACCCACCAAAGGTGCCCGACGATGGTCCTGGATTGCCTCAGCAACGTCATTACCAAGACTGTTGACTACAATGTCTGAGGCTTTTTGGTCAGTTGACAGAATAATGAGGTCGGAACCCTTGAAGCATCAATGCTGGTCTTTTCTCTAGCAGGCTGTTCTCAGAATAACAGTGTGAAGAAAGCAACACTATCATTATCCTCATTTTACCGATGAGGAAAGATCGGTTCTGGGACAGCTAACAGGAACAAACCCTCCGACGAGCCCGACATCACACAGCTAGCCAGCGCCAGAATCGAGCTGGGAGCCAGGGGAGAGGATTTTAAAGAGACGACTGCCTACAGTTTCGGACACTGCAGAGATCGAGGGTGAACAGGCCAGGAAAAGTACACTGGGCCTGTCAATAAGGATAGACAATGACCCTGGAGAGAGCGGCCTCGGCGTCCTGAGGGGAGTGCAACCAGAAGGCCATTCGAATGAGGGAATGGTAAGAAAGCACGAGAAACAAGTGTAAACTACTCTCTCTAGGCCATGGAAGCAGACAGTGACATGAGGACGTGGCAGAGTCATGGGCAACTGGTCTGGGTGTATCTGTCTTGTTTGGCTTCAGGGTAGAGGGTCATGTTTGTAGGCTCAGCAGAGGGCCAGACACGGAAGTGAGGCAATGACTGAGGAAGCCAGGCTCCAGAGGAGATGGGACAGAGGTCCAGGTTAATGGGATGCCTGTGGGAGAAGCTACTGAGGGGCCTATCTGAGGAAAGCTGCCCATGACATGACCCTCTGGGGGCCGGGGGCTAATAGATTCTGGTGATTCAGGGGAACAGTATCATGGAATCTTCGATTTAGGGTTGGAATGCACCTGAGAGGTCATCTACTTCAGCCAGAGATAAAGAAGCCAAGGCCCTGGGAGCCTGGAACATGTTCACAGTCACTCAGCAAGCAACTTACAGAACCTGGATTTGGACCCCGGTCCTCAGACTCCAAAATCCTGCGTTCTGGACACCTCAGTTACATCATTTTACAGTTTACTATGCATCATGATCCCTATTTACTAGTTAAGGAACCTGCGACTCAGATGCCCACTACAACTGATGAATGCAGGAAAGGCTGGTAACTGGCAGAACTGACCTCTCTGAACAGGAGCACCTACATAGGTGACTCACGCTAAGAGAGGGGCAAGGCACACAGAGGTCCCAACTGTAATGCCAGGCTCTTATCACCCCATGATAAGAAGAAAAGAGAAAAGGAAGTGATGTGGACTTAAAAAGGATGTGAACTGGGGCTGGCCTCCCCCTTTAAGCACTGCAATCTTTCTCTCATTGTCTCCATTTTAAAATCTGACCCATCTCTCTTTTTCTTGGGGATCTCAATCTATCCACAACCCCCCAAGTGGGCAATATGTTTCTAAATAAATTGACCATTAGTAAACGCTAAGAAATAGAAAAAAAAATAATGAAAACTCAGTACTCCAGTTGCTAAAAGGAGACACACCTGAGGTTCCATCCCAAAGGGCTGGGATTCAATGCACTGTCCACTGGTGGCTGTCCCACTCCAAAGTCCCCGGGTGGAACCCAGAACTCCAGCATGGCAGCCTTCTTCCATTCAGTGCCAGTGCCATAGTCATACTTTGCATAAATCTTGGGTAACCGTTGAGAAGCAAACCTGGAAGGCTCAAAGCTGAGATGTCATCACGCTCAGGATGAGAGAAGCCAACCATTACCGTTCTATAAACAGGAAGACACTACACCAATCCAAGAGGCCTCAGGCAGCCATCCGAGCTCCTAAGTGAATGGCCTCAGTGGCGCAGGCAGCACAGTGATGGGCACAGAGGAGTCGACATCTCCAAGCTTGGCCTTCTTGGATCTTCGCTTGTGTCCAGAGCCTGCTTTCTGCCACATTCCTACGATTTCATGAGCCTTTGCAGCAGCACACCATTTCTACTTGGCTTGGGGAGAGCAGAAAATGAATTCCTGCGACCTGATCAACGTTAAGGGAACGAGAAGAACTTGCCATGAAAACAAGCACCATCCATCATAGGTGTACACTTGTGGGGAGATGGATCTCCACAAATGAAAAGTGCTCAGGGATGGCTTGATGTCCGCATGGAAGGAGCTCTGGGACTGATGCCGAAATACAACATGGGAAGGCAGAGTCGGGACCCGAAAAGACCCAGAGAGGCCAGAACCCTGATCTAGGCCGTGTTCTCAAAGGAAGCAGGGACCACAAAAGAGGCCTGTGATGCTGGACCAAGGCTCTCTGCTAGGGTTGGGTCAGGGCATGCTCCAGAGAGCACTGACACAGATTTCAGCCAAGTGTTTAACAGCACTGATGCTACTCTCATAGAAAAGACAGAGAGAAGTGGTCTGGGGTCAGACTGGCCTGAAAGGCTGGGTGCATGGAGGAGCCATCAATGGTTCAATGGCAGTTTAGAAGAGAAGTCTCCAGGGGTGTGCCTCAGTCCTGGGATGCCTTAACATCTGTATCAGTGGTTGGAAGTGGAGGGGCAGCTGATACTCTACACAATAAGCCCTGGAAGCTCCAAGAACACGGGGTCAAAGGTAAGAAGATGAAACTTAATAGAACCGAATCTGAAGACTTAGGTATGACCCAGGTCCACAAAAGCACCAGATCAGTATTCGGTGGGATCAGGTCGTGTGTAATAAAGATGAGATGGGGGTGGGGGTGGGGGTGGGGGATGTGAGCCTGGGGAAGTCTCAGAGAGGGGGACAAGATAAACTAGTTCACACATGTTCAGGTTATTCTGCAGAAGAGGGGTCTGCTTCATTCTCACTGGCTAGAGAAAGAAAGACCAATGGATGGCCGTGCAAAGAGGCGAATTCCGATGTAACTAAATGCAGTCTGGGCTTTCTAAAGGTCAGGCCCCTCCCAAAGCAGAGTGGGGCACCACGGGCTGAGAGGTCTGCTCCTCTGGGCTTCACCAAGAGGGACTCTTGGCTCATGGTGGCGGAGATGATGGCTTCAGGGGTCCCCTCCAGCGCTGACATTCCAGATGGAGCCCAGATCCCTCCACTGAACTCCTGCCCTGGAAGTTACCAGTGACCACCTTCTTTCAGTCCAACAGCCTTTTCTCATCCTTCTGAGCATCTCTGTAGCATCTGACACGGTGGACGACCCTCTCCTCCAGGACATTCACAACCGTGCCTCCTCTCCTTTTTCCT
Source organism: Petaurus breviceps papuanus (assembly GCF_028583685.1). Taxonomy (NCBI): domain Eukaryota; kingdom Metazoa; phylum Chordata; class Mammalia; order Diprotodontia; family Petauridae; genus Petaurus; species Petaurus breviceps. The sequence continues at coordinate 2,380,412 of NW_027186366.1, forward strand.
CGGACAGCTGCAGCCAAAGTCTCCGTCAGTGAGGGCTTCGTTTCCCATCAGCTGCTCTGCTGGGTTCAACTCTACAAAATCCTGCCCCCGTGGTGAGTGCCCCCACTTCATCTTCCTTCTGTGTGCCGTCTTCCCCATTAGACTGTAAGCTCCTTGAGAACAGGGACTGTCTTTTTTTTACTGGCATCTCTAGTGCTCAGCACAGTGCAGGCACTCAATGCTTACTGAGTCTCTGGGTCCTGGGCTCTCTACCCTCTGTCTGGGTGACCTCCTCAGTCCCCAAAGGCTCAATCACCATCCTTATGCAGATTCACCCTCAGTCTCCTGGGCTCTTGTCCCAAATCCCCAGTTGCCTCTTGACCAGTCTGAACTATGTGCCCAATGACTAATCTCAAACTTAACATGTTCCAAAGAGACCTCACTTTTCTTCCAGGCCCTTTGATATCCAGAGGGTGCCCATCCTTAACCTCACTCAGGCTTGAAGACTTAGAGGCCATCTCCCCCACACCATGTAACTGCTCACCAGGTAAGTCTCCATGACTGCCCACCTAAACAACACCTCTGCCAGCCCCTCTCTTTGCTTCCTGGGCCGCCACCTCGGTCAGGCCCTGGTACCTCTCACCTACCTTCATACAACGGTTTCCTAAATTAAATCTCCCAGGGCCAAGCCTCTCCTGTGTTGAACTCAATTCCCATAGAGATGTCAAAGTGGCATAATTAAAGCCCCAGTCAATGAGTATTATTCGTTGGCTCACAAAGCTCATGGGGATAAACCACTAAGACAGCCTCCGAAGCCCTTTAAAGCCTGGCTCTGACCTACCTCTCCAGGCTTGTCAGACCTGTTATTCACTCCACGGTCTGTCCAGGAGGGCCTTTTTACCATTCCTCATATGCATCAATTCATTCTTCTAGATCTGGGTCTTCACAATGGCTGGCCCTAGGCCTGGAATGCCCCCTCTGCTCATCCCGGCTTCTTGGACTTCTCAGTTTCCTTCAAAGCTCAACTCAGGCACCACCCCAAGAAGGAGGCCTCTTCTTAACGCCCCAGCGGCTGGCGGGTGGCAAATGCCCCCAAATTATCTCATTTGTTTTGTGTATGTCTGGATCTGTACCCATCTGTCTCAACCTACCTACCTCGATCTGCACACAGACACAAATAGACAGGCATGTGGTTTCCCCTAAATAACGTAAGCTCCTTGAGGCAAGGGGCTACTTAACCTTTGTCTTCCTATGCCCAGTGCCCAGCACAGACCCGCCACCACACAGGCTTCCCATGAATGCTCATGGCCCAATTGCAGAAGAACCATGCATGCTGTCTTCTACCATGGAGAAAGGGCACCATCTTGTGGGGCTTTAGGATATCACCATGAAGCTCCAGCAAAGCCACAATCAGGTTCATAACTACCAGGCTGGTGGTAGGAACAGTGGTCCTGGCCTCCAGGATGCCCACCCACTCCGGGCCCTGGCCAGTCCTTGCACCTCTATTTGTGCTCTCTGGCTCCATCACGATTTCTGACCCATCCCCAGTCCTCACTGCCCTATCTAGGACGCCCGGCCCTACTAGAAGGCAGGCTTCCTGAGGGCAATGACACAGTTTATATTTCTGTATTTTAAATATAATGAAATAGAAAATACTCTGAAATTTCCACCATCAGTGCCTGGCCAGCAGGAGGCCCTTTTTAGCAAATGTGTTATTATATCATGAGTGCCATGTTTGGATAAAATATAACAGAACAAAATGTTTCATATTTTGTTTTTTCACTCAATGATTCTTGATGCCCATTGACTTTGGTCTCCTCATCTGTAAAATGGATGGACCTCTCAGGCCCATCTGTGACTCTGTGACCCTACAGATAAGGCATCCATAAGTGTGTCTGTGGGCAGTCACTGAACAGGCCAGCCTCCTGACTCTCTGCTTATAAAAACGAACAGACCAGACAAGGAAAGTCCAGAAGCAAACAAAGACAACAGTCCAGCACTTAATAAATTCAAATTACTAAGCAAAGGACGCCCTATTTGACGAGAACTGTTAGAAAAACTGGAAAGCAGTTCAGTTTGTAGCAGCATCCAACAAAGCCAGCTCTGAATAGCAGTGCAGCCTACAGTCATATCATTTGGAAAATCAGAAAACAGATGGCAGTCCCTTTAGAATAATGATGATCACAAAAGTTAAAACCAACAACTTTGAGCATGTGAAATTTTAATAAAACAAATGCAGTCATAATTGGCAGAGAACCTACTGAATGGGGAAAAATCTACATCAAGTGTCCCAATCAGTTAACATTTATTAAGCACCAAAGGTGTCCTAGGCACTGCGCCGTGTGCCCGGCACAGAAAAGGTGGCAAAAGACAACCTCTCTGCTCAAGGGGCTCAGGTCAATCGAATCTCTGAAAAAGTCAGATATCAAAGAAAGAAGGGAAGTGACAAAAGCCCCAAGCCTCAGAGTCACTCCCCAGAAGGTAAGTGGGCAGAGGACACAACCAAGAATCAGCATCAGGGAAGGACTAAATGAAACTCGAAGTTCTAAATCACCAAGAGAAATGCACCCTCCTATCCACTCTCATGAGGCCCTGCCCTCCTGGCGGGCCTATAAAATGGTCATCCCTCTGAACTCCCAAGTACCCACTGATGGGCAAGTACTCCATGGAAGTAAATACAAAAGAAGGGCTTCCTGGAGACAACGCATACACTGGAGAAATATGTGACCAGGATGGGACAGGCCTTCACCATCAGAAACCATTCCAGCTGTCCCTGACACTCCCACCTGGGTGTTCAATAGCCGCCATCTCTGCTCTTCCTCATGAGCTGGAGGAATCCTTTTTTCCCTTTTTGTTTTTGTTTTTTTTACAAATTATTTATTTTTAGTTTTCAACATTCATTTCCACAAGATTTTGAGTTCCAAATTTTCACCCCATCTCTCCCCTCCCCCCACCCCAAGATGGCAAGCATTCTGATCACCCCTTCCTCTAGTCTGCCCTACTTTCTATCACCCCCTTCCCTCGGCCCCTTCCCCCTTACTTTCTTGTAGGGCAAGATAGATTTCTATACTCTACTGCCTGTATATCTTATTTCACAGTTGCATGTAAAAAAATTTTTAACGCTTGCTTTTAAAACTTTGAGTTCCAGAGGGCAGCTAGGTGGCACGATGAATAGAGCACCAGCCCTGGAGTAAGGAGGACCTGAATTCAAATCCGGCCTCAGACACTTAGCATTTATTAGCCATGCGACCTTGGGCAAGTCACTTAACCCCAACTGCCCTGCCTTCCCCCTCCAAAAAGCAAATAAATAATTTTTTTTTTAATTAAAACTGTGAGTTCCAAATTCTCACCCTTCTTCCCTCCCCACCCACCTTCACTGAGAATGCAAGCAATTCCATGTAGGTTACACATGTGTAGACATGCAAAACACTTCCATAATAGTCATGTTGCGAAAGACTATATTTCCCTCCATCCTATCCTGCCTCCCCCACTTATTCTATTTTTTCCTTTGTACCCGTCCCTTTTCAAAAGTGTTTGCTTCTGATTACCCCCACCCCCAATCTGCCCTCCCCTCTATCATTTCCCCTTACTTCCCTGTAGGGTAAGATACCCAACTGACTGTGTACGTTATTCCCTCCTTAAGCTAAATTCAATGAGAGTAAGGTTCACTCACCTCCTCCCTCTTCCTCTCCACTGTGAAATCTTTTTCTTGCCTCTTTTATGTAGGATAATTTAACCCATTCTCTCTCTCCCTTTCTCCCAATATATTCCTCTCTCACCCCTTAATTTTATTGTTTAGATATCCCTTCATATTCAACTCACCCTGTACCCTCTATCTATCTATATTTCTTCCAACTATCCAGATACTGAGAAAGGTCTCCTGAGTGATAAACATCATCTTTCCATGTAGGAACGTATGCAGTTCAACTTTAACAAGTCCCTTATGTTTCTCTTTCCTGTTTACCATTTCATGCTTCTCTAGATTCCGGTATTTAAAAGTCAAATTTTCTGTTCAGCTCTGGTTTTTTCAGCAAGAATGCTTGAAAGTCCTCTATTTCATTGAATATTCATTTTTTCCCAAAGGATATACTCAGTTTTGCTGGGTAGGTGATTCTTGGTTTTAATCCTAGCTCCTCTGACCTCCTGAATATCATATTCCAAGCCCTCTGATCCATTAATGTGGAAGCTGCTAGATCTTGCATTATCCTGATTGTGTTTCCACAATACTCTAATTGTTTCTTCCTGACTGCTTGTAATATTTTCTCCTTGACCTGAGAACTCTGGAATTTGGCTACAATATTCTTAGAAGTTTTCTTTTTGGGATCTCTTTCAAGAGGTAATTGGTGGGTTCTTAAACTTTCTTTTTTACCCTCTGGTTCTGGAATATCAGGCAGTTTTCATTGATAATTTCTTGAAAGATAATGTCTAGGCTCTTTTTTTTATCATGACTTTCTAGTAGTCCAATAATTTTTAAATTATCTCTCCTGGATCTATTTTACATGTCAGTAGTTTTTCCAATGAGATATTTTACATTGTCCTCTATTTTTGCATTCTTTTGGATCTATTTTATACTTTCTTGATTTCTCATAAAGTCATTAGCTTCCATTTGCTCCATTCTAATTTTGAAGGTATTATTTTCTTCAATGAGCTTTTGGACCTCCTTTTCCATCTGGCCAAGTTTGCTTTTTAAGGCATTCTTCTCCTCACTGGACCTCTTTTTGGACCTCTTTTGCCATTTGGATTAGTCTTTTTTTGAGGTGTTATTTTCTTCAGTATTTTGGGGGCTCTCCTTTAGCAGGCTGTTCACGTGTTTTTCATTATTTTCTTGCATTACATTTCTCTTCCCAATTTTTCCTCTACTTCTCTTACTTGATTTTCAGAATCCTTTTTGAGTTCCTCCATGGCCTGTGACCAGTTCTTATTTTTCTCGGAGGCTTTTGATGCAGGAGCTTTGAGTTTGTCATTTTCTTCTGGTCTATGTTTTGATCTTCTTTGTCACCAAAGTGAGATTCTATAGTCTGACTCTTTTTACGCTGTTTGCTCACCCTCCCAGCCAAATACTTGGCTCTCTAATTTCCTGTCAAGGCAGGGCTCTGCTTCCAGTGGGGGTAGGGGTGAATGTATTGTGCCAAACTTGAGAGGTTTTGTGCAGCTGTTTTCAGAGATGCTTCTAGGGTCCTGTAAATGTTCAGAAGAGAGGTCTTTACTCCTCTCCTGGCTTGCGCTCTGGTCTGTGAGTGACCCCAAGCACTCTTTTCTGCATTGGAATTGTGAGCAGGACTCTGTCCCCACTGCTGACACAAGCTCCACCATGCCAGCACTCCTCCTCACCCCAGATCCAAGTAGGGCAAAGAAAAAGAATCCTGCCTTGGCCAAGAGTTCCCTGCAATACCCCTCTGATCAGCCCCTTGATCCCCTACCATCTGTAGGCCTGGAGCTCCAGAAGCAGCTCTCCCGCCATCCGGGGCTGGGGCTGAACCACGCTCCTCTTTCACCCAGGTCCCACAGAGTTTTCCCACTGAATTTCTATGCTGTCTTTGCCAGTGATTCAGTGCCCGGAGGCCTGGCATACTCCGGCTCCATCTGTGCCCTGCACATCCCATGCCAGACTGCGCTCCACTCCCAGACCGGTGTGACAGACCCCTCCTGTCAGTGCTGCAGGTTATCTTGGGCTGGAGATTCTGTAGCTCCAGAATTTGTTTGGTCATTTTTTCGATGTGTTTGGAGGGGTTTGGGGAAGAGCTCAAGAAAGTCCTGCTTTCACTCCACCATCTTGGTTCCACCCCCGAGCTGGAGGAATCCTCATCCAACTTATCCAACCTCCCCAGAGCCTCTGGCCAGAGTCAGGAAGGCCTTGGATTCCTCACAAGTAGACTCTCCAATTCTCTCCCCAAAGAAGCCATCCCACACCTTCCCTAGCTTTCTGGGCTCTCCCACTCTCTCGCGTCCCAGAACCTGCCTGTTACTTTACTGGAAAACTAAAATTCATTCTAGGGAGCTCCATCTTCTTCCATCCCCTTCATCTCAAAATCTCCCAGAATCCTCCACTCTCTCCTCCTTTCTCCAGGCCTCTTTTCCAAAGAGGACGTCCATGGCCTCGCCAAGGCTACCTCCGTGTGTACACCTGATCCCGTTCCCTCTTCTCATCTTCTGTCTTTTACTAGCCTAGCTATCATCTTAGTAGTAACTCAGGATTGGGACCCCTCCTCAACTTGTCAGCCCCAGTCGTCCTTGGTTCTCACCCCCCATTCTTCAATACCCTCTACCCTTCACCCCTCCACTCCTCATCCTCCGTGGGCGGGACAGACACTTCTTGTTTCCTATTTGCCTGCTCTCCACTAAAACTTCTCAGACTTCTCCCCATGGCCCCGTGGCCCCACCCCTTCTCAGCCGCCTTTTGTGTGTCTCCCCCACTAGACTGTCAGTAACTCGAGGAGTGGGGCTGTCTGTCTTTCAGGGGCATTTCCATCCCCAGTGCTTAGCACTGAGCCCGGCAAAGAGAACCTGCTCAGTGACCGTGAGCAGGCCGTGAGGTCCATTCTTCTTCAGCACAGATCTGGCCCTCTGACTCACTTCCTCAAGCAGGCTCTGAAAGCTGAATACGAGCTGGCCCAATATACGTTTCTGGTCTCAGTGGATACTGCTCTCCTCACAACACTCCACTCTTCTGCACGGGCTGTCTCCCAGGCCTAGGATGCCCTCCCTCCTCACTTCTGCCTTACAGTCTGCTCCCTTATTCTACGGCGAAGCTCAGGCACCGTCCTCAGCATGAAGCCTTTTGTGACACCCCTTCTCCCCAAATGCCCCCAACTGAACGACCTGCTGCATGTATCCACACACATGTAATGCACAAGTACAGGTGCTAACTTTAGTCATGCTGTATTATTTTATATGTATTTATTATCTTCTCCCCACCCCCCACCTAACACAATGCCCCGTAGGCAGTAAGTAAAATCTAAATCAGATGAGTTGAAAGACAGAAGTTCTGTATGAACTGATAAAAAGTGGGGGAAAAAAAAAGCAGACCCAGGAGAGCAATACACCAAGTGACGATGAGAGTGCAGATCGAGTCAGCATTGAAAGGCTCCTGGAATGTAGTGGAATTCCATGAACTATCTGGTGCCAGCTCCTGCAGGGGCCCATGCGACACCCTTCTCCTTCCTCAGCAGAGACGGGGAGGGGGAGGGCCCTATAGAGTCACAGCTTTACAGACACTGGCAGAAATGGCCCCTTTTCCTTTCTGCCACCGGTGGGTTCCACCCAGGTGTTTTGGAAGGTGGGGGGAACATTCCAGGTGCAAGGAAAGGGGGGCATAAACAGTCTTTGTGCTTCCCAGGGGACCAGCTCTTTGCTGACTTCTCAGTTTCCCAGCAGAGGTGCTGGCTCTGATTTATACCATGCCCATTTCCAAGGGAAAAAGAGAAACCAATACATGGCCAAGTCCAACCCGAAGGCCCCCGGGGCCCTCACAAGCTGGTGGAAGAGCCCAAGTTCCGCTAGCCCCTCCAAGGCTCAGGCCAAGCCGAGGCCACAGAGCACCCATCAGAACGCTGGCCACAGGCCAAAGAATCAGTCTTTTTAACCACAGTGACTTTCAAAGATTTCTCTCTAAAAGGAGAGTTGGTGGATGAAATATCTACACCAGAAAGAGCGAAACATTTTAATGTACTAAAAATAAATTAATCAATAAAATGACACCAAACACACCTTCATGTTTCTTTTATGATTCAAAAGGTATCCTAGGGCCTTGGAATGCATCAGGGTCACTAAGAACATGCATAATTACTATTTCTAAATTTAGTTAATTCAATTTAAATTTTAAATTAATTTTAATTAAATCACAAAGAGCTGTCCAATTAATGAACTGCCAGGCCACAGTTGCTACAGCAGTCTGCTTAAAGTTACAACTGTACTTGGTAACAACCCGGTCTTGCACGGTTAAAATGCTAATGACCCTGCTCCTGACAGGAGAGACCAGAACTGAAGAGAGCTCAACTACCCTGGGCTTTCCTGCTCTAATTCAGTCTTCACTGTTACTTCAGGCTTGCCGGACTCTGCATGGCCCCCTCTGGGTTTTTAGACAGATACTGGAGGCATTGCCATTTCCTTCTCCAGTTCACTTCAGAGAGGAGGAAACTAGGGGTGAAGTGACTTGTCCAGGGTCCCACAGCTAGGCCTTGTCTGAATGGGGGAGATGAGTCTTCTGTGCTCACTGCGCCTCCTAAGCACCCTACTTCACCCCTCACTTAGCGCCAAGAGCCCTGGGCCAGCCCCAGAGGAGACAAACACCGGACACGCTCTTACCACATCAAATCCATACTTACACAGAGAACTGTGCTTCTACCCTGACTGCTCCCTGGAGGAGCTGGACTAAAAACACTGGCTCTGACTAATTCATCTTAAAATGTTAAGAGGGTTTTGCCCATTCACATGAAGGATCATCCTGCCTTTGGCCAATGCAGCCTCTTAAGGTAGTCAAAGTTATCATTAAAAATGAAAAGATCTGAATTTTCTTACATTAAATGCCCTTTGCACAAACAAAATCAATGCAAATAGCATGAAAAGAGGAAAAAGCCTTGAATCAGATTTCTGATGAAATCTAATGTTCTAAGCGCAGAAGGAATTGACACAGACCTGCAGGGTGCACAAGTATCCACCAAGGGACAGAAGACATGCAGATGTTCCAGAACCACACAGAAAAGTGTTTTCACTCACTCACAAAATAAATGCACCATAAAATGCATAAATGCACCATCTGAAACTCCTTCCCACACACAGAAAATTATCACATATGATAAAATATGGAAACAAGGAATATTAAAGGGGCTATGGGGAGAGGTAAACGGATATGTTTTTAATAGAGATGTGAATCAGGCCAAGTATTCCAGAAAACAATCTGCAATAAGGTAAGAAAAGTCACTGATCTTTTATGCACAGTGACCCCACTGCTGAGCCTATGTTCTGCAGAGGTCAATGACACAGAGAGACTGGAAACAAAGTGAGTGCCCATCAATTAGGGGAGAACTGAACATGGAGGTCATGAAATATCACTGCATTGTGAGAGGAATCCATAAAACAATGGTAAGACTTGGGGAAAGGATAGTGCCAAGAGGCAAAGACAGACAGGACAACAGCACGAGTGGGCAGAAGAACTGGAGGAAGTGGAACCGTTCTAGAGAATGAAAGACAAAGCTGGGCCAACGGCACCCGTGTAAGACGCGGCCTTTCTTTGTTACAATGGAGAGTCTGTGCACGCGGCCCGTTAGGAAATGGGCACTATTGCTTAAGATGTCAGCCATGATTAGATGGAGAAAAAACCAGACAGTGAGACAGAGACAGAGACAGAGAGACAGACAGTGAGACACAGAGGGATTTAGAGAAAGCAGTTGTCCTAGGTAGAAAAAATAAGTCACACCAAACTGACCCAACTTCCTTTTTGGAAGCAGCTTTGGAGCAGGTAAGGAGAAGGGCACAGACGCTGTCCAATGTGCCAAGTGTCCAGCTTCACCCAGCGGATCCAGGAGCAGGGTCACTGCAAACTCCCTGGGTAAGCCTCAGACCCCAGGCCCTGAAGCACGCAGGAAGGATGGAGAACAGTCTTCCTCTCTCCAACATACAAACATCCATTCCTTTTACCCCTGGACTCTGGACCTCCCCCATATACCTGCTTGTTTTTCATATTTAAACGTCTCCTCACAGGAGCCTTTGGAACAAGATGCAGACCTGAGCTAGATGACAGCCCTTAGTGGGCTTCGTAGCGATGTGAATGACGACAACACAACATCTGGAAGAGCTCTCCTGAGGTGCCACAAAACCACACTTCTGGCGGCCAGTCAGCAAACCTTTATTGTGCATCTACTGTGTGCCAAGAGTTCTGTGAGTGCTGGAATATGACAAAGAAAAGCAGTCCATGCTCTCACTGAAGCTGGGGGAGGAAGAGAAGCACCCCAGCCGGGACTCATTGAGTCCCATCCAGAGGAAATGAAAAGATGGCCCACCTGGGAGCCCTCATTCAACAGAGGCTGAGGGTGGCCTTCTTCGCTCCATGAACCACACAGTTCTGTAAACCCAACCGACTTTACTCAGTGACAAATTCTAATTTCAGAAACATCAGCCTTCGTTTCTGACTAATCCTTGGTTGACAGTTATTCCCAATATCTTGACGTTGCGGAAAATGTCTTCGGTCTTTGTGGCTTTCCTATCTTGTCAGAGAAGTAAGATTTAATCAAACCAGGAAAATGACCCTTGAAAGGAATTCTCTCCTCTGATGAAAAATGTAAATGATCATCTTTCTCCCCGCACCTCGCTCTTCCCCTTAAAAATGATCTATTTTGTCAATTAAAATCTAGTGTCCTGGGCTCTCCTAAAGCAGACACACGTATTGGCACAGAACAAAACACTTTGCCTGTTTTTTTTTAAAGCACAGACAATATACAGAACCAAGGATCTTTTTCTCTGGTTGAGAATATTCAGAAACACATCTTCTAGTTGGCCTCCAGCCAGCACCTCCATCTATCATCCTTCTTCCAAAGGAACTGCTCCAACTGTCCAGATGTTTAACATTACTAACACCTTCTGGCCAAAATGGTCTTTCCAGATGTTTCTAGGGCCTGCTCAAGGATGTTGGCCTGAATGGAGTGCCACCATCTTCATGTTTGCTAGAGGTCTGAACGGATTCCAACTGCTAGCTCAACAAAGTTCTAATTCAAAGCTAGAAACTCCGAATCCTCCATCCAATTAAAGTTCACTCACTCTTTCAGGATGCTGTGGTACCACCAGTCCAGTACGCCATTGGCATCAAGGAACATCAGAAAGCCCAAGAGGCCATCTTGTCTCATATATGGCACAAGAAATGAGCCCTTGCTGGCACATTGCATACAGTCCCATTCCTAGTCACAATACCATGTTAACATCTGGTTTCATAACATTAACTCTTCTGAAAAAGGGACTATGTGGGACCTTTGCTTTCGTGAAAGAGAACTCAAACTCACTTTGTCTTCAGAATGTTGACATCTCCTTGAAATGAGCAATGCCTTGGCATATTCTCAACATGCAACACTTGAGAGTCATGGCCTTTGTCATCAAAGTCTCTGAAAATCTCTTTCCACAATTTTTAGGATGGCACTGAATTACTACTATGATCAGAACTCCATTCGTATGCTTTCGTACACACTGTGTTCATTTTTAAAGTCACTGTCAACTATGAGTAATGCTATATAGGTAACAGACTTAAAGAAAAGCTTCCCAGTTGCCTCTGAAATTATTCAATTGCTCAAATTAATACAAAAAAAATTCAGTAACTATTCAAGTGACAAAATCATGAATTATCCAATGTTTGATATTTGATATTTTATAAATCAAGTGAATCAAAACAATTGCTTATTCAATGAAATCTATAAATAAATGTAACTGAAGCTAAATTTAGGAACGTCAGTATGATGCCAATGGCCAAAGGCCTAGCTGCTGAAGACAAGGCTACTTGCAAGGTGGACAGTATTTACTTTGGAAAAGTAGTTTAGCATTTAGAAAGCTAAAAAATCTGTCCACTGTTTCAGTGAAACTGTTGGACTGTCCACTGATTCGTGGCCCCACTTTCCGATGTATTTCCACCAATATGCCGTCGTGTTTGGTGAGAGATACTCCACCATGCTCTCACAAGCCCCTCTCTTGGAATCAGGCAAGTCAAGAGGGACCTTGAATTTACAATGGGCCATCTGCATCAGCTAGCCCTGGAACTGCACTGCCCCTGGAGGCCACTGTTAGGCTGCAGCTTCACAGAACTAGGAGGGTTCTTTCCACCAAGGAGAGTTTTTGAATGGAAGGAGTCTCATTTTTACTATGGAACAGGGACAGATGGAGGGACCTCCCTGAGAAGGAATTCTCTGCAATTCAAGTTCCAGAGAGCTGCCTGGAGCCTCAAGGTTTTCTGCGACTTGCAGCAAATTCCACCACTCTCCTTGTCAGCCAAGTCTTTCCAGACGCCCAGGACTGCCGGTTTGGTCTTCTGTGGTCCAACAGGGCACACCCAACCCCTCCTCCACATGCCAGCCCCTCAAATGAACAGTTCTCATGTCTTCCCCAGGCTTCTCTTTTGCAGGCTGTTTGCCATGAACTCGGGTCTGTCACCATCTCAGCTGCCCTCCTTGGGACATTCTCCAGCTAAACATGTCTTTCAGATGAGATTAGCTTCTCAGCACAGTGCCTAGCCAGGGAAGGTGTTGTATAAATGCTAATGGACCCCTTTTTCCTTCCCTTCTCCTTCCTAAGCTGTGGTACTGAACTGAATGCGATATCCAGAGGAGTCTGGACTAAGGTCAAGTGTCATGGGATCATCTCCACGCCATGCCTGGAAGCCACGTCCCCCCTAACGCTATCCCAAGAGGGAATGGGCTTTCTGGAAGCAACAATATGCTGCTGACTCACTGGGAGCCTGTGGTCCGCTAAGAACTCCAGATACTTCCCCAACACCTACTGTGTATCCATGCCTTCAACATTTTCTGCTGGTGAAGCTGACTTTTTATCTCCAAGTGCAAGAACTGACATCTTTCTACTGAACTTCATTTCACTGCACATGGTCCAATACCATGCGGTAGGTCCGTGATCTTCTTGGACCCTGGTTCTTTTGTCCAGCGTCCCATCACCTCTGGCCAAGTGACTGAGAGAAATGCAGGATGGCACAGGAGAGAGCCCTGGGGTACTCCACGAGACACTGTTTCACACTGACCCTGAACCAGAAATACCTACTCTCTGACATCCCTTCATCATCATAGTCATGAATGCATCTAATTCCCTTACTATCTAGTCCTGCCTCTCCACTGTCTTCCAAAGAGTCAAGGAAAGCCAAACCAACAGCTCCCCTGCAATCCGGGTAAACACAGCATTAATCCTGTCAAAAAGGGAGATGAGATGAGTTAGTCTGGCATGACCCCCTCTCAGAGAAGCCGCCATGCTGCCTCTTTGGAATCACCTTTTCCCTTCACAGATTTCTGCCAAACTTCTCTTTAATAACTCTTCCTAGAGTTCTGCCAAGAGGTGAAAGAAAACCCATGGGCCCATAGTTGGCAAACTGTTCTACTCCCTTTCCTGAAAATCAGGGGGACTCCTCTAACCTTGAGGTGCCTCTCCCACATCCCATGAGGGGTCATCAAGGAGACTGAAAAAAGTCCTGCAAGTTCCAAAACAAAGAGCCTAGTAATCTACAGCAAGATCAGAACCAAGGACAAGAAATCTGTCACCTGACTGAGGTAGGGCAGGCCCTGGGGAGCAGCTCCTTCTCCAGGCTGAAGCTTCCTCCTGTCATTTTTATGGAGAATCTTTCCTAGGGATTCTACCTGTGAGTGAGGTTCATCTTCACGAGTGTCCACTGTTAAACAGAAACATGTAGAACATGGCAGATAACATCAACAGTTCTGAAAAGTGAGTCAATGAGGAGTGTAGAATATTTTTTCCCCTTCCTTTTTCTTTTTAAAAAAATTTCTCATTATAAGGGATGGCTCTCTAGGAGAGAAGTAGAGATATATAAGGGACATCGAGGTGATTAAAAAATACTGATAAAAACACCTTTTTTTGAAAAAACCAAACTGTTTGATTTGAACAGGAGCTGTTAAAACAAGATCTCCCTCTCGCTGGGCTCCTGTCTGGCTTTGAGGTGATCACAGACCAGAAGAAGGCAGCTACCTCTTCACCTCAATCCCAAGAAGACCATGTGGGGTCTCCTTCCTCCACTACTACACATTAACGCGCACAACACTAAAAAGAAGCCAGCCAATCCCTACAGCTCTCAGGAACTCAATCATTTATTTACTGTGAACTTAAAGGATTATTCAATAACACTTAAATTTAAAATGACTTATCTCAAGCTTAGTAAATGTTTACAACATCCAGTCAAGCATTTATTAAGCACTTAAGTGCCTGGCTAAGTACTGAGGATACAGTCCCTGCCCTCAAGCAGCTCCCAATCCAAAGAGGGAGACAACAAGCAAACAAATGTATGCAAACAAGAAGACTCCCTGGACAAGAGGGGATTTCAGTGAGACTGGAAGGAAGCCAGGGAGGTCAGTGGTCAGAGCAGAGGAGGGCGAGCACTTAGGCACGGAGGACAGCCAGGGGGCCAGGGACGTCTCAGAGAGAGGTGTAAGAAGACCTGTCATGACAGGTTTTGCCTCCAAACGTATCTGACCCTGGACCTAGAGGAGCTAGGCGATGCAGTGTATAGAGGGTGGGGCCTGGAGTTGGGAGGACCCGAGTTGAAATCCAGTCTCAGCCTCTGTTTGCCTCAGTTTCTTCATCAGTAAAATGGGCTGGAAATGGAAATGGCCAACCACTCTATTAGCTTTGCCAAGAAAACCTCCAATAGGGTCATGGAGAATGACACATGACTATAACCCTCAGCCACAAACTCGCCAGGGCGAGGCGGGTGCGGCTGACCTGAGATGAAGTGACCAGACTCCAGCAGTGCTCAGACGTCTCTCACCCTCATGACGAAGCTCAGAACCTCCAGCACGGGGGGCTCCGGCCTCCATTCCAGGAGGCCTGGTCCTGACACAATTCCTTTCATTAAAATCCATGAATACCCAAGAAGCTTTAAGAGTCATAACCAAAGCAGTTAAGGCTAATTATGGTAAAAAGAAGGTCTTTACCTTTTTACATTGATCACAAGATGAAATTCATAAGCTCAGATTCTAACCTTCCAATGTGATCTTTAAAAACTGTGGGAGATGGGGCAGAGTCAAGATGGCAGAAGCAGGACCTCCCCGCTGCTCCGGCTTCCACCTTCTCCAATCCATGTAAAAAGGGGACTCTGAACAAACTTGGGAGCTGCAGAACCCACAAAATGACACAGAAAAGCTAACCTCCAGCTGAGGACAGCCCAGCAGGCCGGCAGGAATCGGCCAGCACAGCGCTCTGAGAGCCGATCCCAGCCTCACACCTAGGCTTTAGCCCCAGGGAAGGCCTGACCAGCCCCAGGGGGAGGGACTCCAGATCAAGCTGTGGCTGTTTCCAGAATTATCAACACACAGATGCGGAGGACAAAGTGAGAGGTCAGTGCAATCTGGACTTTGGGACCCAGTAAGCAGGAGTGCCTGGCTTTTGCCCCTCAGGCAAGAAGCCTCTGAGGCCCCGGCACAGCCAGCCAGCGCCATGTGGCAGCTTCAGCTCCTGGCCTGCACAGTGTAGGGGGACCAAGCACCAGTCTGAGGGGTAATCGCTCTTGCTTTTAACCTGCTTGGATCTGGATTGCAGTCTAGGGTGGAGGTCCTGGGGTGTGTGACCAGCTTGCCAGAGCATGTGGAGACCTCAGAGAGGGCACCCATCTAATACCTCCGGCAGCTGAGAAAACCCCAGCGTTTGGGACGAAAGCTCCCCTGTCTGGTGGCAGAGTTCTACTGTGGCAAAAAGCCCAGGGGTCAAGTAATTGAGTGGCAAAATGAGCAGGCAAAAGAAACAAAGCAGACAGAAGATTTCAACAATACACTCCTATTTTGAGAACAAAAAGGAGCAAAGCATGGAACGGGAGGAAGACAGTGAAGTCATAATTCCTGCACCAAAAGCTTCAAAGGAAAATACAAGCTGGTTACAGGGCATAGAGGACCTTAAGAAGCAGATAAGAGAAGTGGAGGAAAAACTGGGAAGAGAAATGAGAACAATGCAAGAAAATTATGAAATGAGAGTCAACAGACTGACTGAGGAAAATAACACTTTAAAAAACAGACTAACTCAAATGGCAAAAGAGGCTCAAAAAGGCAATGAGGAGAAGAATGCCTTAAAAAGCTGAATTTGTCAGATGCAAAAAGAATCTCAAAAGCTCACTGAGGAGAATCATTGCTTCAGAATTAGATTGGAGCAAATGGAAGCTAATGACTTTATGAGAAATCAAGATGCTGTTAAACAGATCCAAACAAATGAAAGAATAGAAGGCAATGTGAAATATCTCATGGGAAAAACCACTGACCTGGAAAATAGATCCAGGAGAGATAATTTAAAAATTATTGGACTACCTGAAAGCAATGATCAAAAAAAGGAACCTAGAAATCATCCTCCAGGAAGTTCTCCAAGAAAACTGTCCTGATGTTTTAGAAGCAGAGGGCAAAATAGAGGTTGAAAGAATCCACCGATCACCTCCTGAAAAAGATCCCAAAAAGAAAACTCTTAGGAATATTATAGCCAGGTTCTGGAATTCCCAGATCAAGGAGAGAATATTACAAGCAGCCAGGAAGAAACAATTTGAATATTGTGTAAACACAGTCAGGATAACCCAGGATCTGGCAGCTTCTACACTGAGGGATCGAAGGGCCTGGAATATGATATTCCGGAGGTCAAAGGAGCTGGGATTAAAACCAAGAATCACCTACCCAGCAAAATTGAGTATCATGTTTCAGGGGAAAATAAGGTCATTCAATGGAACAGAGGACTTTCAAGCATTCTCAATGAAAAAACCAGAGTTGAATAGAAAATCTGACACTCAGATACAAGAAGCAAGAGAAGCCTGAGAAGGTAAACAGGGAAAAGAAATAATAAGCCACTGATCAAAGGTGAACTATTAACATTCCTACATGGAAAAACAATAATTGTAACTTATGAAACTTTTCTCAGTATGAAAATAGTTGAAGGGAATAGAAATGTATATGTGTGTGTGTCTATATGTGAGGGTATATGGGCATATGAATACATATGTGAATGTGTGTATATATGATTACAGATTATACATAGATGGAGGGCACAGGACCAATTTAACAGGAAGGGATGATACTTAAAAGGTGAAATTAAGGGGTGAGAGAGGAATATAATGAGAGGAGATGGGGAGAGACAGAATGGGGTAAACTATCTCATATAGAAGAGGCAAGGGATAATGGTTACAATGGAGGGGAAGAACAGGAAGGCAAAATGGAATGGGTCAACCTTATTCCTATTGAATCTGGCTTGAGGAGGGAGGGAAATACACACTAAATAGGGGATCTCACCCTCCAGGAGAGTAGGGGGGGAAAGGGAAGAAAGGGGGGATGATGGAAGGGAGGGCAGGCTGGGGGGGAGGGAAGTTGGAAGCACCCACTTTTAAATAGGCACAGGATCAAAGTAGATAATAGAACAAGTGGGGGGTGGGATAGGAGGAAGGGAAATATAGTCAGTCTTTCACAATATATCCATTATGGAAATGTTTTGCATAACTACACATGTACAACCTATACTGAACTGCTTATCTTCCCAGTAAGGGAGGGGGACAAGGGAGGAAGGGAATGAATCTGGAATTTAAAGTTTTAAAATCAAATGTTTAAATATATATACCTATATACACACTGTTATTAATACTATTTTACATGTAATGGGAAATAAGATATACAGGCATTGGGGCATAGAGATACACCATGCCCCACTGGAAAAGTCGAAAGGGGTATGGGAGAAAATTTGGGAGAGAACAGATTGGAGGAGGAGATATCCTGTGGGACTGCTATTTTGGGGTGGGGGGTAGGGGAAAAACGAGAAAATTTGTAACTCAAAATCTATCAGAAATGAATAATGTAAATCATAAGTTAATAAAGCATTTGAAAAATGGAAAAAAAAACCTGTGGGGGAAGGAATCCCCACAAAAACAAAAAGGACCAAAGTAAATGTGTGTGAAAAGCAAATACTGTCACACATGGTATTGATTTGTAACCAGAGGAGGCATAATGGGCCATTTTTTAATTTGCTGGAGAGTAATGGGAAAAAAAATCATTAATGGCAAAGCATTAAATACCCACTCAGTTCTGAAAGAGCCTAAGACAGGTCATTTTCAGAAAGGATAGCAACGCAAAATAGCAACAGCACAAGAGTGCGAGGGGAGGGTCTGCTGGGGCATGATGGGAATCTGTGACACCCCTCCCTGCCCCCACATTCTGCCAACTACATCTAAGCCCAGGACACGCAGACCAAGAAAATGGTCTCCCTAGTCTCTTACTCAGCACACCACAATGGGATCCAGAATCTGCTCACACGATTATTTTATTTTCCGTTGTCCTACTGACATTTCAAAGAGTGGTGATGGGAAGGGAAAAGCAGATTATCTAAAATGACCATCCCAAGTGAGAGAAAAGCTGTAAGGACTCATGTTGAAGTGTGCAGGAGGAGCCCTGAAGGCCCACCCAGCCCAGACCCAAAGGTGACTGGACCCACGTCATCAATGGCTGTCCAGCCTTAGCCAGACGAACACTTCCGGGGATGTTCTCACTGTCCAGAAGGGCTTCCTCACTCCAAATCACCAGGAACACACACCCTCTCATCATAAATTCACCCCAGTTTCCTTCCACAGCTCCCCAAAATGCTTTCAGTGACTGGCATGCCACAATGCCCACAGACAGCTTCTCTCTCCCTGCAGAATGCGCACTCCCTCCAAGGGTCTAGCCAGCACCAAGCACACAGCAGACACCGAATAACTGCTTAATGACTAGTGTACCAAAGGGCCAGCGGTCTCCGTTACCGAGGAACCAACAGAAGCTGGGGGCTCACCTGGCTCCCCACCATCTGGACTCCAGATGCCCCCCAGTCTTGTCTCATGCTCACTCCCCTTGCACAGGCTCTGCCTTCCCCACGCCAACTGTCCCCCAAGCTCAGGTCTCCTCCTCCCAACATGCATCTACACAGGCCGAGCCCCTCGCCTGGCACGCCACCCCCCACTCATCCCCACCCTCGAGTCCTGGTCTTATCCAGTGATTGGCACAGGGGCCCCCTCTCCACAAGCCCTTCCCTGATCCCCGCTGTCTGTATTAAACTCATCTGTGTACATGAAGTGGCCTCCTGGTACAAGCTGAGCGCCCTGAGAACAAGGGCCGTTGGGTATCTGCCTTGGTAAGCCCCGAGCCCAGCCTAGAGCCCTGCACAAAGCAGACAGGCACTGAAGGTCTGCTGAACAGAACCAAGTTAGAAATGGTGAGGACGCCAACGGCAGCAGTAACAGGCGTCAGGACATGAAACTGTCTCATGACGCTGGGTCCGTCAGACTGCTCTCCAGCCCCTCCTGAGAATCTAAGGGGTGTGCATGCCTTAAAGGCAGTCACGGGACCGTTCATGGGGCCACACGAATAAGGAGATGATAATCTGCAAGGATCCCAGGAAAGGATGAATGTGGTGAGCAGAGAGAGCACTGAAAAGACGTCTCACTTTGAACACTTGGGGGTGCAAAGACTCCTCCCTGGCACCAGCCCAGAATGCTGATCATGCTTGGTCTGGGTCTGGGTCCCAAGCTAACATCACTCCACTTCTGCGAGCACCCGGCTCCTCTGGGTCTCCTGAAAAAGCGCAGGGTAAAAGGCACACACCACTGGCCCGCAGCCTCCCAGGCGCCTGGGAGAAGGGGCAAACGCTCGGGGACAGCAGCAGGTGGCCTTTCTCTGCTCCGGTCATTCAATGGGAATTTAAACCAGTCCCGGCAAAGGCACAGCAACTGCAAGGCTCAGTCACTACATCAGCACGCACCTCTGCAGCCTCAAAGGAGCAAAGGGGACGTCCGGTCCACAAGGCCAGGGCTGTGACCTGCGCTCCTCCTGACCGCACAAAATCTACTTCTCAGAACACGCAGCTGCAGGGAAGAGAAAAGCCAGAGCTTGACGCCGGGCATTCAGAAGGTGGAACAGGGTGGGCCTGGAGTCCCTAAGAACGGTAATGGGGACCGCAGAGGAACGAGGCTGAGAGAAGACTCGGACAGCGCTGGACACGCTCAGAGCCCTCTTTAAAGAGCTGTCTTCACCCCACAATCTCACACTTTTCCTCAGGGTAAAAAGGCGTTAGGAGGAGGCATCAGACACACAGCAGAAGCTCAATGGTGAATCAACCATGGTTTTAGCACATTGGCTGTTTCCAACTCCTACATAAACCCTTTGCCTTTAAGATACCATAGTAACAATGAAAAAATTAAATTCCAAGGAATTGGAAGCCTGGAAAATAAACCTCATCATCTTGTCAGTCACTCAATGGTTACCAAGGGGCCCTGAGTGCCAAACCCAAAGGCCTTTGCCCGTCCTCTCGTGCAGGGGCCTCTCTCCTCTCTCCCAAGCCCAGCCCATCTGCCTCACTCATACTCACTTCCCTTGCACAAACTCTACGTCACACACAGGATCCCTGGGCAGCGGCCTGACCGCTCCTTCTCCGTCTCCTCTGCTGGCCTGTCACCCGCATCTTGTGCTCCCTGAGGGCAGGGGTGGCCCAGAGCTCTGAGCAGGTGCCTCTGCACCCTCTACAGCCTTCCAGGCACCAGTGAATTTCAGTGTCTTCCTCCTCCCTGATCTACACTCATGTAGCCCCACCCCTCAGAGCACCCCTGGAAGCTTCCACCTGTTTGACCCAGAGACTCCTCAAACTCACCCTTGCTGTCCTTGCCCCAAACCCACCCCTCTTCACCACCACCTCCGGCCTGCCCAGGCTCTCAAATCTGGGGTCCCCTCTGACTCCTCCCCCCACCTTAATCTCATCGTTTCTACCCCCATGACTCATCTTTGCACCAGGGGCCAGATCACCCCCACCTCCATCTCTCAGAAACTTCCTTCAAAGCTCGTGGTTAAGCCCCATCTTCACCCCCACAGGAGGTCCTGTTCAATGCCCCGAGCGGCAAGAGCTCTCCAACTGGCCTCAGGCCCTCCCCAGCTCCTGGCTGTCTCCGTCCATCTATCTGTCTGTCTCCGTCCATCTATCTGTCTGTCTGTCTCTAGTGCTTAGAAGAGTCCTTGGACATGGCAGGCAATTAAGAATCTGCTGAATGGACCTGAGTCAAGCCACCTGTTTTCTTCTTATGTATAACAGCTGTCTCTTCGAGGCTACCAGAAAGAAAATCTACAAGCTGAAGCTGAAACGTGCTTTATTCGTAAACAGGAGAAGACAAATACCTGTATCCCAGTGCGCTCAAATCAGGCTTCAGAGAAACCGTCTCTGTGGTGATCTCCACTTTCCTCACACTTCCAAAGAAATCGGTTATTAACACATTTTGAGGATTTCTCTGAAAAAGATCCGTCCGATGTCCAGGAGTCGAAACACACAAACTTTTGGGACACACCTGAAACTGCAAGACAAAGAAGCACTAAGTACCACCACAGTCAGTCACCGCGCCGTCTCAGCGCCCACCAACGGCCTCTCTAGGCATTTTTTTCCACAAACCACATGACTGTACCGGCAGCCCCACAAGCACCCCCAGGACGGCTGCTGGCACAGGCTCTGAGATCTGTTTTATTAGGAAAGAAAGCTGGTTAAGGGGTCAGGGGCCGACCCGGGAAAGGTTTGGGGGGGGGGGGGATGTCAGCCCCCTGAACTTCAGAGAAAATAAAGACCAGCAGACAGGGCCCTGAGTGCCTGGGTCAGCTACGAACTTTACAGGCCTCCCAGGATGGAGAGTCTTTACATCTGAGCAGGCAGGAGCTCTCAACCCAGGCCACTCAGAATCTCGACCAGGGTATCACAAGGTCCATCTCATAAGCAGCCCCCAAAGCATGTATAAGCTCCTCAGAGCCAGAAGGCATCACAGCCTGACTCGGGCCTAATTAGAAACTAGCAAAAGGTGTGAAAGCCCCCCCTAAGCAAGCTCCCCTTAAAGGAAGATCTTAAATCCCATTAACATGACAAAGACGCAGGGAACTGCCCAAGCTGGCATGGGGGCCACTCACTCCATCCATCTCCCACCCTCAGAGTCCTCCCTCCTCCCTTGGCACTGACTCACTCTCCTGCTTCAAGGATCTCCTCACACTGGCGCCGCTGGGCCATGGACATGGGGATGTCTGTGGCACTGGGCCTCACACCAAGAATGCAGTGACTCCTGGAAATGGTTACCAGGGTCATGGCGACCAACTCCCCAGCTCAGAAGACCACAGAAGCAACTCTCCCTGGCCTTTCTTTTCCGTTTACATTAGGTTTCCAAGTCTACCCGCGTCCACATTCTTACCAAAGCATCCTATTCCTGGCCAAGAACACATCATTTCCAAGTTCCAGGCAAGTGTCCAGAAATGCAGATCCCAGTCGGCTACATCTTAACCGGGCCTTTCACTTCCCAAATTTGCTTCTCCCCTCCAAAGCCCATGAGACAGACCCCCCTGAAGAAAGGACCACAGCGTCACCGTCAGGACAACGGCTCCTAAGTTGTTCAGTGTCCACCGCCAAGACGCTCTCCTCCTTGGCAATGCTTTCTCGGTGCCCTGGGCACTGGCCTGCTGCTCCTGCTGGCATCTGCCCCACCTTCTACGAGAGGAACCCCAAGTCCTCCCCGGCTGCCTTTAGCTGACTCCATATGCCGGGACCTGGCCACTTACACGCCGGCTCTCCCATTAGACTGGGCTCCTCCGGCACCTTTCTCCAGATCCCTATTGCCTAGAACAGTGCTGGGCACACAGTAAGGGCTTAATCAATGCTTACAGACTGACTGGCCAGAAGTCCATAGCAGACAGCAGGTCTGACAAGGCCTGGGAGAGTACAGGCCTCCAGCAGTGCTTTCTCTCATGGCGATCCGACTGATGCTGCCCCCAACTGTCAAAGGCTACACCATGCCAACAACATCTGGGTGCTGGCACTCCTGGTTCCTGGGCACCAAGCGTGCCAAGTGTTAAGAAGCAACAAACCCTCACCTTTGCAGAATTCACCACTTGTAAGAGCTGGGGGGGGGGGCCTTCAGTCAGTGAAGGGGGACATCTGGGGCCCTGAGTCGGGCATGAGAAGCCTGGCAGGCAGAGAGGCGGCTGGGATGCCTCTCTCAGAAACCACAGGGCATCACTGGGGCTTACCAAGCGTCCTCCCACAAGCTGGTACTGATGCAGAGACTACGACGGGGACCTTGGCTCCCTCACTTCTAATACTTGCTGTGAAAAGGAAAGGCTCTCAGTACTCACTGCCAACACAAAGGTATTTTTTCCCACTTAACGGATGTTTTTTACCCCAATTACATTTAAGATAGTTTTCAACATTCATTTTCTAAGATTCTGAGTCCCAGATGCTTCTCCCTCCCCCTGCCCAGGACAGCATGGAATCTGTCATTATGTATGACATTGTATGACATTATGTATGATATTGTATCAATACAGTATATACAATATACAGTATGGGCTGTCATGGACAATCATGGTATTTCCACATTTGTCACCAAACAGGTCTTTATTTCTGAATGAAAAGCCAACACATTGGATTTCTCTATTTTGCTTTTTCTCCAATCAAAAAAGACAGAAAAACACTAGCTTTTCTGGTGATCAAGTCTCATGTCCCAACATCACTCTCTGGATCAGTCCTCTAGAATGTAGCCTAAAGAGGCTCCACCCTGCCTCAGCTACCTCCGCCACTTCCCCAGGCGTGATCACCAACAACCCTGAACAGCTGCTGTGGCCACGCCTCTGGGGCTCTGCCTTGGCATGGGCCCTCTAAAACGCACTTCAGCCTCCGCGGGCAGGGTCACCACGACCTTCTATTTCTTTATGCTAACTCTTATCTAGCTGGAGCCTTTCTGATCAGGCAGGCTGAGCCAAGTACACACAGAGTGCTTAATAAATGCCAGCCCCTCCCGACTACACCAACCTTTGCCTAGGGCATCCCCCGCCACTCTTCAGTTACAGCAACACTAATTTTCATTACCCTTCTGGAAGAACTCAACCAGCTCCAAACACAGAGTATTTGTACCCACTGAGCCCTGAAGAAGTCACAGCTCAACAGGACAGCGAAATGTCCAATGCTGCATTTCAATTACATTAACCCAAGCAACCACTTCCTGGGTCCCCGCTACGCAGTGAGGCACGGTGTGTGTGCACACACGTCTCTAGCGCCTCTGAAAATGCACGAGCATGTGCATGTGTGTAGGTATATATGTGTACATGGATGTACACGTGTGTACAGGTGTATGTAGAGGTCAACTGCTCTCCTAGACCAAAACCGTCAATGAATTTCAAAGCTGCCTTTGCCCCGAAGCCTTCCCAAGCCAGTCATAGGGATTTCCTCGTGGAAGCCCGGGTCCCAAAGCCAGCTCTCCCCAAGATAAAGTCACACAAATTCTCTTTTAGGAATGTCACTTCACTGAAATTAATTTTTAAATTGTCAGAACAATTATAGCACATGTTTAAGGGCAGAAAAACACAGAGAGAGCTCAAAGAAAACCCGAGCGTTCCAAGGTTCCAAGAGAGTACACAAGCTCCTACACGATCAGAACCAAAGCATGGGAAGACTGCTCTTAGCATCTGTCCAAGCCATAGGCCCTTCTTCCCAAAGCCACGCTGAGGGAAGCGTGACCGGGCAGTGACTGTGCTGAGAAAAGAGCTGGCGAAGGGACACCAGCCAGGTCGGGCTGCGTGGAGAGAGGCGGTCAGAGCAGCGTCCAGAAGGAAGGAGGCAGAGCGGGGTCCGCTCTGGGTACCATGGGCCTCCTGATAGTCTAGCAAGTGTGTGAGACAATACTGAGAAGGGAGAGAGGCCTGCAGGGCACCAGTTAAAGAAAGGAACAGCTAACTGGGGATATTCAGCCGGCAAGAGAGAAGACCTGGGTGGCGGACACTCAGCTGTCGGGTATCTGAAGGGCTCTCGTGACGGCCTTGCTTAGAAAGGAGCCCAACAGGCAGAGGGGGCAGCAGGGCAAGGTCAGGCCTGCTCTAGGACAAACTTCCTAAGGAGCGGGACAGCCAAGATGGATGCATGAGGACCTTCTTCTACCATGGCCATTCTCCCTCTCCTACACCACTTCCCTCAAGGCTCTCCATTTCTTCCCAATGCCTGTGTAACAAACAGCACATCACTCCCCTGCTCAAAGACCATCAGGCTTCTCCACAGGCGAACTACAAACCCCATCTTCCCTGCCCAGGCTCCAGGCCACATGTGCTCGGGTTGCAAGGAGATCACAGAGGGAACTGCAATCCGAGATGTCAGTAAAGGCCTCCGTGGGCCTCCTATCCAACCCCCTGACTCACGCAGGAGTCCATTCACAAAGGCTGGCACAAGCATGAATACCTCTTCTCTTTTTTTCCCCATATCCAAGGAACAAACCAACATGGTGGCAACGAAAGACACAATGGGATGGACAAGTAACATGACCGGGAGCCTGTGGACCCTGACAGATGGGGAAGGTCTTCTAGGTCCCTGAAGCAAGTGAAATGATTCCAACAGCCACAAAGCGCCTCCCCTCGGGACAGCAGGTGCCAGGCGCAGGGCAGACGTACCGGAGGTGTGGCTCCTAGGCCCGGAGGCGGGACCCCCACACAGAGCTCACGATCTAGACTGAGTGCCAGGGGACGTCCGAGGGGAAATGGCGACGGGTCACCTCCATTCTCGGTGCGGTCCTCAGAGGAGGAGACATCTGAGTGCGGTTTCCAAGGGCCGCTGTGATCTCCACAGGGGCTTCAGGAGCAGCCTCGTCAAAAGCCAAATGGGCTGCGGCCTCCCAGCTACAAGGTTCTGGACAGATCTCTGGGAGAGCCAAGTGGGACGCCCCAGTCCATGAACACGACACAGTGGCAAAGGGCTTCATTCTGAGGCAGATTACCGTAAAGGGAACCTTCCCCTTCCCTTCACTTGGGCCTGCAGCATGGTCCCCGTGCCGTAAGAAATGAGGCCTCCAGAGAGAGAAGCGGTGCATCCGGCAGCACGAACAGCAGTGAGGGAGGCCACGAAAGCCCCGTGACCATGAGAAGAGACACGAGAAGAAGTGGAAGACAACGGGCAAGCAACCCTGGAAACCGCATCACTTCTTCCATAGCTCAGCTACTTTTGCTAAACTTTTTCTGTTTTTCTAAAATTCTGTTCTAAGGAAAAGAAAGAGGGCTGTATCTGGTCCTGTAGGTGATGCTAAAATAAGATATCCACATTGCTTTAGACAAAAAACATAATTTTTCTAAAGAGAGAGCTTCCTCTGAGTTTAAGGGGCAATGCCAAACAGTCCCATTCCATCGGGTTCCACCCCCACCTTTCCTGAAATATGTCCACTTCCCGTAAAATACACCTGAAGAGACGGGGCCGACAGAAGGTCCGGTCAGACCTGGGGGAGAGCTCATCTGGAGGCCGCGGCACGGGCCACCAACACACAGGACAATGATCAGTATCGAGAGCGCTGAGAACCACAACCACAGCACATCTGTGCAGACCCCCCGGAGATTATCACAGACTGTAAGAGGACAGACTCACAAGATCATTCATGTTGGCCTGGCTCGCCGGATGAATTTCCTCCAAAAACTCCAAGACATAAAATGTGTATCTGTCCATAAGGTGGACTCCGATGGCAAGGTCGGGCTGGTGCTGCGACAAAGGAAAGAAAGAGAAACGTGAGCAGGCCCCCGCTGCCTGGATGGCGGCACAAAGCCAGCCGCAGTCACGGCGTCACCACAACGGGAACAGCTACTCACTGAGAGGGAGTCTTCTCCCACTTGGCTACTGGCGAGCGCCATGACATTGGGGGAGTAGAAGCGCTCATACATGGATGCCCCTTGACAAGTATCGATAATAAACAGCATCTCGTGGTAGCTGAAAGACAAGAAGAGGCGGTGACGGGGCAGGCAGAAGACCACTTCCTTGTCCACCCAATCATTTAATTGCCTAAAGATTCTGCGGCTTTCATTCTTAGGGAGATTTGGGAAAGGGTTCAACGCAAGCCCAAGTCCCAGGGGCCTTCCCCCTCTGTATAGAACACTGGCTGATCAAAGTGTTACTTCTCTGGCTAATTTCCCTTTCCTGCCAAGACTCTGGAGTCAATCAACACTTATTAAGCACCGACTGTGTGCCAGCTAGGCATACAGAGAAAGGCAACAGACAGTCCCTGCCCTGGTGGGAGGGAGGATGATCTGAGGCACAGAAAGATGACTTTCTGGAGACGCCCATGGCCAGGAGCATTCCCTGGTGCCCCCCTTTGAAGGGGCCGTCCACCCTCCATCCTCTCCTGCCCACTCCTGATGATTCTGCACCACCACCGCCCTCCCCAAAGAGTTAACATTTACTTGGCGACTTTAAGATGCAAGCATTTCACAAGCCAGTCGCTGCATCTTGGCCTGCCTCAGTATAATCATCTGTTCAATGGAGATCATAACAGCATCTACCTCCCACGGTGGTTGTGAAGACAAAAATGAGACAGTATTTGTGAAGTGTAAATCTGCTCTACAAACTTTAAAGTACTTGTATTTAGTCAATCGCCCTAGGCTCCCCAGCCACAGAGTTTTACCCTCAGTGACTCCCTATGGCCTTACCAAGTTGGGCACATGCAGCTACCACCAACAGCTGCCCAGAGTCTAGGGCCCTGAATCCCAGCCCTCCCTCCCCTGACCACAGCCATCATTCCACCATCACTTGCCATCTCCTGGCCCATTCCCTCTCCCCAGGCCTTTGCTCACAGCAGCTCTCATGACTAGAGTGAACGCCTCACTCCATCACTCTCCATATATTAAAATGTTTCCCTTACTTGAAGATCTAATGTGGACCTTGAATTCCCTGCCCTGGAACTTCCCAGAGCCCTGGGAAGGATCTTCCCTTCAGATTATTTCTAATCTGTGTTCTTATTATTATTGAAATGTCTTGTCTCCCCCCACTCCTGCCATGGAGCTGAACTGCAAGAGGACCAGGGCAGCCTCACTGAGCCAGCATCAGAGCTTCCTGAAGAAAGCAGGCTCAACACAAACTCAACACACACTGACTCAAGTTAACTAAAAACTCACCCCCCCCCATCCCAGCAGGACACGGCCTAACTGAGGACAGAGGGCACAAGCTCAGCCTCACTGAGCCAGCATCAGAGCTTCCTGAAGAAAGCAGGCTCAACACAAACTCAACACACACTGACTCAAGTTAACTAAAAACTCACCCCCCCCCATCCCAGCAGGACACGGCCTAACTGAGGACAGAGGGCACAAGCTCAGCCTCACCATCGCTACTGACCTGGGGCGAGCCCTCTCCCTCCTCACTGACTACACCCTCACAGCTCTGGCTCTGCGTCCCTAGGACGTCTGCCCAACTGATCTTAGGAAAATAAGTGACCTCTTACCGTCTCTTCTGCCACATCTGTTCAAATGCATCGGCAAGTTCAACATTGGTGATTTCCTCAGAGTCCTGGAATTTCAAGAACCCATTGCCCCCATGGCCTTGTGGGAAAAGAAAAAAGAGTAAATTAGTGGGCGGATGTATATGTGTGTGCACGTGCACATGTGTAGTTTTTATGTTTTACTAACAAGGAATTCACAGCCATCACAAGACACTCTTCTACGAAAAATCAATGGGCTTTCAGGTGTCATTTTTACCCCCTAAAATAGTTAACTCTGTGAGAGGTGAACTGGATTTTAAAATTTTCATTGAGAAGGGAATCAAGATGGAGGAGTAAATTATGAATTTCAGATCCCAAAATCCTGGAGCTATCTTACTGCCAATAACACTCAATGTAAAGGAAACATGCCAAACAAGCAATAAAAAAAATGTGCACCAAACCCTCTTCTCTCACTGAGCCCCATGCCCACATCAGAAAGGACTTCCATGGGCAGGGCAGTACAGGACAGCCCAAAAGATCAACGGACAGCCAAGTTCTAGGAAAGATGTATACCTGGGAAGAAGAGAGGAAAGAGCTGTCTCTCTAGCTTCTACTCTGTGCCAGGCACTGGGCATGTTACAAACATCACCTCAATAATGATGTCTAAAAGACTATCCCCAGAAGGTGGAGAGGCCTTGAGACAGCACTACAGGCCCCAGGCCTAAAGAGTGGGTGGCAGGCAGTGAGGCAGGAAGGGCATGATCATCCTCTGTGGCCTTGTCACATAAAAGAAGGACTGGACGAGCTCAGCTGCTTTCCAAGGGCAAAGCCCAGAACAGTGAGGAAGACCTAAGACTTGGCTGGTGCTGAAACGGGCCATGTCGGGAGGACATGGGCTCCCTGGCCCTCAGGTGCCAGCAAAGGCTGGCTGCCATTTGTCCAGTGTCACAGAAGAGACTGTGGCCAGGGCTGGCTTGACCCTCACAGCTCCTGAGGCTCCATCTGGTTCTAAGAGGCTGCCATTCTGCCTTCCCAGCAGAGGCCACCATCTAGGCCAATCCAGCCAACTGAGGATGGCACAGGCCACCAACAGGGCCAAGGCCCCTAGGAGCTGAACGGACAGTCTTGTTTTTGCTGAAAACATCCCCATCCAGGATATCTCTAGCCATCAAATAGCCCCCAACTCCATAGGACCAAAGGTGTTCATTCCCACCACATGGGCATCATCTCTTCCTTCAAGGAATAACCCTCAGAAAGAACTACTGCTTGTCCCATCCGCTGGAGTGGGTGCCTGACGCATCCCAGGAGGCTGACAGAACAGGACAGAGACCAGCAGATCACACTGTGCTAATACAAGCCATGCTCTGGCCTGAAAAGTCCTTGAGGAATATGTCAAAATCATTCACTGCCCAGTGTGCTTCCTGCAAGTTCTAAAGTCTGGATAACGAGCTGACTTAACATAAAGCCGATCTTACATCCCAGCAATGTCATACTGAACGAGGGGACAAGAAGGCATCCAAGAGACGGGCCGGCTCAAGTGCTCAGCCCCTACGGCTGAGCCAACGTGGACAAACATCAGGGAGATTCTGCTTCACGTTCTGTTGTGGGGGTCACTGCTCCCGGCAAGCTTATGAAAACTAAAAGCACAAAATGGAAAAGAACCCACCCCAGCTCAGGGACGGGCAGTGACATAACTATGCACACACACACTGCCATGGGACACAATGACGTGACGGCAAATTGTCAGTACAAAT
Source organism: Petaurus breviceps papuanus (assembly GCF_028583685.1). Lineage (NCBI taxonomy): Eukaryota > Metazoa > Chordata > Mammalia > Diprotodontia > Petauridae > Petaurus > Petaurus breviceps. The sequence goes on from NW_027186366.1 coordinate 2,410,058, forward strand.
GTACCTATTCTTTAAGTCATTTTCTCTTCTACTAAGATTCTTGCCCTAAGAGTTCAAAGATACTCAGCACAATCAAGTCGAACCCACCGAAAATCCTTCACTTACCCGTCATATATATAAGGATATTGCTTCTATCATCAGAAAGAAGACGCTTGGATCGAGGAGTGCTAGGTGGGACTCTCCCTGTTAACACACGCAAAAAATTCTCCACAGTCACCTGAAAAAAATATAAATCGGCCCATTTCTAGCTCTGGAGAAGAGGCCTCATGAATGCTCCTCCCCCCTGCTTCTCTACATTACTGTTCCATAATATGATGACATTTACAGCTCCTGAGATTATCACCGAAAAACTTACTGTGGAAAGATGCCTTCTTTCTTACTGTAGTAACTTAAGATAAAGCCATTTAAACACCTGCATCACCGTATGATGAATAAAAACTGTGAAATCATTCATCCTGAGCCTGAAGGCACTTTGGGTCACCGTGGAGAAATGGATCAAGCCAATCTCATTACCTGAACCATGTGAAAAAGGCAGTGGGTGCTTTAAGAAATGCCTCCTCACATAACCCCACGTCTAAAAGGCCAGACCTTTCCAGGGCATGTGGGCGTGAGGGGGTGGCTGCTAAGGGAAGGGACTGCTAAGGACGCATTACCACATAAGGAGCCAACAGAGAGGGTGAAGAGTCACTAAGGTCTCTGAGTACTAACCAAAGGGACCAGAAACAGGGAAGGGAGGAGAGGAGGGTCAGGCACCGAAGGAAAAGCCACGGCTTCAGTTTGGGAAGTACCAGCTGGAGGTCCTACAGCACATTCACTGGGGATGGGCTGTGGGAACCAGGCCACATGGACATGCTTCACAAAGGCCCTGAAGGACACAGTCAATACTCATTTCCAGTCTAGAAGGGGTATAATCTGCATGGCTGAAAGGCATTCTCATGAAAGGAAAGTCATGGATCCTTGAAAGGCTCTATTCTGAACCAGAAATCCTACAGAAAGTAGAAAGGCCTCTGGTCTATATGTGAATGAAATACACTACTGCCGGGTCAGAGACCTGGACTCTATAACCAGGCACGTGCTGTCAGGCTAAGAGCTGAACATCCAAGGACCACAGCGGCTCCAGAATCCCCATCTCTACTCTATGAACCTTCCCTGTATCGTCCCTTTTTCTTTGCAGCTAAACGATGCTTTTGAGTAAATAGCTTCCCTTGCATCAAGAATTAATCATTTCGGAATACAGATAAAGATATACACACATATACTGCTTAGTATAACAAAATATTAGAAAAATACTAGCTGACTGGTGTCCTTTTAAAGAGGGCAGCAGGTACCCAGAGTCCTTAAAACTCAGGGGAAGTAAAATGCATTTGGTTTCAACATTTGAATTGATTATTTTCATTATAAGTTCATTAAATATGCACAGAAAATAACTTCAAGCTAATATGATAATAAATTTTGATCCACTGTGCTTGTGCCCCTGGCCATGAAACAAAGAAGACAGTAAAGCCCCGCTATGTGCAGCAGAGGAAGAGAACACCGTGCTGCCCAACTGGTACGGAGTCAAAAACTTAGAACACGTGAAAAACCATCTAAATGTGCTGCTCACTAGCTGCACTATAAAATGCAGAAACGTGCTTCCAGATGAAGCCACTTACCTCATAGCTCCTATAATCGACTTCCACATCATCCCCGTAAACATTCAGTTCCATGTTTTTGTGACTAAACACGGTCGCTGGCTTAGGATTTCTGGGGTTACATGCCATGTCATCAGCAAGCATCAGCACGATGTGACTGGAAGAAACAAAAAGAATTCTAACTCACATCCCACTGGAGAAAAACGATGTAAAGCCAGCTTTATCAGCAAGGAAGAACAACTAAATTCATCGCTGTCCGAATGAAGAGTCGCTCAAGAAATTAGAATACGTGTTCAAGGCCATCCCAACTATCTTTACTTTTCTTATACCGCGTGGGTTTAAAAAAGAAATGAAGTCTCCACAGTCACTGAAAGCAGAAGGAGTTAGTTTCTTTATATTTTAATTATTTTTCTCAACTAGACAAAGTTCTACTTTTAATACAGGAAAAGGCACTACAATGTGAGTGTCTAGCTTCCCTTATGAAAAGCTTTCAATTTAACTTATTACAGACTTATGTCTAACTTTATCATGAAAATCACCACAAAAATAATATTTACTTAGAAACTGCTTTCCAACCATTCCTTAGAACTTTCTTTGATAATGGGGATTTTACAAAGCAGGACAGTAAAACTGTCAAGTACAATGTGTATATAAAAGGGAAGACAGATGTACTCATCATTACAATGGGGCAGATTCCTGAAAATACTATTTAGGTACACAGCACTGTCAATTTTTAGAAAATACTTCATTATAATTTCATTGAATTTCTAGTCCTAGAATTTGAAGACTTGCATAAAGTCCTTCATTTCCTGAACCCTCAGTTTGAGAAAAAGTCACCAATTCCAGGCTGGAACACCAAGGCTCCACAATCCATTCCGTGACAAGGTACTAACATTCTGCTGGGGGCAGGAGCCCAGGCCAGCCAACGGGGTGAACCAAGGCACCTGCCTTGGTGAGCTATCTGGGGAAAGCACAAAATACACAGAAGATACTGAGAATCGAACAAAAAGCAGATGACAGGTTCATTAGAGTGGGGCACAGAAGAGCGGGGCAGGGGAAGAGTTCACAAAGTGGGAAGAAATCTGAAAACTTACAGAGGATACAACACTTCAAACTTTTTTGTTGTGGATCATGAATTTCAACAAAAGCAGAGTGAACAGCAGCAACTACGATCACTCTGTCCAGAGGTTTAACCAAAGTAAACTTCGGCCAAAGCCCAGAGACCAAAGAGACTAGAAGGTGAAGATCTGATGAAGCCACCAAAGGCCTCAAGTGGAACATAAGCTCATCTATAAAGTGCTAAGAAAAAAGAGGGTGGGCGATTACAGTCAGTTAAACTCCGGAAGCAGAGAAAAGCAACAGAGAGGAAAACCCGGTTAAAGAAAACTCGGCAAGTTATCACTCAGTCCCCGGTGAAGACCTAGTCAGCGCAGGGCAACCCAAGGCCATCACGTTTGACATGGAAGGACCACCAAGAAAAAAGGAAAAGCTTCTCCGATGGCTGGTGGAGCAGTGAACGGGTCCATCCATTCTAAAGAGCAACTGGGAATGAAGCCCAAAGGGCTATGAAATCAGGCGCTCTCTTTGACCCAGCCATGCCACCAACGGGCGATACCCCAAGGAGATCCAAGAAAGAGCAAAGGGCCCATATGGAAGAAAATATTCATAGCAGCTCTGTTTGTGCTGGCAAAGAACTGGCAGCTGAAGGAGTGTCCATCACATGGGGAACGATGAAGCGAGCTATGGTATACAATTGTGATGGAATATTACTGAGCTATAAGAAACAACAGGCAGCAAAGCTTCAGAAAAAGCTGGGAAGACTTCGGGGAACTGATGCAAAGGGAAGTGAGAGGAACCAGGGCACTGCACACAGTTAGAGCGATACTGTGCAATCATCAACTGCGAAAAATGCAGCTACTCTGATGAAGACAATGATCTAAGACAATTCCAAGATCCATAATGAAAACTTCTCTCCACCTCCACAGTGAACAGATGGATTCTGCATGCAGAATAAAGCAGGCTTTTTTCACTCTTTATTTTTCTTGCCTTTTTTTCTTTTTGCAATATGGCTAATGTGGACACATGCCTTGCATCAATGTCATATCGCTTGCCTTCTCAACACGTGCTGGAGGGAAGGAAAGAACTTATAACTCAAAACTTAATAAAAGAATGTAAAAAAAAAAAGTCTGAATATGGGAAAAGCTGAGAGATGACAGCAAATGTGTGTGTTGAGAGGAGACCCATGCTGGCAGCAGCAGTATTCTGAGAGTACTGAGGGGCTGGCCATGGAGAGGAGCTAAAGGAAGGGAAAATACCAAAGGCGTGGAAAACGTGTCAGACTTTATTAATACCCCCCAACAAAAACAAGTGATCATCGATAACTGCCACCCTCTGTGCTCACCCACTTCCCCAAAGTCCTAGTGAGTATCACCTCTCCCTGAAGGGAAGGCATCCTCAATGAGAGTGCCCATGAGGCGCACGCAGGGTTTCACAAGTAATATTCATCAACAGACCACATCTTTACCAGCCCTCTCTGCACTGAAAGGCAGCTGAAAGCACGAGATAATTTCCGTGCTACTGTCTATTCTTGGTTGATGACTAAAAAGCACTGGATTCTATCAAATAAAACGCCACCTTAGATAATCCCCTCAAGTTTCCTATGCACTAACCTGACATTGTTTAAAATTTAGACGATTCATTAATCCAGGTATTATTGGTCCAAGTGAACTAAAGAATCCACAGAAGAGAGTCACCACCCTAGTAAAAGGCCTCAGATGAGGGAAGGGAGACATCCCAAATGCAGGAGGAAAGATGCCAGGGGAGGAGAATGGCCACCTTCTGTGTCCCAAACGACCATCACATGGAAAAGGGCGAAGGCCTGCTGTGACTGGCCAGTGAGTAGGCAGGACTTGCTGCGGTGGGGAGAAGCCTCAGAAGAAACTTGGGCTCAAGATGGCAGAATTTCCTAATGACGAGAAGTGCCCCAAAGCCAAACAGGCTGCACAGTTACTGCCGGGGGTACTTCAGAAGGGACATGCCCACTAACATCCCTCCCTCTGAAATGCCGTCTTGGGGAGTATGGAGAGAAGGGGCATCCGAGACCGGAGAGGCCATCCAGGGATGCAATGCCTTAAAAACAACCCAAGAGTAAGAGAGCTAAGACAGCAAGCCAAAGAAGATTCTGGAGGGCACAGAGCTTCAAAACTTCAGCTGACTCAAAGTCAAGAGTAATTCTCATCACTAACAGATAATAAACACCAGTGGGCTTGAAACAGGACAACTGCTCAATCATTCAAGCACGCAACTAGGCTGCCCAGAGAATCAATTAATGAAGCATGTGTGATTAGCTTCAAGAAGAAAATGTTCCACTGCATATGTTCAAGATACATTAAAGTTCAAAAATGAAACATTATGATTTTCTCGAAAACTGGAAAGATTTCTATTTTGAAACAAGAACTGCCAAATTCAAAGATCATCTCTTCAGCTGTTTCTGACTCATACTGACAAAGGGATAAAAAGTTAGCCTTTCATAATGAAGAGCATATCTTCACCTTTATATAATGAATCTGCTTATATTGGAGCATGAATTCTCAAAGAAGGGCAATTAAACTGACCCTGACATTAAAACATCAAGAAGGGACCGGTGTGGTCCCTTTCCGACAGACGCTTCAATCTCCATTCTGGCCAGCGCCTCGAAATGGAATGAAGGCCCTTCTCACGGGGTGCTAAATGAGGTCTCCATTATCTGTAACATACTTTCCTCACTCCTTTTTCCACCAAACTACCAGCATCACATTTAGCCAGATAACACAGGAAGATATGATAAAGAAAGAAGGCTTTAGATTCTGACCAAAAATACATGTACTGCACATGCAGAACAAGGCTTAACCTGGGCTCTAATCACATTTTCATGTGACTGAACTCTCCAAGGGTCCCAGTCAAGTAAATGGGGCAGGAAACCACATCGCTGCAAGCAGTTCACTCCAATCAGACCCATATCCTTGGCCTCAACACCAAACTAACCAATTAAGTAACAGCCAATCACTGAAAAAGATGTACAGACTGTTGAGACATTTGGAGATTAAGAGGGCTGCCAAGAAATTAAGTTTACAAAGACAAATAATAGCGCATTGAACACAGTATAATTTTTTTGGCATTAAAGTGTTTTGGGTAGGTATGTGTGGAGTCATTCTAAAGTAATGCAAATTATGGATAATTACAAGTTCACCCTGGCCCCTATACATATAGCTGGGAGTTGCTTTTTTTCAGTCAATTGATGTTAATTACTAACTCATTCCAGCTGAGATGCTGGTAAATCTGTAACAACAAGCTGTCTGAAAAATAAAATAAAAACAAGACCAGTTGTAAATTTAAGCTGCGTTAGTAACATCTTCTCCATCACTTTCTTAAGTTTCAGCACTCACCAAAACAAGCAGCCAAGCCCGATCTGCAGAGAGGCATAAACGGCCCATTTAACCAGCAGCTCTCACGGGCACACAGCACGTTATCAAACTGCCAAGGAGAGTTTTCCAAGGTTGCTTTCGTTTGTCTCAGCTTCGAAAGAAAAGGGAATTGATTTTCCAAAGAAACCCAAGCTATGAAGACAGAATTCTTAAGATGAACGTTTGGCAATTTCCATTGTGGTCTGACTCTTTTTTTCCTTCCTGAATACAATGGCGATCACCCATGGAAACGCTCTAGACCCACTTTAGAAACTTGGAGACAGAATCTTCTAACTTATTTACAAATCTTAAAATGAACAGTTTCAAGGAATTTTAAGCCATTTGTTTAAAATACAAAATGCAGTATCTTCCAATCAACTGATACGCGCCAGGATGGAAGGAAGAGGCCGAGGTTGGCCTCCGTCCATCTGGGCCTGGGCGTCTTGGTGAGGATCTTAGTCTGCACCCACATTGGTGCCTCCCAGTCCGTACCTGGGGCCACTACCCACCTTCCACAGGAAGCCGCTCCTACCCCCTGCAGTCTGGCGCCCTCCCTCTCCCATACGGATGCCATTCACTGCGTCCTGGCTGCGGCTGGCTGGCACAGAGCTGTGGGCTCCCTGAACGCAGGGACCATGGCCTGTATCCGGATCACTTAGAACAGGGCCTCCCACTGACCAACTGACCAGTCACTGGGCAGGGGTAATCAAAGATCTTCATAAATCACATTACTCTCATTAAAATAACCGTTATTAATGTTTACGGAAAGTGCTGACACCAGGAACTGATTTGAATGTCTACACACACAGTTCTTCCTTCCACACTGCAGGCTCTCCCCATAGTGGTTCTGATATGTCATGAGTCAGCACGAGAAATTAAATGGGAATTCTGAGGGAGTCTTGTGGAAGCTGCAGACAACACAGGGCCGAAGACCAAGCGCTTAACCCCCAGATTCCACATTTCAAAAATTCAGACTTCCTCTCTGGTACAAAGGGAAGGCCAAACAGCTTGACACAGATTTTGCAGATCGAGGGGGCACCACCCACCTCCCCCCATGATGCAGAAGGGATAACTGGAATTTACACAGATTTTGCAGATCGAGGGGGCACCACCCACCTCCCCCCATGATGCAGAAGGGATAACTGGAATTTATTCCACCTTTACCTCACCCCTGCACAGGTATCTGAAAATAAACACGCTCACATTAGAGGCTGACCTCGAAAACGTCCTGCACCCCCAGGGCACCTCCTGGACTGGGAGGTCACAGGAACAGGAATGGCTACGCATGGCAGAACAGTAACCCTGGTGATGACAATTAGCCCAATAAGGGAGGCATTTCTATGGAGCCTGAAGGCCTGCCAAACACCTGACAACAGCCTGAGAGGGAGGGGCTGCTACTGTTCTCATTTCACAGGTGGCCACAGAGGAAGTGACTCATCCAGGGCCCCAGAGCTGGTAAGTGTCTGAGACCAGACTGGAACTCAGGCCTTCCTGGATCCAGGCCCAGGGCTCTATCCACTGGGTCACTCCGCTCCTGTGAACAGGGCCAAAAGCCAATGCATCTCCAGTGCAAAGGAGAGTGCACAATTCTTGGTGACAGACACTTCCCAAAGAACAGATGTTCTCCCAGGGATGAGTGCCTGCCAAGAAGGAAGGGCCCCAGTGAGCAGGGTGGCCGGCCCAAGGACCACCCCCACTGCCGCCTGCCCTCTCACTGAAACCCAGGAGGTGCCCAGAGCAGGGCAGCGAAGCCAGCGGCTCCTTGCAGATGGAGCAGCAACAAAAGCTATCTGCAGGGGGCCCAGCGCCAGCCTTCTCCGGATCCCCGGGCACACCGAGCATAAGGGAAGGACTCAGGGCATGCCTGCAGACAGACTGGCCCAAGAAGGCATCAGCACCGATGGCACCTACTAACCAGGGCCTCACCACAACCCTGGGAGGGAGGGCAGTTAGGCAGCCCATTTTATAGAGGAAGAAAGTGCCAGGACGTGTGTGAGGCCGGATTTGAAGCCAGGCCTTCCTGACTCGATGTCTCCTCACTGCTCTTGTAATGTGAGGAGACTGAACCAAATGCATCCCAAGTACTAATCTAGGTCCGATGGGATCACTCTGAGTCCCTGCCCGCGCAGCCCGAGCACCATGCGTGGCACACACCAGGGGCTGAAGAACACTGGCTGGGGAACTGATGTTGCCTCCTGACCCAGGGCCTTGTGGTCTATTAAAAGCAATTGCACATGAGAGGAGACCTTCAGAATGACAAGAAAACTGTGACTGGTGGAAACTTTAGGGAAATGTAAACTCCTACCCAGGAGAGGCTTCTGTCTTCCATCCCTAGATCAGGCTGCTTGAGGCGGGCACACTGGGAGCTGCTCTGGTCCCCCGCTTCCTGCCACTGCCACCCTCGAGAGCATCTTGGGGCCCCAGCCTGTCTCACTGGGGCAGTCAGCCAGCAGGGCAGGATCTCTCTCTTTTTGAGTCCAGTCCCCTGGCTGCCCTCCGCTTAAAGACCTGGGATCATGTCCACACCTCTCACCCTACAAAGGAACAGAATGGAGGCCCCAAAAGAAAGAAAGAGAACTGTAGCAGCAAGCACCCCGGTGTCCTCAGGGTTTGCTGCCAGCACAGGTTCTTGGATCTGCTTTGATAAAGGAACACAACTCAAAATGGGTTAACAAGCTTACTTTAATCAGTCAGACATATATCGTTTACCTTGTTCAGGGGAAAAAGGTCAGCACCCCGAACTTCAAAGTATACAGGCAGAATTATCAAGACAGAAACAGATCAAGTAGACAGATTTCCAAACTGTCCAACCATTACATCCATACCCAGTCAACATCTGGGTTTCCACATCTGGGTTTTTTCAAAGCCAGGGGGCTCAGGACAACAGCTTCCCAGAATACAGATCAAATCACAGAACACTTCTCAAAGTGAGCCCCCAAAAGAAAGCCTCACATCAGGCTTATATAGCCTTCTCCTGGCTCAGAGAATGTAACAACCTTCTGGACCCACTGGCCAATCAAGAAGTATCTACTGAAAAACAAGCCTCCCACCCCAGGCTCCAGGTGCACTTTAGCCTAGGGGCAGGGAAGATCTTCCAAATTTGCATTTCCATTACAAGGACTTGGCCAAGGCCCTCCCCAGCCTCACAGGCCGGTGCAGGAGGTCAGATCTGAAATAACTGAGGACCCATCAGCATGGGAACAGAAATCAGAGGCCTCCCAGGAAGGATTCAGCATCTCTCCTTGGCTTACTAGGCCTCTGTTCTTAACTTGACATGATCACAGGGGACAAATACCTATAAAGAATCGACTATATGTAACACACAGCCCCTTACCCCTGTGCCCAGGTTCCCTATGGCTATTTTGAGCAAACAATCATGTAAATCACTGCCCATACCCCAAACCAGGAGACCCTCTACTAGACCACCCAAGTGGCCCTCCCATGAAAGCAGAGAGATCAGGCTCAAGGTCTCTCTGGAGGCATCTGTGCCAATCCCTTCCTCTGAAGGAGAAGGAAACTGGCTCCCATGTGGAACCCAAGCCTTGGGACTCCGCCCACCTCCCCATGAGAACCAAGGACTAGAGTGATCCTCTGCTTTAGACACAAATGGCTGCAGTCTCCTACACAGGGTGTAACAGTAACGGAATTTAAAGATCCCCTGGATTGGCTTGGTTTTCACATTGAGTGTTGAAACCCAGAGCTTGTGAATCCCACTTGTGGGATGGACTTGTTGATGTGAAGAGAGGGCTGAACTGGGAGGAGCTGGTGCCATGGGCTTAGAGAAGCCCCGAGCAGAGAAAGGCAGAAGAACTTTTGGAAGCAGCATCATGGAGGCAGAGAAACAGAGAGAGAGAGAGGATTGCTGAGGGCCGGTTGGAACTGCCCATGAGTTTGAGAGCTGCCAAGGATTGAGGAGACATGGCTGTGATGCTGGTATTTTGTCTGTTTTGATGTTGTTTTGCCAGATTCATCCGCTGGTGAAGAACAGTGCTGTTGTTGCAGAGGTCCTGGACCCCTGCTGTTGATTCAGAAGCCCTGAAGGAGGATTTTCTTGTTGTATGTTTACAGAAATCCTGGAGGAGGGTCTTGCTGATGTTTTCAGGGGTCCTGAGAGTGTTCTGCAGGCAGAGAGTGAATTGATGAGGACACTAGCAGTGCATCTTGTGGCCTTGTTAAGCTTTGTCTCCCCAGGACCTGAGACTGCTGAGAACTCGGGTCAAGATGAAGAAAAGACCTCTCCTTGGGTACTGAATGCTGTGATGATATCCTAACCTGGCTGTAGCTCAGGGGTAGATGGCCTCTGTGCTCTCCACTGCCCCTCTTGAGAAGGTGCTTGGCATTAATTGATGATAACTGTAATTCAGTTGTGATCCGGGGGTGGGAAACTTGACTTTTTGTGCTCTGTGAGCAACCAAATGAATATACTTTGTTTATGATTGGAAACTAATCTTAATCTCCGTTTGAGAAGAGAGATTTTGTGGTTGACTAAATGTACCTCCCAGGGGTGGAATACTACTTGGAAATTATTTAATCACTCTTGGTGAATGCCATACTTTGATTTTCTCTGTTCTGTGAACATTTTGCCTTAATTTGTCACTGAATAAAATGGAGAGTTACTATGCTGGTATTCTGAACCTTGGAAGTTGCCTTTGCTTGGCATTACACGGAGCTAGGGAACCTACAGCCTCAAGGCCACACGTGACCCTCTTGGGCCTCAGGAGCAGCCCTTTGACCAAATCCAAACTTCACAGAACAAATCCCCTTAATAAAAAGATATGTTCTGTAAAGCCTGAACTCAGCTGCACCTGAGGACCTAGAAGGCCCCATGTGACCTCAAGGCCGCAGTTCCCCACCCCAGCCTATACCTTCCCAGGCTCGGAAACAGGAGATAAACCTTCCAGTGAACACCTCCAAGAGGTGGAGAAACCGTCCCTCAGCTTGTCAATGGAGCACAATTGAGAATGGCCTGTGGGTCCGCTGGATCCCTGGCTCCCCAGGGATGCAGCATCTTAAGCAATCTGCCCAACCTGGTCAGGTGGGCCTCTCCTAATTTCTCTCAGCTCGACTCCAAAGCGCCCAGGATTCTGCCAGGGACTATGGGTTCAAGGCTACACCTATGGCACCAATCCAGACTCTGTCCTCCTTCCCCCAATGCCATCTCTGCTCTCATCACAAGAGCCCGCTTCTCAGGAGTCTTCTGGGCTCACCTGCCCCAAAATTCCATCTGCCTTCTCTTACTGTCTGTACTTCTCTGCCCCGGCTCTCCTTTCCAATCAGATTCTTCTTTTTCCAACTCGAACCCCCCGACCCAATGCCTCCATCCAGGCACAAGGCAGGGAAGGGAGTGCTGGGCTTCCTTCAAGGACTGGCAGCGCCTGCCACCCCCGTGTGATAGTAATGGCAATTAAAGATTCCCCTGTATTGGCTTGGTTTT
>NW_027186366.1:2421574-2434855 GCF_028583685.1 Petaurus breviceps papuanus
TGGTATTTTGAACCTGGGAAGTTGCCTTTGCTTGGTATTATATTACACCCCGCCCCAGCACTGATGCCTGAAGCAACCAGAGAAAGCTCACAGGAGCCAGGAATCCTTGCCCACATTCCAGAGGTACAAGGCACATCCCCGGGAAGCTGAAGGCCAACCAGCATGCTTCCCCTCATCAGCATGGGCGATGCAGAGATGGCTCAGAAGGCCACAGAGGCGGCAATGACACAACGTGTCCACATCAGGGGCGCCCCCTGGAACGAAGGTTCTGTATGAGAGAGGGAGGGGAAGGGCCCCAACTGCAGAAGAGCGGGGGCCCCACCATTATTATTATTAGTGGGGGGCACCACCACGAATTCTGCTTGTCGGGACACATACGGCAGCTCTAGCCTCTCTTGTGGGAACTGAGATCATCCGTCTCATCCCTGAAATCTGGCAGTGTCACCGACAGCAAGGGTCCTTTAATCAGCGATTCCAAATAGTGACAACTTATTGGCAAGCTAATCACATCTGTGTCAGATGCTGCTGACGCCATTAGCCCCCATTCAGTCACAGTTCCACCCATGTCCTTTCCTAATAATACCCCACCATGATGTTCGAGTGACCCTGGGCCTCAAAGGCTGTACCCACTTAACGCCAGCTTGTGCAGCCCTACCAAGTTGGAAACGTTACTAAGAGGGCGGCAGCTGCTGAGAAGCCAGCCTGGCAGGCAGGGAGATGAGCTGTCCTCCAAGCCTCAGTAGCTCGGCAGATTAGAAAGGACGAGGGATGAGGAGCCACAGACAGAGCATCTGAGTGTCTCAGGGGACCTCAGGGCCCACCCACAAAAGCAAGCCCTGCCCTCAATCCTACACACACCTGCCTGGGTCCTTGTAATATAATGCCAAGGAAAGGCAACTTCCCAAGGTTCAGAATACCAGCATAGGGGCTCTCCATTTTATTCAGTGACAAACCAAAAACAGAGAAGATCAAAACATGACATCATTCAAAATACAGCATTTACTAAATGTGATTAAATAATCTCCAAGTACTACCCCACCCCAGGACCTTCCAATCATTCAATCAATTACAAAGTCCCTGTTCTAAATACTTCTCCACCCCTAGGCTGTACCTTCATTTGGTCCACCACAAAGCCCCTCTTCTCAAATGGAGATTAGTTTCCAATCTAAGTAAAGTACATTCATTTGTTCAACCATAGAACACAAAAAGGTCAAAAGTTCCCCACCCCTGGATCACAATTGAATCTACCCCAGAGTTACATCAAGTTTAAACACAGCACTTAATACCCAAATGGAGGTCTTTTCTTCATCTTGACACTAGGCGAGGCAAGTTCTCAGCAATCTTAGTTCCTGGGGAGACAAGGCTTAGCAAGGCCACAAGATACATTGCCAGTCCCTTCATTAATGCATCCTCTGTCTGTAGAACAGTCCTAGAACCCCTGAAAACATTAGCAAAACCCTCTCCTAGGATTTCTGTAAACATACAACAAGAAAATCCTTCTTCAGGGCTTCTGAACCAACAGAAAGGTTCCCAGACCCCTGCAACAACAGCACTGTCCTTCACCAGTGGACAGTATTCACTCTGTCTGCAGGACAGTCTCCAGACCCCTGCACCAACAGCACTGTCCTTCACCAGTGGACAGTATTCACTCTCTGTCTGCAGGACAGTCTCAGGAGCTCTTAGCCAACAGCCAGGTTCCAGGACTTCTTCAACAAAAGGACTGTCTTTCACCAGTGGACAAATCTGGCAAAACAACATCAAAACAGACAGACAAAGTACCAGCAAAACAGCCATGTCTCCTCAGTCCTTGGCAGCTCAGGGGGCAGGTCTCAAAAGTCCAGGGCAATTCAAAGTGGCCCCCAGCAATTCTCTCAGTCTCTCTCTCTGCCTCCACAAGGGTGCTGCTTCCAAAAAGTTCTTCTGCCTCTCTCCTGTCTCTCCAAATCTCCGCCACCAGCTCCTCCCAGTTCAGGACTTTCTTTTCACATCAACAAGTCCATGCCACAGGTGGGATTAACAAGCTCTGGGTTTTAACACAATCAATTTGAAAACCAAGCCAATACAGGGGAATCTTTATATTCCATTACTATCACAGTCCTCTACCAGGCCCTCACTGCTGCTGGGAGATCACTTTGCCACCATCCCACCAGGGCTCTTCTGAAGCTCCTGTGGCTGCCCCTGGCTCACATGTTACAGAACAAATGCGGGAGCTCCTGCCTCTTTCCTACAGATTTCTCCCATAATGAGGGGGCCCTTCTCCTTGCCAAAGCAAACCATGCACAAGTGATCCCGTTCCATCCCTGAGCCTCCCTCTTCCTCCTCCCTCTGGGAAGGCCAAGGACAGCAGGTGCCTCCATTTCTCTCCTCTCCCTCTAGCCTTAGTTCTGGTATATGGCAGGCTCAGGGAGGAGAAGCGCCTCTGGCGTCTCACCTGTGACTCCACGAATGCGCAGCGTGCTCAGAGGCCACACCTCGGTAAATGGTCCTGGCACAGGGGCCAGACCAGCTGAGGATGAAGGAGGGCCTGAAACCTGTCGCTGCATTGGGGGGTGTCTACGGCAGGAGGGGCAGAATCTGTTCCAGCAGACACTGACAGTGGAGAGCTCGGTCAGACGTGGCAGACGTGACCACGGTGGTCCGTGCCTCCCAGCCACTGCCCGCCATCCTGACTTCTGTCCTGCCACCGAACTGAGATGGCTCTGGAACAGAGCCCAAGGCTGACAACTCCAATATATTCGTGATATCCCCAGTCATCCTCAAAATCAAGGCCAAACCACAACAGCCTTCACTCTGCAGCCTCGTTTCTGGCCTCCTCATTCCACCAAAGCAGGGCTCTCCTTGCCCAATGCAATGGCCTTCCCCCACTCTGCGCTCCTCTCTCTGGGGTTCCCCTGGTCCTCCTCCCACCTCTCTGGGCTCCTTCTCCATCTCCTCGGCTGGATCCTCATCCAGGTCACGCCCAATAACTGTGAATGTCCCTCAGGGTCTGTCCTGGGCCTTCCTCTCTTCTCCCTCTACACCACTTCCCTGGGTGGTCTCGTCAGCTCCCATGAACTCAGAGCTCATCTCTGTGCTGATAATTCCCAAACCTGCTTATCCATCCCTAACCTCTCTGCTGACCTCCAGTCTCCTATCTCCAATTGCCTGGTAGACACCTCGAACAGAAAGTCCCCGCGGCCAAAACTAAACTCATCCTTCTGCATCCCCCCTTCTTCCTAACTCTCCTGTTACTGTCGAGGCCCCTAGGCATTACCCTCCACTCTTCACTGCTTCTCACCCCCTATATCCAAGGCTGCTGCCAAGGTGTGCTGATTCCACCTTCACCTCTCATATACACCTGCCGGTACCACCTTGGTACAGCCTCTCACCACCTCCCACCTGGAGCTCTACAATAACTGCTGGGGGAGGGGGTGTCTGTCTGTCTCAGTCACTTCCCACTCCAGTCCATTCTCCATTCAGTCACCTGAGCTTCCTAAAGTGCAGGTCCAGTGGCTCCCTATACCCTCCAAGGTCAAACATGAAATCCTCTACTTGGCCTTCAAAGCCCTACCTCTTCCTGTCTTTTAAACCTTCCATCACACATATGCAGTCTGTGACCCAGGGGCACTGGCCTCTGGGCTGTTCCATTAGCATGCCGCTCCATTTTTGGACTTGCCAGGCTGCACCACCCCAACCCCACCCCTGCCCAGCGATGCTGTCCCTCCTCAGCCCCACCTCCCAGCTTCCCTTGCTTCCTTCATGTCCCAGTTAAAATCTCACATTCTACAGGGAGCCATTCCGCAAACCCCCTTCATTCTAGTGCCTTCCCTCTGGTGATTATTTCAAACTTATCCTGTATGGAATTAGCAGGCATTTGCTTGTTGTCTCCTGCAGGGCAGGGGCTGGCTTTCTTTGCAGCCCCCAGGGCCTGGCCCATTGTTTTCTGGCTGACTGAGACTACAGCAAAGGATTCCATGATTCTATGAAGGTTCAGTCTTTTCACTCACATCTGACTCTTTGTGACCCCTTTGGGGTTTTCTTGGCAGAGATACTGAAGCAGTTTGCCATTTTCTTCTTCAATTCATTCTGCAGATGAGGAAACTGAGGCCAACATGGTGAGGTGACTTGTCCAGGGTCACACATTTAGTAAGTATCTGAGACTGGATTTGATGCTTACATGTCTTTAAACTAAGAAAACAAAATATTTTCCTAACATTCCTCTGAAAACCTCATTTCCTTTTACATAACTGATATGCTCATGCCAAGACTGCTCTTTCCAGGATATTACATGTTATCTCTTGTATATCTTTAGCTGCACTAAATAAATTATGCCTTATGTGTTCACTGTCATGTTTGCTGGAGTGCTGTACTTTCCAAGCTTCATGGCAGAGCGTGATTTCTATGAGAATATAAATTAATCCTGACCTCCCCCCAGCCCAAAGGCTTCTGCAACATGGAATATGGGCCCAAAACTGAACAATAGAAGATGTGTGTAAGAAATCTGGCACAAGTCCTAGATGCCATGAGAACAATGACATCACACAGAACCCCTACCGTCACTAACAACGTGGCAAGATTCTCCTCTCCTGTTCCCTCCTATCTACTGCCCCAGTGGAAGGGACAGGAGAGAAAAGGGACTTCCATCCCCTTTAAAGGGATCATGAGAACGGGCCCAGCTCCCACAATGCTTGCTCACTGAGCATCCTGGCTTCAGGTCAGGAAGCAAAAGGCCCGGAGGGTCGCTCCATGAAGCACCCCAAGCTGAGTGTCAGAATAATTAGTACCTCAAGATCCAAGCTGAGCCAGATGGACAGCTCCCTGCAGAAAGGCACCTGCTGGAGAGCCGTTATTTTTCACATGTTTAACAGAACTCTGAAGACAAACAAAAACAGCCCAACTCTCCTTCAGGGTCAGACTAACAGCTCACAGCACCTCGGCAGGAGCCACGAGTCCAACTGCATCATGCACAGCAGAACCATCCGTCTGTCTGTCCATCCAGGTTGGAGAAAACCACCATTGGCCTTCATCTCTTTCTTTCTCTCCTTATCCCTCTCATGTCTGACCCACGGAAACAGCCCCAGCACAGCAGCGAGGCAGACGGCCTTGGAAAGACCCGGCTCAAGCCCAGTCTCTGGACACATCGCTGGCTGTATGACTCCAGGCATGTCCTTCAACCACGGAGGGCTGGGCTGAGAAGGGAACTGCCCCCCACTCAGGGACATCACACATGCAGTCTCTGTTCCTGCCTGGCTTTCATGCTTTCTCACTTGTCATATCCACAAGGACAGAGGACCAGAAGGACAGGGCCCTAATTCCCCCTCTTCAACACTAACCTTGGCCTAAAGATAGGACTCCTATTTAAACAGGTTTCACAGTGACCAAAGTGCTTGCCCAAACCAGCCCTCAGGGTACCCTCCCAGCTTGTGTGAGAACGTGGAGGCTCCAAGAAGTGAGTGAATCTTCGTCATCAAACAGCCAGTCAGGTCAGGCCTCCAGTTGTGGCTGAGGTGAGGAGAAAAGTTCCAAGCCCCAGAAGCACCTGAGTCACCCATCCAGGAATGGAGGATGTGGGCAAAGCCCGCTTCATACGAGAGACACTTCATACAGAGAGAGGTTCACTGGCCCCCGAGATCCCAGCCAGATAGACCCCGGCTGAGCCAAGGAGGCCGATGCTGGTCAGGAAACAATGACAATGACACATTTCACATGCAATGAAAGCCCATTCCAGTAGCTTCCCAGGGAGTTCCCCATAACACAAAGAGAACCGTGCAGCCATGCACGAGCTCCAGCTTTAACAGCATCATGCAATGCTTACAAGACGGAAAAAAGACAGGAAAGAAATGGCTCCCAAGATGGCCCATCACACCACCCTCCTTCCCTGCCCTTGTCATCTGCACGCGCACTCCCATCACGTCGGGGTTCTCTAGGCTGCCCAGCACATCTCTCACAAGGGCCTGCAGACCAGAGGCCCCCAAGCTCCAGGACACTCAGTAATGTGACAAAGGTCACACCACCACCAAGCAGGTCAGCCAGTTTTAGACCCTGGGTCTCCCCTGAGCCCCAAGGCCAGGATTCCAAAGCCTATACTAACTCCCAATCACAATGTCTCCTCTCAAAAGAAAAAATACCAAATGTTGGCAAAGGCCCCTAAATCAAGTCTAACTCCCTAGACCTGAACAAACAGCTTGGGAGAGAGTCTGAGCAAGGTAGACGACTAAATGATTCTCTCCTCCTTCACTCTGGGAAGGTCTGGGGCACTTTTTCCCGGCATCCACGTCATGGCTAGACTCCACAGAATCCCCGTGTCATTTTAGACAGGCTGGTATCTAACCATATCTTTCCATCATCCTTATCTGAGCCCCACAAAGTGCTGACGATCAGGGAATGCCTCATGTCTGTCTGTGAATTCCCCGGGTCCTTTGGTGATGTGAAGACCTGATGTAAGCCCAGAGGAAGAAAGGGATCTGGCTTTTTGGCTACAATGGCGTTGGGGCCTGAACATCCCCCCACAGCCTCTGCATGGCTGGTCCCACCCCACCTGCTCCTCTGCCAAATCCCAGCATCCCTCAGAATCGCTCCCTCCAGTGGGGGCTCAGCTTCCAGGACTTGCCCACCCAACACTTGGCACCTGTGGTTGCTTCTATCATAATTCTGTGATTTTCCCAAGAGAAGGTGCACTCCTGAAGGAGAGGCCAAGGGAGGTTTAGCCATGTGACCCCAGGGCCCAGGGCGGCACCTCCAGATGCGTGCCTACCAAATGAGTCACCCGTTTTAGGCACTGGAGTACAGACAACAGAGGCCCCTGGATAGTTTCTGTATGGACCAGCCTCCTCTAAATCAACCTGGCCTTTGCCAGGCAATCCAAGAACCAGCCCACCAGCATTCACTGGGCACTGACTTTGTGCCAAGCACCATACACAGCGAGAGAAGGGAGAGGGGGACCAGCTCCAGACCTAAAGGGAGAGGCCACACGCACAGGGAGGTGACTTTCAAGGGGGAGCACTCCCTCTGTGAGGGCCAGGACTCCCCACCAGGAAAACCACAGAGTTTGCTCCATCATGAGCTTGAAAGGGAGAAAAACACTGCAGTGAAAGAAACAAGACGGCCAGAAACTGGAGATGCTGGGTGTCAGTCTCTTCATCTGTAAAGGGGCGCGAGGCCCCAGACAACCTCAGATCGGAACGTTCAGCCCCCAGACTTGGGGGCTTCAAGACTTCAAGCCAGACTTGGTGGGAGGCAGACTCCAGTTCGGATACCGTGACACACTGCAACATAATGGCAAGGTCAGTCTGAAAGATGGTTTGGCACAAAGGAGACAGGGCCAGGCTGCCTCCGATGCTGAGTGACCGTGGGATCAATCATCGTCGAATCTTGGTCAGGATATGAGGCTGGGGAGAATCATGGGACATGACACCAGATTAATGTTTCACAGGCCTGAAAGCACGCCACGAACGTTGGCTCTCATTAGCACGGCTCCCATTACAGGAGAGAGCGTGGTGGGGCCAGAGGCCCAAAGGCCACAGACTCAGAAAGCCCAAGCTCTGAACAAGCCAAAAACCTCCTCAAGCCTCATTTGTGCCAGGTGTAAAATGGGAATGGTACCCACACTACCATGAGGCTGCTGGGAGGAAAGCTCTGGACCTCCCTCAAAGATGCCACGAGAAGGTGAGCTGGGTAGGTATTTAGCCTATATTTGGTAAGCAAGTCTGTTCATCAAAAAGCCTTTCCTTTATCTTGCTTTTAAACACTGTCAGACTCAAAACAACATTCCCTAAAACAACGACTTAGTTTGTTCCCCAAAAAAGTTCTTGTGACCTGGGTTTTTGGTCTTCTTACAGCATGGGGCAGCTTGGGGATTGTGGGGAGGCAGACAAGGGTACAAGTCATAAGACAGAGGAGGACTCAACACAAAAGCTGAAAGTCGAGCACAGGCAACAATGGCTTCAGCTGTGAAAAGGACAAACTGGTTATTTAAATCACCAGCTCGCAGGCCAGGAACACAGGCAGCTGCCAATTCCAGGCAGGGAGAGGCTCCTAAAGAACATGCTCCAGGGTCATCTCCTACCTACCAGATGGGCTAACAGGACAGACAGGGAAAGCAACGGTGTTGGAGGGGACTTGGAAAAATGGAGACCCTGACACACTGTTGGTGGAGTTGTGAACTGATCCAACCACTCGGGAGCACAATCTGGAATGACGCCTCTGCCCTCAGCCCCCCAGCAGTACTGCTACTGGGTCTTTTCCCAAGAACCTCTATGTTGCAAACTATTTATAGCAGCTCTCTTTGTAGTGGCGAAGAACTGGAAACTGAGGGGAGGAGTGGCTGAACGAGCCGTGGTATGTAGTTGTGATGGAACACTACTGAGCTGTAAGAAATGACGAGCTGGATGGCTTCAGAAAAAGCTGAGCTGAGGCAGCGTGGAGCCAACAGAACCAGGACAAGGCTGTGCACAGTAACAGCAACACTGACCCATGAAGAACTGCCGACAGCTAGGCCATTCTGAGTCAACTCAACTCCAAAGGACCCAGGGCGGAAGACGCGCTCCAGCTCCAGAGAAAGAAACGATAAAGAGAAGTGTGCACGGCATGTTTTACACGCATAGGCGCTCATTACAGACACATGAAGAGAGATGTATGCACGTGTGTGTGTGTATCTAAGGTGGGTCTGGGAGGGAAGGAGAAAAAAACGAGAAGTGCACAGCAGAGAACAAAAGAAAACTGAGAAGAAAGCGGCAGCTTAAAAATCGTCTAGTCTTCATTACGTAGTTTTTTTCTAAAAAAGGTAAACTGTGAAATGGAAATTCATGGTTTGACATTGTGCCGTGCACATGAAAATGTTTTTTCTTGTCTTTTTCTATTCCAGATCAAAACGAATATTTTTTAAAAATGTTTAAAGAAAACAGAAATAAAAATAAAAATTTAAAAAAGATTCTCTAGAAACATGGAGACAAATCTACCTGACAATATTTACAAAATGTAACTTTGCTTCCCACTGTACTCAGATATAAATGTAACATCGGATGTTAAGCGCGGCCCCAGGTCAGCTACCACTCACCTGTTCCATGAGTCAGGAGAAGCCCTGTAGCTTCTCTCCGAGACTCAGTCTTCTCCTCCATGAAATGGAGAAACATGGGAACCAAATGATATCTAAGGCACACAAAACCCTTTCCCACCATAAAGACTCATACACGAAAATGGAACCACCCTCATTGATCATTCACAAATTCAGTAACCGGGAATAACTGAACTAATTGTGGTGAATCAGCATTTACTGAGAACCTATGTGCCAGGCTGCATGCTAAGCACTGGGGATACAAAAAGAAGCCAAAGACATCCCCGCCTTCAAGGAGCTCCCAGGCTAACCAGGGACAATGTGCAAACAAAGATGCACCGATGAGCTCTACACACACACACACACACACACGCACACGCATTTCTATTTACATGCATACAAACATATATGCAAACACACGTGTATATGAAAATGCCCGGAGCTGAGACACAGAGGGTCTTGCTCACGGAGCAGCCTAGGTGCCAGTGTCCTTGGATCAAACAGTAAGTGTGGAAAGACTGGAAAGGGAAGAGGGGGCTGTTACAAAGGGCTCTGATGCCAAACAGAGGGTGTTGCATTTGATCCTGGGGCTTGACTGAGCAGGGGAGGGGCCCACTCAGGCCTGCCCTTTGGGAAGACCGCCTCAGTAGCTGCTGGAGGCTCCCAGCAGGTGACTCCAGACTTCTGTGTGCCCCTTCCCTTCCCAAGTCCAGGGTTTTTACCCACTTTAAGGACAATCTCGGATTCATTTCAGACGTTCTTACCTATCAGGAATTCCAAGTCTCTTGACGCTTCTATAAACAGAGAGTGTGTTGGCCACATGTCGATAATTGAACCAGAATCTTGAAGTACAGACCTAAAGAGTCAAAGCAAAGATGTGATTTTTAAAAATTAGGACGGGCCCAAATTTGCTCTTCCGTGACCTGAGACCGATGAGATGCCAGAAGACAGAGCATGTCTCCATCTGTACTCGATCTCAAGAAGCTGAAAGAAGGGACGATGAAATCCATTCTCCAGAGAGAGAATTCGAAAACAGGCATCACAGGCTATTAGACTCAAAAAGAAATCCCCAGACATTTTACTCAAAATAAATCATTGCCCAATTTCTTTGTGAATCAGAGCTGCGTGTTCCCACTCTGAGGACAGGGCTTGGTTTAGCAAGACTTTCTACTGCCCCAACACAAAGCACAAGCAGGTCTGCACTGAAGAGTGAGTACATAAGCTTCTAAGACTCTGTGACACCCTTATTTCTCTGAGATTTCATGTCCTGGAAAGCAAAGGGCCTCTGGCCCCACCATGCTCTCTCCTATAAAACAGACACTGAAATTGAGCAAATAAATTCTAATTCCTAAAAATAACAGGTCACTATCAATTGTGCAGATCAATCAATCCATCAAGAAACACTTATTAGACACCTATCATATGCCAGGCCCTGTGTTCAGGATCGGGGCACCCAATCCCAGGAAGGAACACTAACACACTGGATGACAGAGTCAGGACCCAAAGGGATCGATCTTCACAGGCCAGAGCACTGGAACAAACTTACAAAGAGGATATTTAGCAGCACTGAGTGTAAAAAACTCCTACTTTGGTCCAAAAAGTCAATTCCACAAGCTCAAATTGGAAGAGGCATGGCTACCCCTTCATGTGTGGGGGGAGAGACTCCAAGTCACAGTGTGAAACGGGCCACAAACACTAACCTGAGGACAAGACCCACGACCCAGCTCGGGGAGGGGAGCCTCCTCACATCCCTTATGGCCTCAGTCAGACCAGAGCAGGAGAACGGTACCCAAGTCTGAGCACCACAATGACAGACTGAAGAGTCTCCAAGAGTCTGGGGTGCACAGGACAAAAAGACTGCTTAAACTGGGGGTCCGTGAAATTGGGCTTCTTAGTATTTTGATCATTACATTTCAACGTAACTCACTTCCTTTGTAAGCCTTTTTTTATGAGTTCAAAATCATCCACCGGCTGCCCAAAGGATCCACAAGCTCTGTGGTAAAGGCCCTCGGATCTCTAGCCTCAGCAAGGGAAGATTCTGAGGGCCAGGAGAGCTGCCTTCAAGCTCCCATCTGGCCAGAAGCAGAAACAAGCCTTCCCTGATTGGCCCCGGGAGAACTCAAGGCAGGAAAAACTGAAATGAAGGTCACGCCAAAGTGGAAGGGGCTGCCTCACAGGGACTGGCTGCCCCACATCCTGAGCAAAAAGCCCGGGAACCACCAGGGATGTTGTAGGGGGTCTGTCTCCTTTTCAGATAGAGGTCATTAAAGTCCTGTGCACCCCTGAAGCTTGGCGAGTCAGTGAACCGGCCCCAGAACCCGGTCCAAAGTCTGCACAAGACCCATCCACATGCCTCCTTGGAGATCCTGTTTGACCTGACCTTGCACTGCTGAGCACCAAGCAGAATGCCAGGTTTAGGAATCTTCCGCTCATGCTCTGCCAGCTGGACCAGGGCCTGCTCGCCCCCTGCTCTCTGAACTGTGAGCTCTGGGATGCCTAGCACCAGCTGGAGGCAAAAGTTTGCACCCCAGCATTACCCAAACAACAAAGCTCTAAGAGCTAGAAAGAGACAGGACAACTTCACACACTATATCTGAAAAGGGGCCGCCTAAATTAGTTTGCTGAAAAACAAGGTTTATGGAAAATGTTAAAAAAAAAAAAAACACGATTGCGTTCAAGTATATAACCTAACTAGGCAAACGGTAATTTCTACTGAAGATCAAATACATTAAAGTGATGCAAAAAATCAGTTTATCAAGTGCTTGGCATTACAGCCAGCCCACTAAGTGATCTAAGGGAGGCTTTCTCGACTGTAAAGAGGGTGAAGTTTTTGTGCTCATCTGCACAGAGAAGGGTCTGCTGAGGAAAAGTAAAATTTAGCTTAGCTTTATGCTCACTATGACAAATACCAAATCAGGACTGTTATTACAGAGATGTCACAGCCCATGGGAGCAGATCCAGGGCCGCTGCCAAGTCAGTGACATCTGGGTCCACGAAGTTTTCAGTGGAGAAGACAATAACGCTGGCTGCAGGGGTATCCCCACAAAGACCAGACTGCTCACAACCGCCCAGTCCCACAAGAGGAAGGCCTCAGAATGCTACGCGTCCCCCTTGCTGGAGGAGCCTGTGCTTTGCAAAGGGAGCCTATGTTTGTTCACGGTCAGGAAGAAAGACACCTTGTGGGAACAGACAAAGCAACTCGGTGGCACCTGTGAATGGACGGAAAGGGGGGGGGCACCAGTTTGGCCAACTCTGCTCTCGACCTCAGCACCACAGGGAGCGTCCTTACCAGCACTGCCCAGTTGTTGGTGTGTCCACTCTTGAAAAGCTGCTCGGCTTGATCCTGCCACACAGAGAGACATGGAAAAGACCTAGGTAAGACAAGCATCTCGAGGAGAAAGCTCCTAAAGAATCTTGACAATAACCTGGTGCTTTCAAAGGCCTAATGGGAATGACAGTTTGGAGAGGCCACAGTGGCAGGATGGCAGCGTGGGAGGTAAAGGGATTGGGTTCGAATCCTGCTTGGGCTACTTCCCGCTCTGTGGGACCTTGTGCAATCTATCAAGCATTTATTAAGCATTTTTTAACCTACTCTATGCCTGGCAATGAGGAAAACAAAGCAGTGCCTGTCCTCAAGGGACTTCCACATCCTCTGGTCAGGCAGCTATAGCGGCAACCAGGAAGGCTGCTGGCACAGGCTCTGAGATCTGCTTTACTGGGAAAGAGCTGTTCAAGGGATCAGCAGTCTTTTTAACTACATTCACTAGTTCAAGGGAAAAGTCAGCCCCCTGAACTTGAAAGAAAATGCAAGCAGCGAAGTAAAGACCAGACAGGGCTCTGAGCGATTGAGACATGAGCACAGAACAACAGACAGACTGAGCTGTCTGACCCCTGCAATACTTAATGGTTACACCTGAAAGAAGCACAGCACCAGGCTCCCCTGGGTCTCCTCTGGCCACATCACAGGAACACTCCTCCAGGGAGTGAGCCGGAGGCACAGGGCTACCCTCAGAGTATATATACCTTCCTCAGTGCCCCCCCCCCCCCCCCCCCCCCCCCCCGACTCAGGGACTGATTACAAAGTAACACCAGGTAAGAGAGCCTCCCTTAAAGGGCTGCACGTGACTCAGGGACTGATTACAAAGTAACTCTAGGTAAGAGAGCCTCCCTTAAAGGGCTGCACGTGACTCAGGGACTGATTACAAAGTAACTCTAGGTAAGAGAGCCTCCCTTAAAGGGCTGCACGTGAC
>NW_027186366.1:2435255-2436035 GCF_028583685.1 Petaurus breviceps papuanus
CTCCCTTAAAGGGCTGCACGTGACTCAGGGACTGATTACAAAGTAACTCTAGGTAAGAGAGCCTCCCTTAAAGGGCTGCACGTGACTCAGGGACTGATTACAAAGTAACTCTAGGTAAGAGAGCCTCCCTTAAAGGGCTGCACGTGACACCTAGGATGGGGGAGGGGTGGCCTCGGTCTGAGCCCAAACCGCAGGAGGAGTGCTCGGCCATGGGGAAGGTGGAGGGGTGGGGCGGTACCACGAGGACCTCCCGGGGGGCCCAGAGACCCCTGAGGGGGCCAGACCCGTCTGGGACTGAGGCTCCGCCCCCACCTGGTGACCTATCAGGGTGCACCGGGCCCCGCCCCCGCCACCCCGGGATGCAGGGAAGGGCTTCACCCCAGCCAGGGCCGCCCCCCTCCCCAAAGGCCCGCGCGGGTCGCACAGCGATGACGTCGGCGGGACCCCCTAGCAGGCATCTAGTGCCGCATAGCACTTAGGCTCCAACACCTCCCTTCCGACTCCCTGAGGGGGCCGGGCCCGGCGGCCTCGGGAGCCCCGCCCCCTGGGAGCCCCGCCCCCAGCTGCCTAGGCCGCGGCGCCCTCCCATCCCCCCTACCTCGATGCGCTGGTCCGTCGCTCCCCGGCAGCCCGGGACCAGCAGCAGCAGCAGCCCCAGCCCCAGGGCCAGGACGGCCCTGGCCAAGGCCTGTCGGACCGAGCCCAGGCCGCCGCGCGCCGCCATATTCGCCGGCTTCGGCTTCCGCCGGCCGTGCGCACACGCACGCGCACTACTCTAGC
>NW_027186366.1:2436135-2445159 GCF_028583685.1 Petaurus breviceps papuanus
CCCGCCGCCCGGCGGGCGCGCGCGCGCGCCGTGTGGGGGGGGGGGGGGGGGGGGGGGGGGGGGGGGGGGGGGCGGAAGGACGTTTGCGCCTGCGCACTGCCTTTCTGTGGCACCGGGCCCTTCCCCCCGCCCCGCCCCGCCCCACCCCAGCCTGGCCACAGCCGACCTTGGGCGTGGCCACGGCCTTGGCTTTCCCCGCCCGCGGCGTGCCCCCTGTAGTGAGCGGGGCGACGTTCAGCTCCCAGCCCTCCTTTCCATCTCCCAGGGAGAAAACCTAGGTTTGCTGACTGCCAATCTGGGGCTGTCTGGCCCTGCCAGGCCGCCACTAGTAGAAAAGATGGTCGCCACTTTACAGATGAGAACACTGAGGCAGGGACGGAAAGGGACCCGCCCAATGGGCAGGAATGGATGGACTGGTGATGGCTGGGTGGGGGAAGGGAGGGATGGACGGGTGGGTGGGTGGGTGGATGGACGCGTGGACGGGCGGGCGGGCGGACGGACGGACGGACGCGCGGACGGGTGGGCGGACGGACGGACGGGCGGGCGGACGGACGGGCGGGCGGACGGACGCGTGGACGGGCGGACGGACGGGCGGGCGGGCGGACGGATGGGTAGCTAGGACTTCCCTTTGCACTCAGTATCCTCAGGGTATTGGGGCCTCGGGATCGGGCTAGACACAGGGAACTGACTCTCCATTCAGGGCCCCCTCTTTCCCCTTCAGGCACGGAGGCTCCCTGCGTTAGTTGCTGTTTTATCAGGTTCAGCTGAAGAGGTAAGAAGAGAGTGTAAAGTAAGACTGGTGCAAGGCCCATTCTGTGGCCTGTGTCCACTCTATCCCATCCTAGACCCAGCTGCCCAGCCGAGAGGCAGGATCCGCAGCCCATTTCCCCATCACCCACAGCCTGTGTAGTGGAGTTGTCACAGCCGCTGCTCAGTCCTGAGTGTCTGTACTCCAGGAAAAGTCAGACCTCGGGCAGGTTGGGCCAGAGACATGAGACTCTGACCTACATGGCTGACCGGCCATCAGTCAGCTCACTTCTCTGCCCTCCCTTTTCCTCTCCTCTTTTTTCTCTTCTCTTTTTTTCTCTCCTCTTTATCTCAGTGAAGGGATTAGATGCAATTCTCATCTTCTGTCTCTCCTCCAGCAGACAAACGGCATTGATCCCACAGAGAATGCCTCTGGTGTTCAGTCTCCCCTGTCCCCCAAGGGAGGCCTGACCCACTCAACCCAAGCCTCTACTGTCCCAGAACTTAGAGTCACACCAGCTGCCATGGAGGGGCTCCCTTTGAACCCTGAGCAGAGATATGCAGGCCTATCAGCTCTGCCTCCTCCTCTCCTCCATCAGACACAGGCTGCTGCACTCCATCACAACAAGAATGCCCCCCTCCATGTCCTGTGGTGGGTTGGAGCTCCACTGAGGCCCAGAATGATCCTGCCCACATTGTTACTCTCATTCCATAGGGGAAGGAGGTTCAAGGAGGTGTCCTGTGGATGGCAGGCTGCAGGAGGCATCCTGAGGACCAAGCCCTTGTGATGCTGCCCCAGCTGGGGGGCAGACCTGGGAGCTGTAGAAGAATAAGATTTCAAAGGGCAGAGCCCATCTCCACTGAGGCTCCAGTACATGCTGTGACGAGCCTGGCAGAGAAAATCCTCGTGGCTCTTATTGCCTGGTGACCTCTGGGCCACTCTCGGGAAGGCAGAGGCTTACAAATCACAGCCCTCTATCACCGAGTCTGGCCATTTTGGCTTTCACCTTCACATCCCTCAGAAGCTCACCCGAGGGACTGACTCCCCCTAATCCAGACCTTTGCATCCTACCTCTCCCCAGTCCTAGCCAAGCCTCCATCTGACCCTATCAGTCCCCTCCTCTGTATGATAGAGTGGCTTCCTGTTCCCTTCCTACCAACTCTGCTCCTCACACACCAACCTCCTTCCATCTCTCCATATCACTTCCCTGGTGGGCTCCCATGCCTAGAAATAGACTCTATTTCCTTGTGCCTCTTACTTTCCTCAGTTTTCTTCCAGACTAACCTGAATCCTGCCCTCTGCAGGAGCCCTTTCCCAATCCCCTAAGCTTCTAGGGCCTTGCCCTCTGTGGTGACCACCCATGTAGTTTGTGTGTCTAGTCATACCTAGACTGTGAGCTCCATAAAAGCAGGGGAAGTGTTGGGAGGGGTTTTCTTTGCTTCTCCAGGGGCTAGTGCAGTGCCTAGTATAGAATAAGCATTTAACAAATGCTTACAGACTACCTTAAAGGAACCACAGTATTCTCACTGGATGGAGGAAGAATGTTGGGTAACCATCGAAATAAAAAAACCTCAGAATAGTGACAACAGGGTATGCTAGGGAGTGCTGAAGTCATATGTGGGAGTCAGGATGCAGCGGATGGTCAGCCACCAGTCCAGCAGAGAGCAGCTCAGTGACGTCCTCAGTAGCCTTGGCAGCCTTGCAGCACCTGAGGTAGAGCTCGCCTCAGGACTGTCTGTGCCTGCGTGCAGGAGCCAGGTATATATGGGTGCCCCATGAATGATCACCACAAGGTCCACTCAGCCCATCAAGTGTGCACGTATTCGTGAGGCTGAATGCAAGGTCCCTGGGAGCACATTCTGCTGTTACTTTATTTACGTTGTCATTTAATTAAAATGCCTCGGTTAGTAAGGATGCCATCTGGCTGGTGAGTGTAAATTAAAGACGCATGGGGGGGAGGGGTGCCATTTTAATCTAATCCTCCATCTTATAAAGAAACTGAGGCACATAGGTCAAGTGCATACAATTCACCTGTTTCCTCCATTATAAAATGGGGGTGATAATAGCGCCTACCCCAGGTTGTTGTGGGTACTGAATGAGATGATATTTGTAAAAGTGTTTAGAAGAGTGCCTGACACTTAATAAGATGCAGGGGGAAGGTAACTCGCCTCCCTTATGCCCGGCAGACAGCCAAAAAGATTTCATCCAAAACACTGGCATACATGTTGTCCCGTGAAACCTGTTCCTCTTGCTCATTTCAGAAACCTAAGCCCAGTGCTAGGTGCCTGGTGGATCCGCATCCCCTCAGACCCAAAGTTCACAACTGGACTAGATGGCCCTTGAGGTCTCTTCAGCGCAGAGACTCTAAGCCCCCACCCCTGTGCTTCGTTTTATTACTCAGCCAAGGATACATTCAGCTTAGTGAAAAGGCATTTAATGAAACAATAACAACAAAACATTCCCCTCAAATGTCCTGAGCCCACTCCCCACAAATACATGTCACTTGGTGGCAAGCAGAGGCTTCAAAGCTCAGCCATGTAGGGTATCTGGGTAATCAGGGCACATAGCAGGTTAGAGCTCTAGGGGCAATGGAAACCACAGTACAGAGTGGACAGCCTCTTCCTGGCTAAAGGCTTCCAGAAAGCCTTGGAACTCATCCCCTCCAGCTCCTCTTAAGGATGGTGCCCAGATCGAAGTGGGGGAAATGAGTGTGACCTGGGCACACTTGTGTTTTTTATTAGGCAATATATAGCAGACTGAACATTTTCTGACACTTGTATTAGACTACCTGAGCCCCAAGGACCCCAGTGACTCCTCACTTGTGCCCACATCTGTTAAACCCAGAAGCATCTGCCCTCTGATCTCTTTGGCTGGCCGGTCATGACATCTCTCTCCACGCCCTGTCCCAGTGTCTGAGCTGCCACATGGGAATAGCCTTAGGGGGATACTCCCCAATCTGCTTCCTGACTTTTCTCCAAGAAATGGGTTACCTGAACCTCCCAAATCAGTCAGCACTCGAGCCCCCCCTTTTTGCTCGAGAGGGGGGCCAATCTATCTCAAAATCAAGAGTAATCACAAGTTTCTTCCTAACCCATGCCTATCCCGCTTCTCAACATGCCTCTCCCTCTGGACCAGAACGCAGTCATTCTGTCACCATCACTTTCTACAGTCTTCGTGGGAGACTCCTGGCTGGGAGATTCTTACCAATGCTTTGAGCTCCATGGTTGGGCTACTGCTGTGGAGATGAAGCCCTTCGTGGCACTGATCCTCTCAGTATGATGGAGACTAGGGAAACCCACCTGGTCTCAACTGCACTGGTTTTTCAAGATTCTCTTGCTTCCCCCAAGTCCCAGGTGTTTGGGAATTGGGCAACAGAATGATGCATCTATGTGTGGCAGTTGATATTTTCGTGTATAGGCACACCCTACTATTTGTATAGAGACATAGATGTGTGTGTGTGTGTAAGTATCCATTTAAACACAGATTTGCCCTTTCCTCTCATCCAGTTAGAGCCCTCTACTTAGAGCTAAGATTTGTTCCTTTGGCCAAGTTTGCAGGCATGAAATGTCTGTGCCGATTCCTTAACTCTTCATCGGAGGCCTTCCAAATAATTCCTCCACGGCTGTTTCTCCACCCAGAGCTGCTTACAACTGCTCATTTCTGCCCCTTGTTAGAAGTCTGACATTGCACTAACTGCAGCACGTTTCACTGGTGCTGTCCCAATACCACCTTTGCCCTTAATTTACCTATGATTTCCCAGTTGGGGAGTCTGACTTTTAGGTGCATAGATTTAGGGTTAGAGCCATATAGAGTGTCAGAATTCATTTCTTCTAATCTCATTTTGCTTAGGGGGCAATTCGCCAAAGGAGGATGACTTGGTTTGCACAAGGTCACAGAGCTAGCAAGCAAGGAGCTGGGATTTGAACCCCAAAAGTTCTGATTCTAAATTCAACAGTTTCCACTCACCATGAAGGGAATTGGCTTAATCAGGAGCACACCCTCCTAATTTCTTATGCTGTAAGAAGGTAATTTTAACACCCAAATACAAGACTCCTTACTAAATATTCATTCACACTGGCCATGAAGGACCAACATCTTCTGTGGTGATACCTGGAAAGGTGGTAGTGATGGTAGTGAAATCAGAGGCTGAGGTGCGGTGAGGAAAAGCTGAAACCCTTTGTGGTACCACACCCCAAGACATGAGCAGACTGATGGTAGCTAGTCACCCGGAGACTGTGACTGGTTTGTGCCAGATCCTGAAATAACACAGGAGGAGATCTGTGCTGCTATTGTGTGTGTGCAGCTCTCAACCCTCCCCTCTTCTGATGGATCAGAGTTCTCAGATTGATGCCATATCACAGACTGATCTAATAACGGGGAGTTGGACCTCGCAGTGGGGATGGATAGACTGAGAACACAAGGACAGCCAGGAAGAAGAGAAATCACCCCCATGTGGGCAGCCTTCTTGGCCATTCTCCCAAGGGGTGGGGACAATGAGAGAGACAGACCCGTGCCCATCTCAGGGAAGACTCCTGTCGATCCTGACAACACAGCCTTGCCATTTCTAGACCCTGGGCCTGACTCATACTCTAAACAAGAGATTAGACAGCTCGAACAGTCATTTATTAAGTTTTTTGTGTTAGATATTGCAGAGTGAGAAATATAGCCTAGATCCATAGGAGGAGAATCAAGATACTGAGGGGGGACCATATGAAACGTTTCAGGAGAGGGTCACCAGGGTCGGGAAGGAAGTGGGCCTATTTAACCCAGGAAAGTCTGGGGCAGGGCTGTCTTCAAGTGATTATTTGAAAGGATTAGATCTGATGCCTTGGCTTCCTAGAGCAAAATGAGGAGAAATGGGTGGAAGTGACGAGGTAATTTTCTGCCCCTTTGGCTCTATGAGAGCAGGCCAGTTTGGACCCGTGGGAGCCAGTCTTCGGAGCAGGCACCATGTGAAAGCTCAGGGTTAGCCTCATCTGTCTAGGATGAAGAACTCAGGGCAGTGGAGAGACACACCAAGAACCTAAGGACAAACACAGAGCAAGAGTTAACCAAAGAAAGGCCACTCTGGGGAGCTCCCGTAGACAGAACCACTAACTTGGGACTCAAGACACGAGGTGCCCGTTCTTGAAGCCAGCAGAGAGCTGTGCCCGCGGAGCGTCACAAGGAACTTCAAAGAGAGAAAAATGCTGCCAGGAACTGGCCCCAGCAGGCTCCTCCTTCCCACTCAGTCTCCTCCCTGTGCTGGTACTTTAAATTTGGGCCTACTCTTTCCACAGATAATGTCTGTGGTGATGGGAAAGTGCACCCTGGGCTTGGGGCAAGTAGGGTAGGGGAAGAGGGAGGGAGGAGGATTTATCCCAACTGTTCTTATCCTATCAGTAAATACCTTTGTCTGACTGTTTGATTGGGAGCCCACTGGTAAGGACTCAGGAGCAGCAGTGCTAAAAGCACAGATTCTCAGGGTTACCTCTCCTTGGGGCTCTCCAGGTTTCACCACCAAAACATTAGCTGCCTTCTCATTCTGGAACTTCCCTCAGCCTCTGTGGCCGCCTCACCCTGGAACATTCTTCTGGGCCAATGTCCCCTCTTCATTTAGAGGAGGGTCCCACGCTGGCCATGCTTCATTCCCCTTCCAGCCCCCCTTGGGAGCTTTACCACTATGCCCTGTGTGGGACCCCCACTTTTCACTTCTTTTGGTGCATTCAGTGTCTGCCACCAGGAGTACGTAAGCTCCTTGAAGGCAGAACTGTGTTTTTTGTTATCTTTGCATCCCCAGGACTGGATAGATGTTTGTTGCCTCACTTTGCCCCCACAATCCCACCACCCTCCTGGGGAGCCCAGCCCACAAGTGCAGGTTGGCAAAGGGAGCTCAGAGGAGGCACTGCATAAGCAAGTGTTTCCTAGCAGTTAGAGCAGAAGCAGAGCAGGTTGTGGCTGCCCCTTAAAGGCCTTCGAACAAAAGTGCATGGGCCGCTTGTCTGGTGCATGGCGCAGAGGCCTCCCAGACAGGCTGGGCTGGGCTGGCCCACTCTGACAAGAGCGGCATGCAGCAGCAAACACGCTCCTCCTGGAAAGCTGTGGGAGCACAGGACAGACAGACAGGCTTGCAGATGACGTTGAGGTTACATTCATACTATAGATGGGGGCAGCTGGATAGCTCCACAGCCAGAGCAGTCTGTCATCAGAAGAGGTCTATGAAAGATGCGTGACGTGATCAGAGGAGAGGACACAACCCATAGTCTTTTACCTTTTATTTCACCCTTTAGACACTAAGGGAAATGAAACTCTTAGCAAGTCAATAGAGAAAGCTGGATTCACATTTCTGAGAGTGCCACTCCCCAAATGACCCATCACACACACACACACACACACACACACACTCATACATACACATATTCACACACATACACATGCACACACACTCACACACACTAAAGAATGAATTAAATTATTCCAGCAGCAGATAGATGGTAATGACTTGGTCAAAACCTGGAGAGAGGGGAAGGGGAGTGGAGGAGTTGCTTCTCTAGGGAACAGGAATCTGAGAAGACTCCAATTTATTCCATTTATTATCCTAAATCAACACTACAGAACAAGTTGTCAAGAAAAATACTGCCAACCATTGACACAGGTTATTTGATCAACTTAGACATGCAGCACAAAGAAGGCCTTCTATTCACATGGTGCTGAACTGAAAATTCAGAAGAAAACCTCCTCTGCCAAAAGCAATGAGCAAGCCTTTGGGAAGCCGCTGTCATGGACCAGAGGCTCACAGAGTGACTGTTTCCCAAGACTGGGGCTTCTGTCACTGAAGAGCTCTTCACTGAAACATCCTGTACCCTGGCATTGCAGGGGCTTCTCTCTTCCCTCCCAAACCCCAAAAAGTTCGGAATAAGGGCCCAACTTTTCTTAGTAGCAAATAACTGGAAACCAAAGGAGTAACCATGGATTGTATGCCAATGGGTAAATGAACTGCAAAGCAAGAAAAACAACAGAACATTATTGTACATTAAGAAAGAAGGAATTTAGAAGAACCATGGGAACACTGGAAAAACTGACCAAGAGCAGAAGGCACCTAAGACCCCAACTAATGGGAAAGGGAGCTTCAGGAAAGCCAAGGGACTGGAGAGCCAATAATGGCCCGAGAGCAGAACACCAGAGAAACCATTTTAAAGTCTCAACCAAAGAGCAAGTGAAAATTGGACTTTGACTGAACCCAATCTTCACAGAACCAATCCCATTCATAAAAGGTTTTATTCTATAAAACTTGGACTCAGTCAAAAGGCCACCCTGAGGACCTAGAAGGCCATATGTTCCCATGATTCTTTGGGTTGGCTTAGACTCAGTTACCTGAGCTAGAGAAAACAGACAGGCTTGGAAGAGAGAGCATCATGGGACAGCTCCAACACAACCTGGAATGCAAAGAAAGGACTTTCCACAAGATGTGCTCAATGAAAGCCCACCCTCCAAACACCTAAAAATGTGCCAAATAAACTAAAAACAAGCACAAACTTTGAAGTGAGGGAAAGAAAGAAATCCTCACTAAAACATAGTGTAGGGAGTCTGAAAAAACAAGCAAGGA
This sequence comes from Petaurus breviceps papuanus, assembly GCF_028583685.1. Classification (NCBI taxonomy): domain Eukaryota; kingdom Metazoa; phylum Chordata; class Mammalia; order Diprotodontia; family Petauridae; genus Petaurus; species Petaurus breviceps. Next base: position 2,444,469 of record NW_027186366.1, read on the forward strand.
AAACACTCTAATACCATGACATCTCTTGACCAAATTTGTAGGACTTTACAAGCTACAGAAAATCACAGTAAGGCAGTGGGCTGGGCAGATAACCACAATTCAATATCAAGGATGTGTTGACACAATGACCCCCAGACAAAAAGAAACAAAACCTTGAGCCAAAATTTGCCTGGGTGGGGTTGACTTCATGACGGCAAAGATATGGAGGGCAGAGGAACTGGACCTAGGGCTGTACTGATATGGCAAACTTCCAGGTCAGAAAGCTCAAGGGCAGGAGGCCACCCAACCACCATGGGTCAGGTGGCACCCAAACCCACATCTTCCTGGTTTTAAGGCCAGCTCTTGATCAATCCTATCAAAGGCATCAAGTGGTTGGCAGGCCACAATGCTGTTAACCAAATTACAATATAACTGGGAAATATTTTATAAAGTAAAATATAGTAAAACATGATAACACTACATCTTGAAACTAAGTCTGTGGGCTACTGCAAGGACCCTCAAGTACCCCAGTGGCTTCAGTTAGACACTGCTGCACTACTGGGCTCCCTCATGTTGCCTAAACAACCATAAATAATTAAAATAGCCAAGTCCTACATAATATATGGAAAGGTTCCCATTGCCTATTTGGATTTATATATATATATATATATATATATATATATATATATATATATATATATATATATATATA
>NW_027186366.1:2445169-2467497 GCF_028583685.1 Petaurus breviceps papuanus
ATATATATATATATATATATATATATATATATATATATATATATATAGAGAGAGAGAGAGAGAGAGAGAGAGAGAGAGAGAGAGAGAGAGAGCAAAGTTTAACAAAAATTTAAAAGCATTTACTTAGATGGTACAGTGGACAGAGTCCTGGGCCTGGAGTTAGAAAGAATCCTGGAGTTGTCAAACCAGCCTCAGACACTGACTAGCTGCATGCATGACTGGGGCAAGTGACTTTACCCCTCTCTGCCTTGGTTTCCTCCACTGTAAAATGGGAGTCATAATAGCACCTACCTCCCAGGGTGGTTGTGAGGATCAAATGAAATAATGTGTGTGAAGCACTTAGAACAGTGCTTGGCACACAGTAGGTGCCTAATCAATGCTTGAAGCTCCCTTCCTTCTCCAGCCCCCAACCTCAGGACCAAGCAGTGTGCTAGGTACTAAAGATACACAAACAAACAAAAAATCCCTGTTCTCAAGGTTCAGGGCTCAGCTACATTCCCCAGATGCAGATCTGGCTCCCAGTCCTGGGTGGCAGTCGCAATGCAAAGAGGGGCACAAGCCCACCAGAGCTTGCGGCCACAGGTGAGCAAGGATCCTGGTCACAGTTCCAGGGCAGAAAAGAGCATTCATAGTCACTCACAGACAAGAGCACAGCCTCGGAGAGCAGTGAACACACCTCTCCTTAGATCACACCCCCCTGAAAGGACTGAAGACTTACAGACCCTCACAACCAGCCGCACAAGAAACCTGAAGCTTGGGACAGGCCCTCTCCACCTCCGGAGCAGGTATTTATGTTAACTTTAATATTAAGTTAAAATAAGGGGAAATAGGCAGAAAAATGAGCAAACCAACCAAAAAAATGAAGAACAACCTGACTATAAAAAGTTACTGTGGTGACAGGGAAGATCAAAACAAACTCAGAAGAGACAACAAAATCAAAACTGCTACATCAAAAACCTCAAAGGAAAAATGTGAATTGGTCTCAGACCCAAAAAGAATTCCTGAAAGAGCTCAAAAAGTATTTTTTTAACTCCCATAAGTGAAGTAGAGGAAAGACTAGTAAAAGAAATGACAGCGATTCAAGAAAATAATAAAAAAGAGTCAATAACTTGGTAAAGGAGGCACCAAAAAAAAAAAAAAGGCTGAAGTAAATAACACCTTAAAAAATAGAATAGACCAAGTGTTAAAAAGAAGGGCAGGGAAATCCAATGAAGATAAGAATGCCTTAAAAAGCAGAATTAGCCAAATGAGAAAGGATATATAAATATTCATTGAAGAGAAGAACTCTTTAAACAGTAGAATTAGTCAAGTGGAAAAGGAGATACAAAAGCTCTCTGAAGAAAATAATTCCTTAAAAATTAGAATTGTACAAGTGGAAGCTAATGACTTTATGACACCTGAAGAAGTAATAAAATCGAAAGAATAAAAAAATAGAAGAAAAAGTGAAATATCTCATTGGAAAAGACAACTGACCTGGAAAATAGATCCCAGAGGGACAATTTAAAAATTATTGGTCTACCTGAAAGTCATGACCAAAAAAAAAAAAATGACCCCAGACATCATCTTTCAAGAAAGTATCAAGGAAAACAGGCTTGATATTCTAGAACCAGAAGGTAAAATAGAAATTGAAAGAATCCACCAATCATCTACTGAAATAGATCCCAAAATGAAAATCCCAAGAATATTATAAGCAAATTCCATAGCTCCTGGGTCAAGGAGAAAATATCACAAACATCCAAAAAGAAACAATTCACCTATTGTCAGGATAACACAAGATTATGGAGCTTCTACATTCAAGAATCAGAGGGCTTGGAATAATTATAGTCTGAAGGGTGAAAGAGTTAGGATTACAACCAAGGGTCACCTACCTAGCAAAACTGAGTATAACCCTTCTGGGGGAAATGGATATTCAACGACAGAGAGGACTTTCAAGCATTCCTGCTTTGCCAGAACTGAATAGAAAATTTGACTTTCAAATGCAAGACTCAAGAGAAGCATAAAAGGTAAACAGGAAAGAGAAATGATAAGGGATTTAATAAGATTAAACAATTTACATTCCTATAGAGGCTAATGGTACTTGTTACTCCTAAAAACTTTCCCTTTATTAGGGCAGTTGGGAGGACTATACACAGACAAGAGGCCTTGGATGAGAACTGAATATGAGGGGATGATTATCTAAAAAAATATACAATTAAGGGGTGAGGAAAGAATGCACTGGGATAAGGGGAAAGGGAGTGGTAGAATGGGGTAAATTATCTCCCATAAAAGAGGTGCAAAAGAGCTTTTACAGTGGACAGGAGAAATGGGGAGGAGGATGTGTGAACCTTACTTTCATTGGAATTGGCTCAAAGTGGGGGTAATATACACACTCAGTTGGGTAGAGAGCCCTATCTTACCATACAGGAAAGCAGGAGGGGAAGGGAATAAGAGAAGGGGGGTGGTATTGATAGAAGGGAGGGTAGATTAGGGGAGGCAGCAATCAGAAGTAAAATACTTTGGAGGATGGATAGGTGAAAGGAGAGAGAGATTAGGATAAACAGGGACGAAGTTAGATGGAAGAAACTACAGTTAGCAATCATAACTGAAAAAAAATTTATAGTTAAGTTTCTCTGATAAATATTTCATTTCTCAAGTATATAAAGAACTGAGTCACATTTATAAAAATAAGAGCCATTCCCCAATTGATAACTGGTCAAAGGATATGAAAAGGCAATTTTCAGATGAAGAAATCAAAATTGTCTATGATCATATGAAAAAATGCTCTAAATCACTACTGATTAGAGAAACGCAAATTAAAACAGCTCTGAGGTACAGCCCCACACCGATCAGATCAGCTACCGTAACAGAAGAGGGAAAGAGCAAATGTCAGAGGGGATGTGGGAACATTGGGATACTCCTGCACTCTTGGTTGAGTTGATTCAACCATTCTGTAGAGCGATTTGGAACTGTGCCCAAAAGGCGATAAAGCCATGCACACCCTTTGATGCAGCATACCACTACTATCCCAAAGAGATCTTAAAAGGAAAGGAGGGGCGGCCAGGTGGCACAGTGAGTAAGAGCTCTGGCCCAGGCATCAGGAGACCCGGGATCAGTTCTGGCCTCAGATACTTGGCACCCACACAAAATGACTGGCCATGTAACCTTGAGCAAGTTACTTAGCCCCAATTGCTTTAAAAAAAAAAAAGGGAAGGGAAGGGAAGGGAAGGGAAGGGAAAAAAGAAAAGGACCTATATGTACAAAAACATTTATAGCAGCTCTTTTAGTGGTGGCAAAGAACTGGAAATTGAGGGGATGCCCATCAATTGATGAATGGCTGAACAAATTGTGGTATATGATTATGATTATGATGGAGTATTATTATGTTATAACATCTCAGAAAAACCTAGAAATACTTAGAAGAACTGATGCAAAGTGAAATTAGCAGAACCAGGAGAACATTGTACATATTAGCAGCAATATTGTAATGACGATCAAGTGTGAATGACTTAGCTATTCTCAGTGATATGAAGATCCAAGACAATTCTGAAGGCCTTATGATGAAAAATATTACTCATCTCCAGAAAGAGAACTAATGTAGTCTGAATACAGATCAAAGTATACTACTTTTTACTTTATTTTTCTTAGTTTTTTTAATCTGTTTTCTTCCACTACATGACTAATATGAAAATATGTTTTGCATGACAGCACATGAATAATCTATATTTGCTTACCTTCTCAATGAGGGGTTGGGAGGGGAAAGAGAATTTGGAACTCAAACAAATAAAAAAAACCCAAATGTTAAAAGTTGTTTTTACATGTAATGGGGAAAATAAAATATCAAATATTTTTTAAAAACATTTAAAATGAATAGCAATGAAAATAAAATAACCAAATTATCACTACTACCCTCCCTCCCTCAAATGTCAATGGTACAGTTCCATGAATCCATATATTCTTAAAGTGGAATTTTATAGGCATATGTGGGGCAGCCAAGAGGAGAGGGAGAGAGCTCTGACAAGGGCATGCCCCAGGGGTCTTCTCACTTCTCCAAAGCTGCCAAGCTGCCCTTTTCTCTCCCTGACAGCATTTTTGAAGGACCTCCAGACCCCTGGCACTGGTTTCCCCCAGGCTTTGTCCTCGGTGGCTCCCCAATTCCGTGGGTCTCTCGAATGTGGCCCTTTTCAGCATTCCCTGAGAGCATGCACTGAGTCCCTAGGGATGCTGTGGTTGAAGCTGTCTGGCCAGCTCCATCATCCTGGCATGGATATCACTAAGCCTCTGCCCGCATGAAGGCTGAGCTTGCAGCCTTTTCCTCCACCCTCCCTCCCAGCAGGACTCCGCTCAGGTACCACCTGAGGCCACAGCTGGGAGCCCTGCCTTCCTCCATCCTCCTGCTCAGCTGGACCTCTCCCTTAGCGTCCTCTCAGGGGCCAAAGGCTGGGCGGCTAGCCCTGCTCCCCCGGCAGCCCAGAGCTCCAGGTGCCGCTGCAGGTGCACCTGTCTCTTGAGGATTGAGGACAAGGCGGTCCTGGGGAAGCCTCAGAACTCGGTTGCCAAGCTCCTTCTAAACAGACTCTGGAGCTGCGAGTCCCAGACTCTACCAGCTGTCCCCCAACTTGGGACAGAAGCAAATGCGGGGGCAGGTGAGGATCCCAGTGTCCGAACTGTCCCAAAAAGAATCGGAAAACTAGAAGAAAACCCCGGACCAGCCCTGCCTCAGTCTTGGTGACACTTGCTGTTTTACCCAAAAGGTCAGTGAGGCCCTGAAAAGTTGGGTCAGGACCCCACAATCAGGGCGCCGCCCTGACAATGGCGAGCTGGGTCCTCTTGGTCCTTTGAAGCATTTCAGTAGGGCTTCTCACTAACTCAAGCAGGTAACTACCGGATCATTTGGTTTTTCTTTGAATTCTGATAAACGGAGTCACTTTTATCCAGAAATACACAAAAATGATCCACTTGTTTTATTTCCAATATTGATCACCAAGTGACAATTGGTTTCAGCAGGACCGATGATTTGAGGAGCATTTCCTGACAACTTCCTAGGGAGTCCAGACTTTCTTCCCAGCATGATTTAGCACTATCCTAGCAAAACACAATTAAATTTGCTTTTGAATGTCTGTGACTAAAGCCCCAACCATTTAAAGCCACCACAAGGTCCTGAAAATCCACTGCTTTGGCTGACATGGATTCTTTGGAAGCCCCAAATGTCACTGCCTGCACTGGAGCTACTGAACCACCCCCTGGCTGTGTTTTAACTGTGTTTAACTTCCTTTAACACCAACTTCTCCAGTTTAACAACTGTCTCTATAGAGTCCTGAAAACATCACCAACCTCTCTCTCCAGATGCTGCTTCCCACTCTAGCACACCGCTGACCTATTGGACAGAGCTTAGAGCAGATCAGGCTACTGACTCACTGAGCATGCTGTCCCCTAAGACTCCAGGCTTGTTTTCAGATACCTAGCCAGGCATCGTTTACCTTCTTCTTCTGAAGTGGATCTTTTTTTTTTTTTTTTGCTTTTTTGGAAGGCAGTTGGGGTTAAGCAACTTGCCCAAGGTCACACAGCTAGTTTTTTTTGTGTTAATGTCTGAGGCTGAATTTGAACTCAGGGTCTGGTCTATTCACTGTGCCACCTAGCCGCCCCAAAGTGGATCTTTTTTTTAACCTCACATGGTTTTACATTAATCTTGTTTAAATTTGATCCAACATTTTAGCCTGGGGAAGATCTTTTTAAATCCTGACTCTGTCCAAACACCATCTGCAAATTTACTGGATCACTGTGTTTATCCAAGGCATTGACAAAACCATGAAACAGCCCTGGGAGGGCCCTGCCCTCCCTCCCCCCACCCAGACCCCCAGTGCACAGATCCAAAACTGAGCCCATTCAGGCTTCCTTCTAGAGCCAGGGGAAGAGCTCAGCTGATCACCTCGGTGTTTCCACTCTTGCAACTTTAGAGAACGAGGCTCTGGGCCCACAGTGAACGAGTCTCCTCATGGATGCTGGGTAATTGACCAGCTAATTGGTCCACTTTCCCATCTCATTTTTCTTATGAAGACAGTGACATCCTCAAAGCTAAAAGTTCATTTGCTCTTTCTAATTGCCCAAAGCAGCAAGTTTGTCTAACTTGTGATCATGGACTCAGAGCTGGGAGGCCCTTCAGAGGCCGGAGTCTGAACCCTCATTTTAGAAGTGGGGAAACAGAGGCCCAGAGAAGAGCCTCAATTTGTCCTACATGACACAGCTGAACTCATAGTGGGTGCCAGGATTGGAACCCAGGGCTTCCACCATCACCCCGGATCTCACATGGAGTCTTTGTGGTGTTATTCTCAGGTGCTAAAAACTCCTGAGTCCTGTCCACTCCTGGACATCAAGGATGGTGTCTCTCAGGGCAATCCAGGGCCATGGCAACCACTAGGCTCCCACTCTCACTGAGTTACTGCTTCTTCACCTGCTGTGGCATGGACTAGATTCTGGGAGCAGGAAAGTCCCCCAGTTCTTGGGTTCCACCAAATTCTTCCATCTTTATGTCCATTGCACCAACATCAAGGAGCGTACTTGGGCTGACAGGTTCTACCTCTGGTGCCTCTTGGAATAGGGTGCTCCCACCTGTGAGGCTGTGTTCAGGCCCCCACACTAGTCTCTTGGGGTGACTGCAGATCCAACGATGAGGTCACACAGGTGGACGGCTCTACCCCCTCAACTCTCTTCTGAGCTGCCTTAACAACCATGGACTACACACATTCATCAAACTGGATGTGGCAGAGACATCTCACATCCCACATGGCCAATGCTACTCCCCACCTTTCCCCCAACACCCAACAATCTACCAGAGGACTCTGCATCTGCCAAGGCCACCCCCATACTTCCTTGAAGCCCCTAACCCTGGGGTTGGGTCCGTTCAGCCCTCGCCTTGGCTCTACACGTCCACTCAGCGGCAGCCAGGTCTTGTAGACCCTCCCTCCTCAGCCCCCCAGGAACAGCTCATCTCCCCATTCTCATCACCATCATGGTTCTGGCCTTGGTCACTAGCTTCTGGATTATTGCAGTGGGGACCTCATCAATCTCCCTGCCTGGACCCTTCTCCAACAATCCTCCACTGAGCTTCCAGCAGGATTTTTTCTAACCTTGGACCTGAGCACACCCCCAAACCACCATGGCTTCCTGCTGCCTCTGGCCAGGGCTGTGCTGGAGCCAGCTCCGACCAGTTCACAACAACTAGCTGTTGCATGTGAGTGCTTCCCCCTCATCCAGCAGCAAGCTGACTGATCAGTCAACTTCCAGGGAGGAAGAGAAGCAAGAGGGGCAATACTGGACTCCATTCATCACCCACAGAGCTCCATCTCCCCTTGCTGTGCCTTTGCCTTGGCTGTGGCCCCTCCTGGAAGATGCTCTGTCTTTCCGACCATCTCAAAGTTTCCCTATTCTTTCAAAACCCAGCTCCAGTGCCATATTCTGCATGAAGTCTTTCCTAATGCCCCCAAGTGTCAGTGCCCTCCCTCCTAGGCAACTTTGAATTTAACTATTTTAATTTGTTTTGTATTTATTCACTTGATATTTATGCTGTAAAAAATCAGTGTAATTGTTGTTTCCTAACATCACTGGTAGGAATTTTTTCATTCTTTGACCTTGGGTCCCTAGCATGGAGGCCAGAGACTGATGTTTCACAAACTCTTGCTGACTGATTGAATCAGTGGAAGGTCTTCTGCTCCTTATTAAGCCCCTTGTTGTTTTATTTTTATGTTCTCTGTCAATTAAAAAAGAAGAATAAAGCCTAAATGAAAAAACAAAACAAAGAGAATGCGCAATCACAGATGGACAGTGTGTCCATCCACACATTCACAGTATATAAAGACCTAGTGTTAGATTTGCCAACCCATCAGACAGAGCTCCATGGGAAGGATGCCTCCAAAACCATTCATGGGAAAAGAGTAGCCCATGGGAAGAGGGAGCACATGCCAGGCTTTGGTGGAGAGCCAGCCAGTGCTGGACTTTGTGCCTGTCCTTCAAGGAGCAGCTGAGCTAAGTTTGAAGAAGCTGAATCATCACCAGGATGATGGGGCAGGGGATTTGGGGGCCCTAGCAATTCTCAAAGATCATCTGCAAAAATGTACCAGGTTTTGGTGTTCATAGACAGATAGAGAACCCACACATGTAAAATGGAAGATCCTTAAGGCATTGGAGTATTGAACTCTGTGAATTCAAAGCTTGGAAAAGCAGTTTTCCCCTATCCATCCTGTGTGACTTTGGTCAAGGACAATATAGGTGGAATTTTCACTATGTTCTGTGTGATTATTTTTTCTGTATAAATTTTCATTTTTTATATTTTTGGCACATTTTTCTTATATCCTGTTCAGTCTCGAATATGTCCATTCTCCATCTCTACCTAGCAAGCCAGGCCTTGTAACAAAATTTAAAAGTAAAAGGGAGGAAAGGTAACTTAACAAAAGCAACCAGCACGTGCAAGACATCTGAGGCCAGATGCAACATTTCCCAGCGGTGGCAGCCCACCTTTCCAAAGAAGGAAGGGAGGAAGCTTCTGGCCCCTCTTCTCCAGGACTGCGTTTGGTCATTGTCATCTTACAGTGTTCATTTCTTTGGGTTTGGGGTTTTCATATTCTTTCCATTGTAGTCATTATATATTTTGCTGTCCTGGGTCCAAACCTGGTTGGCTTCACTTGCAAGTCATGGCATCATCTTCCCATGTCATGGGACAAACAACCACAATCACCTTTATTATTCCAAAAGAACTTTTATGACCCTTTGGGGGCATTTGGTAGAAGGAGGCAGAGTTTGAGATTCTCCAAATGCTTAGATTCCAGGCCACAGAGGAGCTCACTCAGGTTTCTTATTCCATCCTAGCCCAAGGACAGGGCCACGAAATCAGATTCTGCTCTCCTCTTCCCCTCCCATACAGGCCTTCAGGACCCTCCACCTGAGCCGATGCTTGTGTCCCGCAGCCTTCCAAGGCCTTAGGGTCTCAAACAAAACCCCACTCCAGACCTGTTGCCTCCATTCTCCCATCTCAGCCTAGAATGGAGGTTCATGGCATGGTAAAAATACACCCGATTGTCCACAGTCTCAGTGGGAGGGATGAGTCATGAAGGAAGATGATTCCAAGTCAGCTGTGAATTACTGGTCCCAGATTCCATATTCGCCAAGCTAGCTCCCTGGGTGACCTGACACATGACGGATACGAGTCATCTCTGGGCCGTAAGTGTCTGGGTCGTTCCCTGATCGCTTAAGGCCCTTCTCAGCTTTCTATAGTTTGTCTCCTCTATTCCAATAACAGAGCAAGTTATAGTCCTGTTAACCAGGCCAGTTCTCTCTGTCCTGTTGGGCGCCCTGACAGGCAGTCTTCGGAGGGAAGAAAGAAAAGTCTCTTCTATCCATAACCCACTTTCCTCCCGCCAGTCTTGAGAGGATGTGAGCAGCCAGTGTGTGTGAGAGAGAGACAGAACCAGAGATGGGGTGGGGGCAGAGAGAGAGCACTCTGGTGCGCCTGTGTGCTTGGGAGGTAGATGCCCCTGGTTTGTGGACATCTGCCCGCCTTTGAAAATTATAAATCACAACTTTTATGAGGGAAAAGAGGAAAGTGGAATCATCTGTCACAGCTATTGTCTCCTGGCACAAAGACGGAGCAAGACCTTTGAAAGGATATTCCCAGCCTGACATTTGAATAGATGGTAGGTAGTTAGGGGATTTTTAGTAGAAAAAGTATGAATTCCAGAGACGATTTTCCTTTTTTTCTTTTTCTTTTCTTTTTGGAGGGCAATTGGGGTTAAGTGACTTGCCCAAGGTCACACCACTAGTTTGTGTGTGTGTGTGTGTTAAGTGTCTGTCTCCTCATACCAGTGATCCCAGATAAGCAGACATCCTCGATGGTCCTCCTCCCCGTTTTTAAGGCTAGTTTCCCACTGCAGGTACAGTAGAGGATGGGAGAAACAGTTTTATTTCAAAGGTAAAATTACAGGCAAAGAAAGAAAGGCCCCACATGAAATGCAAGGATTTTTCCATCGCAATGGCTGTGCATTTCATAATAATTTTTTAAAAGTTGACGTGTTCTAATAAATTAGGCAGTTGTGCTACCAAGGTTTGCCAAAAATGGTACGTTCCAATTTTCCAGGCCAATCACAGATTATTCTTTTGTGTAATCTAAAATGTTAAAAAAGACAATTGGGAAACTTGGCAGATGCTGATTCCGAAATCACTTTAATCAGAATGTCCGCTGTTAGCTCATTTCATTCCTTCTGCTCGTATTCCCGGTAGCTAGCACACTGAAAGCACTGAAGAAATACTCAGGCTTAATCAATTCGTTGATTGATTCAACTTCACAAGCATGTATTAATAAAAGCATGTATTAAGAGCCTGCAGAACTAGGCTGCTCACTGGGAATCCAAAGCAAAACAATCCTCCCTACCCTTGAGAAGCTCACATCCTAATTGAGATGTTGCCAGCAGACACTCCTTCCTCTTCCCTACATCTTCAGTCCATTGTGGATGCCAGTGACCAAGTTCAATTCTAACAATCCATTGTAATGTGGAGATGACCACTGGTGACTATGGCCAAAGGAGCCATGCTCTGCTGGACCAAGAAGTTGGAGTGTAAGTATAGGCTCAATGCTGTCCATGGGCCAGCCTGCTTGGGTTCAGAGACATTGATCCCCAGGTTGGCTCTAGGGCCATGAATCTCTCAGTCACAACTCCTGAAGGACATCTACTAGTCAATTAAGCACTCATTATGTTCCTCCTCTGCCCAAGCACTTGTCATGTGCTTTCTATACAAAGACAAAAATGAAACTCCTTGCCCTCAAGGAGTTTGCGTTCTACCAGGGAAAACATACACATACATGCAACTACATGTAAAATCTAAGTTGTGGAGGGCACAAATCTGCATGGGTGAAGGGAGTACCCACATTACCAACATCCAATCACCCTGAAGCTTTGAAGAATGTTCTTGGATAATGATTTCACCCAGCTAACAATGCAGGACGAGCCTCGTCAACCTTGTATTACAGTAGAGTTAATAATTAAATAATCACGGCCAAATGGAAAAGACAAAAACAGTAGCAGATGTGAAATTCTGGAAAGTCTGGTGAGCTACAGCACATGAACATGAGTCCTGACTGAACATTCAGAACAACGCATTGTCTTCCAAGGTGGAGATGTTCTGTTTGACTCACCCTGGGCTGATTAATTTATAAATCACCCATGTGCTGCGAGTGAGATATGTGCTGGGGGTGGGGAGAAGGGGAGAATGTAAATACACAAAAGGTCAGAATGAGTCTCTTGTGCACATGGCATTCAGACATTCCTGGCCTCATATCTCCTAGGACAACTATTTGAACAGGATAATAAAAACAACAATGCAATTAATTAGAACACATTATGTATACTCCAAGAGCAAATTGAAAGAAGACATTCATTTCATATTAATATATTCTCTGGAATTGGGGGACATTCAAAAGCAGCCTCTCCTTCCAAGCATTTGTTGTGAGACTGCCCAGAATCACAGGATTCTGCAATGGACAGAGCAAGCAATTTGTTGTTAGGGACCTGGCTTTGCGTCCTGGTTTTGCTGTTTCTTATCTGTGCAAGCTTGGGCAAATGATTTCCTCTCTCTAGACCTGTTTCTTCATCTATAAAATGGGAGAGGAGGTGGATTAGATGCTTGCTCATGTGACTTGCATCTCTAGGTCCTTTCTCCAAGGCATCTGTGATCTCCAATGGTGCAGATAGCAGCCTGTCTGGGGCAGCTCTTTTCCATGAAGAGTAAGGATGCTCTGGCTTACTCTCCCAAAGTCAGGCTGGTTACACATATAACTGCCCCCAGGGCTCTAGGATACCCTGAGTAATCTGTGATGGCTCAAACCAACACCCTAAACCCTGCCAGCTATGTCTCCCCATCATTAAGTTCAAAGAACAAAAATCCTACTTTTATTTAAATCCTTACCAGAGATTGGCTTTTATAAAGAATATTTAACTCACAGACGTAGCAAAAGCAAATGTGCAAACATTTGCCCCCATGTCTCTGGGGACAGAAGGCCCAAATTAGCTCAGTTCCTATTCATCATCATTCTGACCAATAGCAATGATATTGGATAAATTCTTGTCCTAGCTAACACTGAGCTGGGGGCTCAAAGGTGACTCCTTTCATACTCTGGGGCAGGCCGTGAAGCCTGTGCATGTTGTGCAGGTCTGCTCTGGGGCACTGATGTGTTGCCAGCTGAAAACCCATACTCTGATATGCTAAGATGCCAAAGTGCCCTTCAAACCTCACAGGGATGTACTGTCCATTCCCTCCACCATTTGCCATGAGCAAAGGAGTCACTGAACTCCCCCACCAAAGCTAAGGGGGCAAACCTTTCTGAGCACCTTTGCAACCATTCGAAGCGTCTCCTCTGAACACACAGCCAGCTGACCACAAGCAGTTTCAAAATGTCTCTCCAGGGCAGTTTCACCCACACATCACAGCTCCCGCAGGTGGTGGGGTCCCGACATCTCCAGGGACAGAGACATCATGGGAGGCACTGTGTGCGTGTACTAGACTGCCATCATATATGTCCCCCTGATGTGCTGATAGCCTTCTATGAATTCTCTTTACTTCGCACCAACACTGATGCCCAGCCATCCCTCCCCACCTCATCTCCCACTTTGGGACCCTCCCAATGTCAGTCCTGGCTTTCTAGTCACACATGTCTGATTCTTTACTTTCTGTGTGTCTATAATTTCTCCCAAAGGGAAGTTTCTTGTTTATTTTTTTTCATCATCTCTCTGGGGCCTGGGTTACAGGAGACTCTTAATAATGCCTGTTGTTTGCTCAGGGGGCTGATGACATGCTTGGCACCACCTCCTACAGCCTCATTCACTCTGCTCCTCAGCCTTTTCCTAGGGTGGGCCTCTCCACAAGTGCACTCTGCAGCAACCAGGGTGTTCCCTCGGACCCGGGGACCTGGGAGTGTTTAATGCAGAAAGAAAGGGCTTTTGTGGGATGTTTAGTCTTTATTTCTGAGGTTCAGAAGTCACTGGTGCTTCAGATCACTCAGTCATCCAAAGAGAAAGAAATCATTTCACACCAGGGTGTGCTCAACATTGGGGCTACAAAGAGAAAACATTCCATTGTCCTGTCCTCCAGGAGCTTATGTTCTGCTGAGTGAGATGCATAACCAAGTACAGAACAGCTTTCCAAAATAGGTATCGTGAAGGAGGGTGCCACAAGCATGGGACAGACAGATGATATGAAAGGTGTCTTTGGAGCAGAATTTGAAGCAGATGCATCCTGGCTGGTGGGGGGGGGCATAGGAGCATCTTCTGAACACTGACAACAACCAATCAAAAGGTGCAGAGAGAGAATGGGAGGGTTTGTGAGTGAAGAACAGAAAGGAGATGAGTCTGGAATGTGCACAGAGAGCAGGAAGAGGAGTCATCTGGACAACTGCAGCGGCAGGTGGGGGCCAGGGGTGAAGGAGTTAGGCACTTCTGTTTGATCCTAGCGGCACTGGGAAGCCCCAGGAGTCTGGAGGGCAGAGGTTGATGGGGGGGAATCTACACCATGAGAGGAGAGAGGCCTGGCACAGGGGAGCTATCCTGAGTTATGGAAGTCATCAAGGAGAGCAAAGCCTTGAGCTGTGAGGAGGGAGGAATGCAGGTGATGCTGGGAGGAGGGCGTGAGCAAGGTGGACAAAGAAGCTTGGAAACGGACTGGGTTTGGGGGAGTTTGGGTCAGGTTGGGTTTGAGGGGTTTGTTGTCCAATGAGAAGCAGGCTCAGAGCTCAGAAGATGTCTAGGGCTGGACATAGGGGCCTGGGAGTAAACCCGCAGGACCTGAGGAGGTCACCAGACAACCTGGAGACTGTGTTCCAAGCTCCTGTCCTCTTCAGGTAGATTAAGGAAGGCCCAAGTCAGTCAGAGTTCTGGGGAAATAGAATGCCAGTGCAAGTGGGTGGACACTTGATTCTTGTCCTGCCGGGAGGTCCCAACCTGACATTTCTCTGGCCATGGAGAAGCTGCCGTAAACCAAGAGCTAAAAGCAAGGGATTTGAGGGATCTTTCTCAGATCTTCAAGAAGCATCTCTAATAATGTAGCAAAAGGGAAAATGTATTTTGTCCTCAACAAAAAGGTTCTTTTCTTTCCTTGGGGTGAGACGCATTGGTAAGGTCCGTGAAGAGTTTGTGTAGACATGTCCCTGCAGAGGCAGCATCCTATCACAAGAGCCATGTTATGAGTCTGCAGAAGATGGGCTCAAGGCCCAACTCTGACCTACTCCCTGACAGACTTTGGCACCTCACTGAATCCTCAGGGTCTTGGTTTCTTCACCTGTGAAATGGGTATAAGAGCACTTATCCTTCCTACATTATACAGAAGCTTTCTGAAAGGGTCACATTGATCCCAGTAATCAGTGAAGCCATTAACGCATAGGAGCATAGGCCAAGAAATGGAGAGGACCTCAGAGGCTCTCAGAACCAACTTCTTTTCACAAATGAGGAAACTAAGGTCCCAAGAAATTAGGAACAAGGTCACAGAGGCTACAAGTTGAAGGGCCAAGATTTGAATCCAGCTCTTTGGACTCCAAAGTCCAAATAGCAGCTTGGTGGTGCAGTGGATAGAGTACCAGGCCTGGAATCAGGATAGAATCGGGTTCAAATCTGGCCTCAGACGCTTATCAGCTCTGTGACCCTGAGCAAGTCACTTCACCCTGTTTGTCTCCATTTCCTCACATGTAAAATGAGCTGGAGAAGGAAATGGCAAACCCCTGCTGTATCTCTGCCAAGAAAACCCCACTGGGGTCACAAAAAGTCAGACACAACTGAAATGATTGTACAAACAATAAAAGCAACTGTGGACTCCAAAGCCATTAAACAATGGCTGCATTCTTCTATCTCACCAAGTGCTGCCTAACATGTTAGTCTCATTGAATGCTGCTTTAACTTAGATTTGCCTGCTGACTTACAATAACCCCAAATGTTTTCTGGAGGATGGATAGAGAAGGAGAAGAAAGAAAAAGAGAGGAGAGAAGGAGGACGAAAGGGAGGGAGGGAGAGAGGGAAGAGAGAGGGGGGGAGAAAGGAAGGAAGAAAGAAATAGAAAGAAGGATAGATGGATAGATGGATGGACAGATGGGTGGATGGATGGATGGGTGGATGGATGGGTGGGTGGATGGACAGATGGATGGATGGACAGATGGGTGGATCGATGATCTAGATAGATGATAGACAAGCATTTATTAAGCACTTACTATGTGCCAGACACCGGGCTAATTACTCCCTTGTGATACAAAATACCAACAAGCCAAACAGATCCTGCCTTTTGGAATTGATGCTCTAATGAGGAAGATGGTGCATAAGTGAGAGCTGGAAAAGGAGGTTTAGGAGCTGAAGGGAGCCATGGAGGAGTGAGGCCCCCACAAAGTAAGATAAAGGAGATCCATCAAAGTCTAAGAACCCAGGCCCAGGGTCCCAGTCAAAGTGGGGAAAGGGGAGGTCTGATCAGAGATGATGTGGCTGGAGCAGCCAGGAAGTATAGACAAAATGGGCCAGTGTCTTTGTGTCAGATTTTGAAGGGTGTTAACAGGCCAATAGCCCCAGCAAAACCAATTGTCCGTTTGATTGCTACCCTATTGCAACAGTGCTGAGAACTCCCACAATTCTTTGAGTGAAGTCCCCAAAGGCCCTGGATTGGGCAAATGATTGTTTTAATGAATAAATTGTCTTGGGTTTTTTTTTTTTTACAAGATCAGAATTAATTTTTCTGGTCACGACTTCATCGTATTGTTCCTGTAAATATTCGATTTTCTTTCTAGTGTCTAGACAGAGTCCCCATGAATTGGGGACAATGTAATTGGCTGTTTGGCGCCATCTTGGGCTGTTTGTTTCCAACAGAGGTTACCACCTCCTCAGTCAGCGGGAGGGCCATGAAGTCCAGGAAATGCTTAGAAATTCCTAACGGGAAGGCAACCCTATGGAGGTGTCTGCACCATAGAATGCCCAAAATGGTTTTAGAAAACTTTTCTCTTTTGCTTTCAATTCTGCTGTGCTCACAAGCAAACATGATGTGGCCCAGGAATTATGACTGATGAGTCCATAATAAGGCAAATTTGTAGTAATAATAGTGTTAGAACTTCTGCGCTGCTAATTTAAAACTGACAAGGTATTATATGATATGAACATATTTACAGTAATCAATATAAAATCTATTACTATTTGGTTTTTAATTTTTAAAAAGTTAGTTTTATTTTAAGCTAAACAAGCACCAAATAAAATGGGTTTTTCCAAATGCATGATAGAATAGAAAAAGAGGACTGTATATGAAACCATAGCTCTCCATTCTGTACAGCTTGTTTAAAAACAAAAAAGGTATATAATGAGTTTGACCTGCAGTTTCAAAGCCATCCTTTTCCTCTGTGCTCCTTCCTGGCCTTTCTTGTATTCTATTCCCTACATTTTAAAAAATTGTGTCAATGACCCTCTTTTCTTTTTTTTTCTTTTTCTATCCTATCTCTAACCCCCCTCCCATTCTCAGTCCTATGGGAAAGGAAAAACAGTGGGCTATATTTGTCAGTTCTGGTTCTGTATGCTGAGGATACAGACACAAAAATGAAAGGACCCTTCCCCTTAACAAGTTTACATTCCATGGAGGAATAAATTTAGACTATTCAATTGTGAACAAAATGTATAGAAGATAAGTAAATAGAAATAAAAGGACCCAGAAGTTTTGAGGAACAGAAGATGTCTCGTGAAGAGGGTCACAATGGAGCTTAGCTTGGATGGTAAGTAGAATGCATTGCAGCAGTCCAGAGGGAGAAGAGAAAAGAGGTACCCATGGTTGGTGAAGACTCAAAACAGGGTATGAAGTGAGGGTAAGGGTCCTAGCTGCTGGGAAGGAGACCACCTCTAGTACGAATTCACCCTTGCTTGACTTGTCTTGGTTTGGATTAAATTGAGTCCTTAAAAGGACACTGAGGAGGGTGAGAGGAGAAGCTAAATGTGGTGCTCTGGGCATGGACCCTGGAATTATCTGTAACATCTGGGGTGAGGGGCTCCCCACCTCTCTGAGGTTCACTTATCTGTAAAGTTATGGGTTGAATGAACTGATTTCTCCTGCACCTTCCAATGCAGTATCCTATGAAACAGATTTAAGAGGTTCCTTAAAATGTATAAAGTACTTCTTCAAAATAAACCTGTATATATCTTACTAGAATAAAGAACAAGGCAAAACCTCAGAATAGTGTGATGCCCAAAGATAAGGTCACTAAATCGCAACAAAGATGCATGCATTCATAAGCTAGCTGGCCAGAAAACATTCTTGTTCTTGTTTTTAGTTTTCAACATTCACTTCTGTAAGATTTTGAGTTCTAAATTTTTCCCTCTCTCCCCTCCCCAAGATGGCATGCAATCTGATATAGGCTATACATGTATAATCATATTAAACATATTTCCACATGAGTCATGTTGTGAAAAAAGAATCAGAACAAAAGGGGAAGACCACAAGAAAGAGGAAAAAGAGAAAATGGTATGCTTCAAACTGCATTCAGGCTCCATAGTTCTTTCCTTGGCTGTGGACAGCATTTTTCATCATGAATCTTTTGGAATTGTCTTGGATTATTGTGTCACTGAGAAGAGCTAAGTTTATCATAGTTGATCATCACACAATGTTGCTGTTACTGTGTACAATGTTCTCCTGGTTCTGCTCACTTCACTCAGCATCAGTTCATGCAAGTCTTTCCAGCTTTTTCTGACATCTGCCTGCTCATCATTTCTTATGGAACAATAGTGTTCCATTACATTCATATACAACTTGTTCAGTCATTCGACAATTGATGGGCATCCCCTCAATTTCCAATCCTTTGCCACCACAAAAAGCACTGCTATAAATATTTTTGTACATGTGGGTCCTTTTCCCACTTTTATTATCTCCTTGGGATACGGACTTAGAAGTAGTATTGCAGGGTCATAGGGTGTGCACAGTTTTACAGCTCTTTGGTCATAGTTCCAAATTGCTCTCCAGTATGGTTGGATCAGTTCACAATTCCACAAACAATTCAGCAAACGTTTATTAAGTGTTTCCTATGTGCTGATCAGTGGGATGTGATAAAGACACAAAGCAAAAAGTAAGTTCCCACCCTTCTCATCCTTATTATGAATGTCTGATGTAGACACACACACACACGCACACACACACACAGCACAAAATGGTAAAAGAGACAATTCTCAACATGAGCATCATTTATCATACAGGCTTTCTTGAAATGGAAATCTATTGTTCCATGTTTTGAATCCTCTCTCATGTTCTGCAATGCACACAACATGCTATTTTTTCTTTCTAACTTTGTATTTAAGTTCCAATATTGAAGCTTATCGTGTTTTTGTTTCTTTCTCTGTTCTCTATTTGTGTTCTGGCATTTGAGTCCAAAATAAAATTTTGACAAAGAAAAAGAAAAAATGGTGAAAGAAACTAAGGTTGGCTTGTTTATTCTCTTTCACCAGTTTCGAGAATTCTTGCTGTTCCTTTGACCAATGCAGACGATTGCCAAATTACCGAGAGTTTCCTGATGCAGTAGCCAAAAAAGCAAATGCCACCATTGACTGCATTGTCAGGTAGAGGGAGGTGATTCTAGTTTCATTGCCCTCATCAAACCATGTAGGGACTGTTGTGTTTAGCTCTAGGAAGAACATGGATATTCCTCCTATAGAGGAATCGGCCAGAAGAGTGCCAAGCCCGTTTGTGAATTGGTTGAGGAATTAGGAAGGTTTTAGTCTGGGGAAGAGAAGACTTGGTGGCTGTATCAACTCACCTACCTCAACCCAGATGTTCTAAAACCAGAGCCCCGGTTATAGGCTGTACTGTCTATGTTTGAAGACAGTCAAAGTGGGAGAGTAAGTGATTGAGAAAGGGCATTTTTTTTGTAAGCTAGAATAGAGACCGGGCCTGCAATTTCATTGACATAAGAAATGGCTAAATGAAGAAATTCCCTCTATAAGGTAAGTCAGCATTTTCTCTGCTACTCATTGGTTTCTGCCAGAAGAGCTGCAGGAAGCACCAAGAGGCTAAGTGTGTTGTCCCAGACTTCACAGACAGGCCAAGTCAGAGGACAGATTCAAATCTAGGTCTACCCAACCTCAAAGCCAGATCTCTATTCACAAATGTATTTGTAAATAAGTTCCTATTAATATCTTTTTTTATATTACCAGAATTTCTACCTGTATCCCTTTTCTCCCCCTTCAAAAAAGTCATCTTATATACAAAAAAAAGTCATCTTATATATCAAATAGTATTTTTTAAAGAAAAAAGAGGCAGAAGAGAAAAAAGTAGCAAAATTGATCACCACATTGAGAAAGCCTAAAAATATATGGCATGTCCCAGAACCATGGACTTTGAGTGGGGGGAGGGGTACATTTTCCCTTCTCTTCTTTGGGATCAGGCTTGTTCTTTGTAATTTAGCAATATTGACTTTGGATTGTTTTGTGATTTTTCTTTGCATTTCCATTGTCAGAGTCATTGTGTATGTTGTTTTCTTGGCTTAACTGAATTCACTCCAAATCAGATCATATAAACCTTGGCTTGGTTTTCTGTATTCATTCTATTTGTCATTTCTTACACATCATTAATAATCCATTACATTTGTGAACCACTTGGATTTGTTCAGCCTTTCACCAATTGGTGGGTATCTGCTCTGTTTCCTTTGCTACCACAAAAATATTTTGGCATCTATGGGGTCTTATTAATGACCTCCTGGGTGGGAGTGGGGATGACTGACAGCCTTAGGTGGCATAGTGGAAAGACACCTGACTCTGGAGCCATAGGACCTGAGTTCAAATTTCACTTCTGACACTAACTACATTTATGACCTTGGCCCATTGAGTTTGTTACTTGACCAAGGTCATAAATGTAATTAGTGTCATCCCCACTCCCATCCAGGTCGAAGGTAAGTTCCTTGAGAGGAGGAAAAGTTTACTTGTTTCTTCGCATTCCTTTGTACCTAGTACAGTGCCTGATACATAGCAATCACTTAACAAAATGTCAGTCGAATCCCAAATTTGTCTAACGGGAAACATCGTTCTGCCAAATGGCTGACCTCTCCTAAAGTTAATCAGCCCAAGAGCTCGAGGCCAGGGACTGCACAAGGCCCACTCTCTGAGGCCCGTTCCACCCCAACGGCGAGGGAACAGCACTCTCTCCATTTCAAGCCACCAGGGGACTTGCAGACCCAGAAGGGTCCAGAAAGCTGCTTCTCGGCTTGGCCAGCTCCAGCTAATTAAACCCTCTCAGGCTCCCTCTCCCCAGGTAGCAAAGCCTGAGCTGTAATTAGGGGAGAGAGAAGAGTTGTTTCCCAGACAGGAATGGGGATGAGCGGAGGGGGGGAGGGTGGTGTGTGGAAGCTCTAGGGGGCATCAGAGCTGCAGGAGAGATAGCTAGGGGGAACAGATGGGGAGCATTTTCGGATACCTCTGTCATTCACCCCCCCACCCCCACTCCCACACACATATTCATATCTCAGATCTAACTCACCCTACCCCTGCACACCTCCGCTCAGACACCCAGGGAAGGCTCAGTACAAGCTGACGAAAGGGAGTCATGTTCCCCGCTTGGGGTGAATTGCTCGGGGTCACTGCTGGAGAGTCCTTGAGAGCTGCACCACCCCACACTGCCAATCCGGATTGTAGCCAGTCGCTGAGGGAAGACCAGACCACATTGCCGAGGCGTGCCTACACCCCCACCCCCACCCCATCCCCGCTTCCCACCCTGCTTTCTGGGCTAGGTTCACCCGCGGCATCTTGACAGGCCTGATTAAGGCTTGTCCGCCCCTCACTCCCTTCATTCCTCCCAAATTCTTCCATTTTAAGCCGTTTCCAATGGCTCTCTCTGACGTCATTACCATTTCTCCGGACCAGGGGAAAGAGTTTTCTCCCCAATCTTGCGGATCAGGCATTCAGGGTCTCTCTGTGGCAATGACTTGCTGTGAGAGCCGCAGATCCTTAAAAAATATAGGTCCAAAATAAGCGAGCTAAAGGCAGGCAGGCTTTTGGGAAGCCGGTCCTTAGGATCCGCCAGATTCCCTGCCCTGGGAAACCCGAAAATCCCTTGAAGAAGAGCTAGTCTGTCCCAAGGACCGAGGGACACCCCACTTAGACCCAGAGCATTGCTGAGCAGGGGGTGGGTCCAGAGAGCAGACGGCGGGAGCGGCAGGTTCTGGGGGCTTGGCCTGGACCAAGGAGCGGGCGGGGCGCAGCGTTTGACTTAGTTTCCTTTTTTGGCACATGATTCTTCCCCGCTCGGTCCCGGGTCAGGACCTCCCCGGGGACTGCAGTGACCAAGAAAGGGTCCACCCTTTGGCAGCGGTTCCCCAGAGGGTGTGCCTGATGCCTTCCTTTCCTCTCCTCTTCTTCCCGCTCCTCCACCCCCGCACTCCGCTGGCAGCCAGTTTGGGGTTGTCTGCACAGCGTGACTAGCCTAGCTTCCCGCAGCAGGCAGGAGTTTGGGGAGGTGGCAGTAGCTACAGAACGACCCGGGAGCCAGCCGCGGCTGAGGTGGCTAGCTGGGCGCTCTCCCTGTCTCTGACATCCCCGTGTCTGACATTTGTCTCTGCCAGCCCTCCCTCTGCTTCTTCCTCGCCTCACCTCTGCCCCACTTCTCCCCAACGAGAGTAGCTGCCAGGCACTGGGGAAGCCACCGCAACGCGGACAGAGCTCCCAGAGGGTCCAGTCTACCGGACCTGAAGGAGGGAGCGCAGTGCGCGGGGGCGGCGAGGGCATTTAGGAGGAGACCACGGACTGAGCTCCTACAGACCCAGGAGCGGGAGAGCGAGAAGAGGAGAAGAGAGGAGGGAGGAGTGGAGAAAGAAGGGGTGGGAGAAGACAGGAGGGAGGTGAGGAGGGAGGAGCGCAGGGGAGAGCCCGGCCCCAGGAAGCTCTAGAGAGATTGAGTGTGGATTTTCTGGTGAGATATCGTGCTCCAGGGAGGAGAGAGAGAGAGACGGGGAGAGGGAGAAAAGGAGAGAGAGGAAAGGAAAGCAGAAGGAGAGGGGAAGAGAGAGCTCGCTTTTTCTCCCCTCGGAGGAGGCGGCGCCGGCGACCTAGAGCACTCTAGCCTCAATCCTTTCTGCCTTAGCCCCATCCCCATTCTCATTCCGCCTCCCCGACAGCAAAGCAGTCAAGTCCCTTCCAGGCATCCCGAGAGCTCCCGCTAGCTTCTCAGAAGAGGCAGCATGAACACCAACGAAGCCAAGGATTATCTGGCCCGCCGAGAGATACCCCAGCTTTTTGAGGTAAGGAACTGGGACAGGGAGATGAGAACCTATGATGGGTATCAGTGTGTGTGTGTGTGTGTGTGTGTGTGTGTGTGTGTGTGTGTGTGTG
>NW_027186366.1:2467507-2481260 GCF_028583685.1 Petaurus breviceps papuanus
GTGTGTGTGTGTGTGTGTGTGTGTGTGTGTGTGTGTGTGTGTGTGTGTCCGCGCGCGCTCACCAGCTGGGCTGGGCTGGACTGGGCAGTTTCATGGCTGGGGCTCGTGGTTGGCCCCAGTTCCCACAGCAGTGCTGGGGATGGCTTCCCAGAGGCACAACATCCTACCCTCCCCACCCCCCACACCTGCCTCCCGCTCCGGACTGCTCAGCTCCTCTCCTTGCCCGAGGGTGTGATGGGAACCTGCATTCTGCAGACCAAGTTCCCTCTCCAGAGCCAGGCTCTCCCCTGCCTTCTTCCTGTAGAAGTCCCATCCCCACCTCACGTGGATGTGGTCACTACCCAGCAGGCAGGCACTTCGGAAATATAAACTGGAGGGCCGACAGTAGAGTTCTAGGATGGTCAGGGAGAAACAGTCATAAATAGTCACTGGAGGAATAGAAGTGGGGAGAGGGACAGAAGGAAGCAGCCGCCCACCTTGCTAGATTTGCTGGGGAGGGGGGTGGGGCAGTGGAGAGCGAGAAGGGGGAGAGGAGCCTTAGCTTCCCTCTCAGTCTTCTGGTCCCTCTCCTGGCAGAGGCGGACAGGCAGGCAGCCTGCTCGCTCGCTCTCTCCTTCGATTTTGGTGAATGAACTCCTGAGCACGTTTCCTATTAGCCTTCAGAGGCAGCTGATTTCCCCTGCCGGAGCTCCCTGCCTTTAATGCCTCCTCTCATTCAGTCTATCCAGACAGAAGAGGGATTGGACTATTTTCCATTCCTGGTGCTTTGTGTTCAATTCAAATAATAGCATTTTCAGTACCAGAGGTGAAAGAGGAAACACTGAGAGAGAAGCAAAGAGAAAAGACACAGAGGGAGAGACGAGACAGAAGAACTTGGAGGAAGATGGGCATTTGTCAGCTCCTATTCAGTCAGAGCATTTTATTAAACACTTACCAAGAAAGCAAGCCAAATGCAGTCTTTGCCCTCAAGGAGCTTATAGTCTGATGGTGGAGGGGGACAGCATGTAAATAGCTAGGTCCCTACAAGATCCCTACATACTAGATGGAGGTTATCTGAAAGGGGAGGGTGCTGGTAACTTCCATCAGAAATCAGTTTGCTTCTCCTGCCAAACACACACACACACACACACACACACACACACACACACCTTTTTCTCCATATTGGAAATAAAATCATTCTGAAGTCATACTTGCTGCTTGTTCCTAAAGTCTGTGAGGTTTTGCTGGGGTGAAAATGGAAGGAAGCCTGTTGCATAGAGCTGGAGTTGGAATTAGGGTTAGTCATCATGGAGGGATGACTGGGTGCTAAGGTTCTGAACGATGATTAATCAGTATAACAAATTAATAAACAAATATGTTAAAATTCAAATACTAGGCTACTTGTAAATGGAAACTTTCTTAAATTCTCCCCAAATATTTCTAATATGGGGTAAAAATATCTCCTAAGTGGAACACATGATACTTTGAAGGGTCAGTGAGCTCCTGGGAGTAGACAGCTCCATCCAGCCTGAGGAAATCTGTCTTTTGGTGGCTCTATCCCAGGGAGAGGCACATGGGAGTTAAGTGACTTGCCCAGGGGTCCCACAGAGAATGGACTTGAACCTTAGTCTGCCCGACTCCCCAGGAAGCGTGATCATCCGATCAAACCACTAACAAATGTTTATGAAGAATCTATTGTCTGACAGACCCTGTGCTGGACACCAGGGATGCAAGTCCAAAGAATGAAACCCCACCAATTCTGCCAGTCAGCCAGGCTGGAAACCATAGAGATCAGCAATTCCTTCTCCTTCACACTCCTCTAGTCAGTAAGTTGATTGCAAAGTCACAGAATTTGGGAGTGAAAAGGGGGCTTTAGGAGCCATGTGCAGTCCAGCTCACATGTGAAAGGAATCTAGCATGCTGGGAATGATTGGATGGAGACTTCCAAGAATGGAGAACCTACCACCCTGAGCCTGTTAATTCTACCTTCCCAGTATGTATCCTATCCAATCTCTTCACCACTCAGATTCAGAGTCTGGCCACCTCTTGCTGGGATTACAGAAACAATCCTCTCATTGGTCTCCTTTCCTCTCCTTTCTCCCTTTCCAGTTCATCTTCCACACAGCTGTGGAAATGACCTTCATAACAAATAAAGTCTGACCCTATCCCACTGAATCTTCAGTAGCTCCTCACAAATCATAGAGTTAGCCCTGGGAGGAACTTTAAAGGAAGGATGGCACAATGCAAAGGGGGTCTAGTTCAAATCCTTGCTCTGCCACTGCCTATCTGAGTGGCCTTGGGTAAGACACTGGCCTTACCCTGGGCTTCCATTTTCTCATCCATGCCAGGAGGGAGCTGGACTGGATAAGTTCTTAGGGCCCTTAAGTTCTAACTCTATGCTGCCAGAAATCAGGGAAGCAAACCCTTCTTCATAAGAATCAGAAGAAACTGAGGTCCAGTGACTTAGCCAGGTTCTCCAGACCCGAAGCTGGAAGCCAGGTTCTCAGCCCCAACACACAGTATTGCTCTCTAATAAGTAAGCCAACTAACAGGAAAGTCAATCAATGAACAACACAATATCTTATATAAGCACTTGCAGAATAGATGCAAGGTAATATGGGGGTGGGGCACTCTAGTGGGGTAGAGCCCAGCTTAGGAAAAGACCTCCCGCAGAAGGTGATTCGTGAGCCAAGTCTGGAAGGGATGAGATGTTCTAAGAGGGGGTGTACCTCACAGGCCTAGGCGACCCCTAACGACAGGCAGGTGCAGGCTTGGCAGAGTCGGGGAAGGGCAGCTTGGCTGAACCACAGAGTGCTGGAGAGAGGGCTGGTCCACCCAGGGCTCCACTGCCAACAGCTCCCATGGAGCCAGCGCTTTCCAGGCAAAGCACTTTGCACCACTTGTTTCTAAATGCACGGCACAGGAGCTGATGTTGCTGCTGGAGAAGGAGAGAGCCCCAGAGTTTGGCCAGCGAGGAGTCTCATATTGAGACCCAGACGGGCTTGGGGGGGGTGGGGGGGGGTATTAACTTAGTCAACATTTTAGAAATGTACTATACGCTTCAGACAATCACACGTAGTTTGGATTTCCTCTGGCAGTCAGCAAGTGTTTATTAAGCTCTCGCTCAGTGCTGGGCACCAGAGATAGATACAAAGAAGGGCCAAAGGAGTCCCTGCCCTCCAGGAGCACACTGTCTAATGGGGCCACTACGTGTAAGCAATGACATTCAAACAAGAGACAGACACACACACACATATACGGGGATGTGTGTGTACATACACGACACGTTGGAAATCACCACGGAGGAGAGGCCTTAGTGTTCAGAGGTCGTGAAGGAGACACCTTAGAGAAGATGAGCTTTCAATTGGGCCTTGAAGGAAGCTGGGAGGTCCAGGAGGCAGAGCTGAGTAGGGCAGGAGGACCAGGGATGAGGGACATCACTGAAATGCCTGGAGTCTGGAGCGGCTTGTGCACTAGATCCAAGAGTGCATGGAGGTGAGCCAGGTCTAAGAAGCCTGCAAAAGGAGGGGAGGGCCAGGTTATCAAGGGCTTAGAGCTCAAACTGAGAATTTTGTATTTGCTCCTAAGAGCCATAGGGAGACTGGGGTGGGGGGTGAGGTTATTTGGCAGATGCTTTAGGGAGATCACTTTGGTGGCTGAATGGACTGGAGTGGGGAGAAACTGAGGCAGGCAGACACCATCCCTCCCCACCCCCAGCAGCCATTGCCATAGTACAGGAATGTGGAGATCAGGGTCTGCAGAAGGGTGGGGGCAGCATCCAAGGAGAAAAAGGGGCATATTCCAGAGATGTTGCAGAGGTGAAATCAACAGGCCTTAGGGATGACTAAGGGGGGAGGGGATGAGTATGTGAGAGTCAAGGATGCCTCCCAGCTGGGGAGTCTGAGGGACTGGAAGGGTGGGGGTCCCTTTGAGAGTGATAAGGAAGGATGGAAGAAGGGAGAGCCTGAGGGGAAAGATAATGAGGTCAGTTCTGGACATGTTGAGTATGCAATGGCTAAAGGTAACTGGAAATGTGAGATTGGAGATTAGGAGATGCTGGGGCTGGACCCAAGAGTCTGAAAGTCATCTGCATAGAGATAATGTTAGGACCTTTGGGAGCTGATGAGCTTTAGCATAGAGGGAACAGAGTTCAGGCTAGGGGAACCCCCAGGGTTAGAGGTGGGACCTGGAAGATCTGGCCAAGGAGACAAAGAAGAGTGGTCAAACAGGTAGGGAGAGAATGAGGGCAAAGAGGTGCCATGACCCGAGAGAGAGAAGTCACCATCACGGAGAAGAGGGTCTGGGTCGAAGGATGCCATTACAATGTACAACATTACTAGGGGCTGTTATTGCCACACACAAAGCAGTGCTATAAATTTTGGACTCAGCTCACCAGCTGAACAGATGGAATTTGTTGTGATTTGTTAGTGCTGGGTATTGTCGGAGTGGCCTTGGGCAAATCCTGATTCTGCTCTGGGCCTAAAATGAGAAGGCTGGACTGGGTTAGGCACCTCTAAACCTGGAGGTATTATTGCAAACTGACCTTGAATTGGCTTGCATGACATAGGAAGGAGGGGAGGGAAATTCTGGATTTAAGTGACTAGAAGGCAAATCTACCCATTTACAAAGTCCAGGCAAATTACCTGACCTAAGGGATAGTATCATATGAGAGGAGCACAGGCTCTTCAATGTCCACCTGTCAGGGACCTTAAAGCTCACCCGGGTCAAACCCCTCATTTGATAAATGAAGAGCTGAGGCCCAGGGAAGAAATCTGCCCAAGATCATGCAGGATCTTTGCCAGCAGTGCAAGGATTCCAATGCAGGTGCCAACCCCAAGCCAGCACCCTTTCCACCAGGCAGTGACCTCTGGAGGCAGCCAAAGTCCTGGGATGACAGGAAGGGGCCTCTATGAGGTGAGCCCTCCTTTTACAGAAGGTGAAAGAGATCAAAGGGACATGCTCAATGTCACAAAACCAGGAGTCGAACCCTGGCCATCTCCAAATTCTGACTCTTCCCTATACTGTGTCCCACTGAACAGCAGTGATGGTGCATAGGGAGGTCGATCAGTTCCATGGAATGCACAGATGAGATGTGTTTGACACTAGTAAGAGCTCAGTTACACAGTGCTTTAAGGCACCTAAAATATCTCTTTAGAGCCTTTCAACAGCCCTGGGAGGTAGGTACTCTTACTATCCCCATTTTACAGGTGAGAAAACCAAAGCAGACAGATGTGAAGTGACTTGCCCCCAGGCTGCTGAGGCAACACATTTCTGAGGTATGATTTTCATTGGTGGCTTCAGGACTCAAGTCCAGCGGCCTCACCACTTCACCACCCCTAAGTCCCATGACACACTCTTAAGTTATCCACCACAAAGGGCCATACCTCCCAGGGGACCATGGGTCCTTAATGTAGGAGTCATGCACCCATGTCATGAAGTGGGAAGAGGCTGAGCTCAAGAGGGAGCCGAGTCTGAGGCCCCCTGGGTCATTCTTGCCTTGGTGCCCCTGGGCAGGCCGTGCATTTGCCCCTGCCGAGCTCAGAGACACCAAGGCGTAGCAGGTGCCTCGAGCACCCAGAAGCACCCTATGCAGGTCATTATGACCTTTACTCGAGTTCACTGCAGGAGTCCATTAAGGCCACAGTTCCCAGCACAAGTCTGTCAGTTCTCTGCTCTAGCCCGGGTCTGTCACACAAGACCTGGATTGGTGGGGGAGGGAGCGGAGGGGTGTGGGACCATCAGTCTAGAACCAAAAGTCACCCCCAGAGTGAGTCCAAAGTGAGCCTTTTATCGAGAAGGTAAGGGGCGGGGTTTCGAGTTCCAGGTCCATGTTCCTCCCATGCTATCAACATCTGCCTGCCACAATTCAAGCTCGAGGACCATTTTTGAGAGCCAGCTTTGGTATTTGGAGCCGGGTTTCTTGTCAAATTGAAAAATCCTCTTAAATTATTATACTATCTTCACACAAGGGCTCAATAGGCTGAAAATATAGGCATTCAAACTGTCTGTAGACAAAATAAAATACTGAATTGAGAAATGGTTCATCCAGGTATTGCGGTGAACCTAATAATGTAGATTAGATTGCCCCCATCTTTTCATTTTTTTCACCCAGTAAAAGCAACAGCAACAAAAAAGAAACCCAGACTAAATAAATAATCGGCAAGCCTGAGAGCGGTGTATTCAATCAGCAAAGCTTTATGAAACTCTTCCTCCATGCTAGGCAGGCATAGTGCAACATCCTGGGCATACAAAGACAAAAAGAAACAGACCTTACCCTCGAGAAGCTGCCATTCTATGGGAGCATGTATCTAACCACAGAAATGAAGGCTGTTGCTAACAAACATACCTGGGGTCTGTTCATTGCTTTTCAGAGTCTGTTGAATGGTTTGATGTGTTACAAGCCCGATGACCCAGTGGAGTATCTCGAGAGCTGCTTACAAAAAGTCAAGGAACTGGGAGGACCAGAGAAGGTGAAATGGGACACTTTCGTGGGCCAAGAGAAAAGGACGTTACCTCCCCTCAATGGTGGACAGTCCCGGAGGTCATTTTTAAGAAACGGTAACGTATACGGAAACTCTTGGGTGGTTTTATGTCTAGAGTGTCCCTTTTAACAGTTCCCGCTTCGTCTCTTGGCTGTGATGTGATTAATTGGATTTTGTAATCCAGGCTGGACGATTTGGAAAGGACTCTTATTTTTCTAATATTCTGCAGGAAAATCAAATAGCTGGACTTTATAAAAAAAATTAATAGCAGGCAACCCTGATTAAATTTTGTATTATTAAGGCTTTATTACTTTATAAAACCATAGCACATGGGTAAACTGTCAATTATTCTCAATGTTTCAAATAAGACCTTTCTAACCAAATGAATACACATTGTTAATCATTAAGAATGGATCCATCCTCAAATGACTCTGTGATGATCTCATCCGGCAACCACAGTAGAGGTCGATAGAGATCACCCCACCTGTCCGCGCCTGCCCACCCTATGATTCTTGTCTGTGATCTTCCCTAAGGTCATCAGCCCCTAAAGCGCTGGGGTCCCCCCTATGACATCGCCAGGAGAGCAATGCAGTGTGGTGGTGGGGGGGGCAGCTCTTGGTCATCTCTTAGGGACAGCTTAGCCTCTCCTCTCTTTCTGTCCTGTTTCTTGCTACTTCTCTGGTGTAATTCCTTGTTTGAAATGTGTTGTGACCTCCTGTGTCCCCTAATAATAGCAATTACATAACACTTCACAATATTTCATGAAACTGAGCCACGACCCATGGATGACCCATGTGTTGAGATTTAGAGTTGAGAGGGCTGGTTCAGGTGTCAAAGAATTCACTTAGATGATTTTCTCCTAACCAAGGGGAGTTTTATTGATGCAAAAGCAGCAGGCTAGCCCTGGAAGAAGGACTAGCAATTTACAGAGGGACTGGTGCTTTGTTTTTATAAGGACAAGATGAGGCAGACAGGGGAGATTCTATGACCTATGAGGAAGAGGGAGATAAGGAATTTTATGGTCCAAAATAAGGGGGATGCTTTATGGTATTCCAAGATAAGAGGAAGAGTGCCTGTGGGGACCCTGGGAAAATCACTTCTGTCCTTTGGGTCAAATTTATCTCATCTCTAAAATGAGAGGGGTTATTCTTTTCAGAAGATAGGATATTTCTTTCATTTTAATGAATTTTTATTTGCTGATCAAAAGTCTCTGGGCTTCCTAGAGTGCCTATAGAAAAATTCCAATGTACTACAAATTTTCAAATATCACCCCTGGCTCTACCGGCAGTACTTGTCATTAAAGAGCTTGTAGATGACTAGATAAGGTCATTATGCAATGGGCCCTTGAGAAATGGGAAGTTCAAACAGAAAGTATGAGACTGATTTCCCATTATTCTATTGTGGCACATTGCTTATAAAAGTAAATTCTCATTCAATTTAACACTTTTATTAAGAATCTACTGTGTGCAAGGATAAAACTATGATTCTAAACAGAAGATATATACGAGGCATGGCAGAGGGCTCGAGTGGATATGGCCCTGCCCTTGGGAGCTCATGAGATGTCTACCACCCAATCTTGGACGTTTCCTCTTCGCTCTTGGTACAGGCACTCATTCCTATGGCATGATGCACTTGAGTTCACTTCAATCCAACAAACATTTATCAAGCCTCCTTATGTGCCAGGCACCATACTCCAAGCTGAAGATCTCTTTTCCCAGGGTGCTCACCACCCACCCCTACCTCATTCTCAATGACTTTGGTCATGTCCTTCTGTTGGTCCACCCCTGGGGGCACTCTTTATGAAATTGATGATTCAGAAGACCTGACTTTTGTCCTAGCTCAGGCTCTGTCCTGGGATGTGGTTTATACAGAGCTATGAAAAGGCATTGGAAACCCAAAGTCCAGGGTTAAGTAACCCAGATCAGTTTTCCCCATGTACAAAGGGCCATTTTAATTCTTAGACACTTTAATACTCACAAAGATGGGAAGGCTGGCCTTGGGTTCAAGAAGAAGGCAACTCCAAGTTTTATTCATAGACCAGAGAAGATTCTAATTCACCATAGAATCAGATAATTACAAATGGTTCCCAACAAAGGAGGGGGAAGGGAGGGCCAATGGACTGAATTCAACCTCAGTCTAAACCGAGTCTTACATTGCCCCACTAAATGCTTGATGATTACCTGAGGGCCCATAGCGAGTCCCTACTTAGCGGCCCTATTTAGGAAAGACCCCAAGAACAAGGAAATGTCATTGTTGTTGGTGAGAAGAAGGCCTTCGATTTCCAAAAGGACCCAACTGACTTCCAGGACAGCACTTTCAATACTCACTCAAAAGCTCTAGTTCAGTATTTAATATATGAAGTCTCTTACACACACAACTGGCTTCCATTCTCTTCAGTGTGTCTCAAAATTCTTGAAACAATTAAATTGAAAAGGTTTCCTATTAGCACAAAGGCAGCTTTTAAATTGTAAATCCAAATTGCCAGAGAGCAACAAATAGAAACCTTGACTGTGGTGAGAGCTCCTCTGAGTTCCTGGATTAGGAGGACATTGAAGGAAGTGAGCAAGGAGAATTATTGGAAAATTGGGGTCAAGTTCATGGCAGAATGAAATTTCAAAATTTAGCTTCCTTCCTAGCATCGTCTAGCTCTTAACTATCAGCTTGATTGGCCCCAAGATGCTTTAATTAATGATCTACTTTCACCTTTTCCCATAATTGTCATTACAGAATTCTGCAGGATTAGGTTAATTAGCTGTCACAGTGGCTTCTATATCTGGCAAATACTCCACCAGAAACATAAAGAGTAACTCACCATCTGTCTTTTAAGAAGAAAATCTAGATTTTGCTTTGTTAATTTCAGTATGAGTTTGATATCCCAATGCCTCAATGGATTGTGAAATTGTTTCAGAGCATCTTCCCTCCAGTGGTGCAGATTGCAGCCCATTTGTACATGTCCATTGAGTGAGATTCTTCTTAACGTCCTACCAGGGATTTGCTGCCCATGGTCTGGAGAAAGGGATTGTCCTTGGGTTCTCTTGATCTTAGGACTGTTGGACATTGGAAATTAAAATAAAGTGAATAACTGCTGTCCAGCAAAGTCTATTCATTGTTTGCAGAATTTAAATTATTCCTGAATTTCATGCCAAAATGTTGCCAGAATTATCTTCAGGGAGGAATAACAAGTGAACCAATTTTATACAATAACTCATTTCCACCACCTAGTCAAATGATGGTTTCATGGGTCTCATAATCATGTGAGATTCAATCTTGAAGGAAAGAGAATTCTTAAAACAGAGCCTAGAAGCTGATCCTGATTTGTTTGTATCCAATAGTTCCCACCTTCACCCCCATCCTGATGAATGTGGATTCCATGTCAGCTTGTGTTACAGATCTCAGCTCCTGACTTGTGGCCAGGACTCTGCTACTGTGCCTAAGCTCCAGGTTCTGGGTGGGAATAAATACCTAGACTCCATTTCACCTTGAAAGTGAATTTGAAGTGAAAGTGCATTGTGATCTAATGGTAGTGGAATCTCCATTTGGCAAGGCTGCTTCTACGACAGATGGCATAGCTTGCTGCCAACCCAAACTGGTCTTAATGCATCTCAAGATAAGAGTCCGACATTTGGATGACAATCTTTGCTTTTCCTCTCATGCTCAGGCTAGGGTATGGGGACCTTCCTGAAAGTCACAGCAGAGATCCTGGAAGGCCATGCCCTTCAGGTGTGATGCCAACAACAAACCACATTTGTCGTCCAAGGGCCAGTCTGGCTAACAGCTGGCTGACGGGTGGGTCACTGGATGATTGCCTTGTGGGTCTCTATCCGTGGTCCTGAGACATATTGAAAAATCACATCAACATTTCTCAAATAAAAATAGTATAGAGCTGGGACAAATAATTGGTCAGCACAGCTATTGGCTTAGATAAACACCTCCCTATATTCTTCATCTTGGATGCTAAAGCATGGGGAGGGAGAACTGCTCACCAGTAATACTCCTGGCCCAGAGAACAGGATGATTTGAGTATCCTGCCATCAGCTCCAACTCACCATGTCTAACAGCAGAGCAGCTCTCCTCCTGACTAACTTGTCTCCATCAGGGGCACCCTCCTTCTCCCAGTCAAGGACTAGTCACTGACATAGCAGATTAAGGTGGGAACCTGAGGGACTTGCCCACCTCTCAGGCCTTTCCCCACCTTGAACTTGATGCCCAGTCAGTCTCTGCCCTAAGCTTCCTCACTTCTTACGACAACCTCCCACCCATTTCACTGTCTGTCCCAAAAGCATTTCTTAGGCTATTGTCTTCCAGGTCTGTGTAGGCACCAGGTGGAAATACCTGTATGTACTAGACATGATTCTTTTCCTGAAGGGACTTACAATCTTGATAGGTCAGAGAAGATGGTCAGAAATAATTATCATTCAACAGAGAATACCACTGGAGACAAGGGCGGTGTACAGAAGGAAGCAGCCTTGGGAACAAGCCTCTTCCGGCCACAGGCCACTCTCTAAGATGAGAAGTTAGACATGATGAGTTGCTGATCTCTACTGGTGGAGGGAGATTCCACATTGGGAAATCCTAGGTTCAGACTCCTAAAGAAGTAGTAGTAGATCAACAGGAGGGGAAAAGGGGAAGGAACTTTGGCACTGGAAGTATCTTGGAAGGCTTTATAGCAGAAGAAACATACGTCTTTTCAATGGACATGTTAAAATAAGACCTTCTTCATGCTACTCTTCTGCCCAAAACCTTTCACTGCTTCCTGCATCACTCCCCATGCTGAGAGGATCCAGGCAAGGCCCTTTTTCATGCTGCTAATTGGTCTTATGAAAATGCAACATTAGGTGAAATGACATTATAAGGGTAATTCCACAGGAACAGTGTAATAAATGAGCAATCAGCTGAACAATGTTCTGGCAGGATTTTAAAATTTTATGATAGACTTCAGTCAGGGGTGTGCTGATAAATGTTGAACAATCAGCTCTCTTTTTTAAAAAATGAACACAAAGCATTTAAAAATAATTTTCCACTTAGTATTTTCCCCAGTTACATGTAGAGAGAGTTTTCAACATTCACTTTTATAAGATTTGGGGTTCCAAAATTTTTCTTCCTCCTTTACCTCCTCTCTCCCCAAGATGGCAAGCAATCTGATACAGGCTATACTTGTACAGTCATACAAATTAAACATATTTCCACATTAGTCATGTTGTGAAAGAAAAATCAGAACAAAAGGGGAAAACAAACCAAAAATGAGACAGAGACAGAGAGAGAGACAGAGAGACAGAGACAGAGAGACAGAGAGAGAGACAGAGAGACAGAGACAGAGAGAGACAGAGACAGAGAGACAGAGAGACAGAGACAGAGAGAGACAGAGAGACAGAGACAGAGACAGAGAGAGACAGAGAGAGAGAGAGAGAGAGAGAGAGAGAGAGACAGAGACAGAGACAGAGACAGAGACAGAGACAGAGACAGAGACAGAGAGACAGAAAGAGAGACAGAGAGAGAGAGAAGTCTGTTTCAATCTGCATTCAGACTCCATATTTCTTTCTCTGGATGTGGATAGCATTTTCCATCATGAGTCTTTTGGAGTTGTCTGAGATCATTTTATTGCTGAGAATAACTAAGTCAGTCATAGCTGGTCATGGAACAATGTTGCTGTTCCAGTGTACAACATTCTCCTGCTTCTGCTCACTTCACTCAGCATCAGTTCACATAAGTCTTTCCAGGTTTTTCTGAAGTCTGCCTGCTCACCATTTCTTATGGTACAATAGTATTCCTTTGCATTCATATACTACAACTTGTTCAGCCATTCCCTAATTGATGGGCATCCCCTCAATTTCTAATTCTTGGCCATCACAAAAAGAGCTGCTATATATATATATATATATTTGTCTGTGTGGATCCTTTTCCCATTTTTATGATCTCTTTGGCATACAGCCCTAGTCATGGTATTGCTGGATCAAAGAGTATGTACAATTTGATTGCCCTTTGGACATAGTTCCAAATTGCTCTCCAGAATGGTTGGATCAGTTCACAACTCCACCAAAAATTCATGAGTGTTCCAATTTCCCACATTTCTCCAGCATTTATAATTTTCCTGTTTTGACATGTTAGCCAATCTGACTGGTGACATGTGGTACTTCAGAGTTGTTTTAATTTGCATTTCTCTAATCAATAGTGATCTAGAGCATTTTTTCATGTGACTATA
This sequence comes from Petaurus breviceps papuanus, assembly GCF_028583685.1. NCBI lineage: Eukaryota > Metazoa > Chordata > Mammalia > Diprotodontia > Petauridae > Petaurus > Petaurus breviceps. The sequence continues at coordinate 2,480,168 of NW_027186366.1, forward strand.
GATAGCTTTAATTTCTTCATCTAAAAGGTTCCTGTTCAAATCCTTTGACCATTTATCAAATGGAGAATGACTTGTATTCTTATAAGTTTGACTCAGTTCTCTGTATATTTTAGGAATAAGGCCTTTATCAGAAACATTGGCAGTAAAAATTGTTTCCCATATTTCTGCTTCCCATCTAATCTTGGTTGCTTTGGCTTTGTTTGGAACACAAGGCATTTTAATGTTTTAAATACATTATTAATATTTTCTCCTTCATTTTCTGAAGCTTAGACAGTCAACAAAGCAATAAATCAACCCTTGGTTTGTGGTGTTTTCTGCTTTCTGGGGTGTAAATGCTCACACTGAACATTTGACAATCAGCTTTCCCAAGCTGCTCTGAGCTGGTTCCTGTACCTCTGGGTGTAGGTTTCTCCTAGCTAAGTCTTCCAAGAGTGTGCGACAATGTGAAAGGGGCTGGGTGTGGAGTCAGAGGCACTGATTTCTTGGTCATTCACCTCTTGGACCTCAGTTTCCTCATCTGTAATATGAAAGGGTTCGGATTAAATAATATTTACTGTCTCTTTGAGCCCTCCATCTAAAATCTTATTTTTCCTTAAACTCTCCCTCAGTCCTTCAGACTTCTGGGTTTCCTTAATCCTGGTCACTGGAACTGATAATTTCAGAGACACCTTGACTCTTCTCTTTACCCCACCCCATCTAATCAGCATCCAAGGCCTGAAGTCTCCACAGCCCATTCCCTTCTCTTTATTCTCAGAACCACCACCCGAATCCAGGCCTTTCTAGACCCTCACCCACACTGTCATCTCTGCACTCCCTGGGGCCACCCTTACAAACCTGCCTGGGTCCAGATCTGACTCTCTCATCCTCCTGCCCACAAACCCTCAGTGGCCAACTCCTTAAAGTGAAATACCAGTACCTCAGAATGGTGGTTAAGGCTAACCTGGTGTCCACGTGCCTTTCCAACTGGCAGTCATAATATTCACACACACACACATACACTCACATACTCACACACATACACACACTCTCACACAACACACATACTCACATACACACACTCACACAGTCCCACTCACACACACATACCACACAC
>NW_027186366.1:2486260-2496892 GCF_028583685.1 Petaurus breviceps papuanus
AAAAAAATGACTCTAAACAAACTCTGGAGCTACAGAACCCACAAAATGACAGAGAGAAGCTAACCTCCTGCTGAAGACAGCCCAGTACACCAGCAGGAAGGGGCCAGCACAATGCTCTGGGAGCCGAGCCCAGCCCCGAGTGAGCCAGAGGTTTTAGCTTCAGGGCAGCCACAACCAGCTCTGGATGGAGGGACTTCAGATCACCAGCAGCTGTGGTGGTTTCCAGAATCATCAACCCATAAACACTAAGGACAAAGTGAAAGGTCAGTGCAGTCTAGACTTTGGAACAAGGAGTTCCAGAGGATGGTCTGGGCTTTACCCCCTGAAGAGAGAAGCTGCTGAGGTGTGGCAGCAATGCAGTCGCTACTGCATGGCTGCTTCAGAGCTCCTGGTCTGCAGATTGTAGGGGGAACAAGCCACCAGGCTAAGGGGTAATCACTCTTGCTTTAACCTGCTTGGATCTAGATCACTGTCTAGGGTGGAGGTACTGGGGTACATGACCAGTTTGCCAGAGCATGTGGAGGCTTCAGAGAGGGCAGCCAACTAATAGCTCCAACAGCTGAGAAAACTCCAGCAATTGGGACAAAGCTCCCCTCTCTGGTAGCAAAGTTCTACTATGGCAAAAAAAAATCTCAAAAGTCAAGTAATTTAGTGGCAACATGAGTAAGCAAAGCAAGTAGAGCATTCTGACTTTACACTCCTATTTTGGGGACAAAAAGGATCAAAGCATGGAACAGGAGGAAGACAGCAAAGTCAAAACTCCTACACCAAAAGCTTCCAAGAAAAATATGAGCTGGTTACAGGCCATAGAGGAGCTTAAAAAGGATTTTTAAAATCAAATAAGGGAAGTAGAGGAAAAATTGGGAAGAGAAATGAGAATGATGCAAAAAAATTATGAAATGAGAATCAACAACCTGATTAAAAGAAAATAACACCTTAAAAAATAGACTACCTCAAATGGTAAGAAAAAAAAAAAAAAAAACAGGCTCAAAAAGCCAATGAGGAAAAGAATGACTTAAAAAGCCAAATTTGCCAGATGGAAAAAGAATCTCAAAAGCTCACTGAAGAGAATCATTCCTTCAGAATTAGATAGGAGCAAATGGAAGCTAATGACTTTATGAGAAATCAAGATACTATTAAACAGATCCAAACAAATGAAAAAATAGATGTCAATGTGAAATATCTCATTGGAAAAAACCACTTACCTGGAAAATAGATCCAGGAGAGATAATTTAAAAATTATTGGACTACCTGAAAGCCATGATCAAAAAAATAACCATCCTTCAAGAAATTCTCAAGGAAAATTACCCTTTTTTAGAACCAGTGGGCAAAATAGAGGTTGAAAGAATCCACTGATCACCTCCTGAAAAAGACCCCAATAAGAAAACTCCTAGGAATATTATAGCCAGGTTCCAGAGTTCCCAGATCAAGGAGAAAATATTACAAGCAGCCAGGAAGAAACAATTTGAATATTGTGGAAACACAATCAGGATAACACAGGATCTGGCAGCTTCTACACTGAGGAATCGGAGGGCTTGGAATATGATACTCCAGAGGTCAAAGGAGCTAGGATTAAAACCAAGAATCACCTATCCAGCAAAATTAAGTATCATGTTTCAGGGGAAAATATGGTCGTTCAATGGAATAGAGGACTTTCAAGCATTCATGATGAAAAAACCAGAGTTCAATAGAAAATTTGACATTCAGATACATGAAGCAAGAGAAGCGTGAGAAGGCAAACAGGGAAAAGAAATCATAAGGATATTATCAAAATGGAACTATTTACATTCCTACATGGAAAATGATAATTGTAACTTATGAAACTTTTCTCAGTATGAGAATAGTTGAAGGGAATAGAAATGTATACATATATGTATGTATACATACATATATATCTATATAGGAGGGCATATGGGTATATGAATACCTATGTGAGTTGTGTATATGTGTGTACAGGTATACACAGACAGAGGGCACAGGGCCAATTGAATAGGAACGGATGATACTTAAAAGTTGGAATTAAGTGGTGAGAGAGGAATATAATGAGAGGAAATGGGGAGAGACAGAATGGTCTAAATTATCTCATATAGAAGAGACAAGGGAAAACTGTTATATTGTGGGGGGAAGAACAAGAAGGCAAAATGGAATAAGTCAACCTTATTTTCATTGAATTTGGCTTAGGGAGGGAATGACATACACACTAAATAGGGTATCTCAGCCTACAGGAGAGTAGGGGGGAAGGGGATGAGAGGGAGGATGATGGAAGGCAGGGCAGGCTGGGGGGAAGGGAAGTTGGAAGCACTCACTTTTGAAAAAAGACAGAATCAAAGTAGAGAATAGAACAAGTAGGGGGTGGGATAGGATGGAGGGAAATATAGTCAGTCTTTCACAATATATGCACTCTGGAAATGTTTTGCATAGCTACACATATATAACCTATATTCAATTGCTTATCTTCCCAGTAAGGGTGGGTGACGAGGGAGGAAGGGAAAGAATCAGGAATTCAAAGTTTTAAAATCAAATGTTTAAAAATATTACTATTATTATTATTTTACATGTGACTGGGAAATAAGATATACAGGCACTGGGGCATAGAGATCCACCATGCCCTACTGGAAAGTTGGAGGGGGGAATGAGGGAAGATATGGGAGAGAGCAGATTCAGGGAGGGGATAATTAGTGGGTTCACTGTTTTGGGGTTGTGGGTAGAGGAAAAATTGGGAGAAAATTTGTAACTCAAAATCTTGTGGAAATGAATGAAGTAAACCAAAAATAATATTTTTTAATTACAGTACAATAAAGACAGTACATTACCCTCCAAAAACAAAAAAGAAAAAGAAATGTTGTAACCCAAAAGATCGAGGTTGAGACTAGATATAAAATTTTAAGTCGAGATTTATTTCAGCCAGCAACTACAAGGGGCAAGTACCCAAATCAAGAAGCCCCAAGATGCATATTTCCAGGGGTTTATATAGACAAAAGCCACAACATAACTGTTACCAAGGGGAAACCACAACTTGACAGTTATTATAAGCAAGAGGGGAAAATACAGAAGCCAAAAGGTAGCAATTAGTTCGTTGCCTAAGGGACTATTTGTTGCCCAGCTAGAAAGTCCCCAAGTCTATTCTGAGAACCAGGGAGGGGGTGCTATGGGTTCCAGGTGGTGGGTTTGGGCAGGTTAGGCTTTGTTGGCAGGTTCAGCCAAGTCTTCTAGGTGAACTTACTCAAAATGGGGAGGGATGGGGATGTTCACAAAATTCTGGTTACAACAAATGTTTGAACCTCCTCCTCCTTTCCTGTTTCAAGGTAATCTTACTTTTTTGCAGTGATGCCTGAAAATGCCAACTTTCCTTACCGGCGATATGATCGGCTCCCTCCAATCCATCAATTCTCCATAGAAAGTGACACTGACCTTTCAGAAACTGCTGAGCTCATTGAGGAATATGAGGTTTTTGATCCAACCCGACCACGACCCAAAATCATCCTGGTCATAGGTAAGAGCATGGATTCTCTAGCAATGATCTTTGCAGAATTACTAACTTTATGATATGAAGTTTAATAAAAGTTTCAACAATTCACTTTGCTCTATATTGCAAATGTGTTTTGGGAAAGGGATAAAAAGTAGAATACAATTAATCTTCTGCCCTAGAACTGCACAAAAAATCATCCAAAAGCCCCTAGGCAAAGCCAGCACCAGGGCAGAAAAGGGGCAAGTCTCAGTATCTGGAGGCAACAAGAACTGAGTGCCAGTCCATGAAAATCCCTAGAGTTTGAAAGCCTTGGGGAACCGCAAACAGTGTAACATGGGCAGGCTCAGATGAGGACCAGTTCTGGGGAAGTCCCTAATACTCTTTCCTGAGATGCCAGAGAGGGCCCTGGAAATGAGTGGAGGAGGGGCTGATGGCAGGAGGTGGAGTCAGCACAGTAGCTCAGACCTAGAGTAGAACAAGTCAGACCAATAAACACACCTAAAAGCATGGCAGGGGCAGACTCTGATCTGTAAACAAAGCCACAAAACCTGGAAAGATAAGTACATAAAAGAAAATACCATTATAAAACATTATTTCAAATCAAGAGATTCTCTTCCCAAATAGATCAAACAGGAACTATGCCCAAAGAGCTATAAAAATGTGCATCCCTTCTTATCTAGCAACACCACTGCTAGGTCTATATACCAAAGAGATCATACAAATGGGAAAAGGACCCATGTGTACAAAAATATTTATAGCAATTCTTTCTGTGGTGGCCAAGAACTGAGAATTGGGGGTATATGTATCAGTTAGGGAATGGCTGAACAAGATATGGTATATGAATGTAATGGAATACTATTGTGCTATAAAAAAATGATTGTAGTGGCAACCCCACTGGCATACCCAGGATGGCTGCTAGCCAGCTAGGTTCTTAGATCTGCTTTACTAGGAAAAATAACTGTTTGAGTGGTCAACAATATTTTTTAATTACATGCATTAGTTCAGGGGGAAAATCAGCACCCTGATCTTCAGAGAAAATCCAAACAGAGAAATAAAGATCAACAGAGAGGGCTTCTAACTGTCTGAAAAATTAGCACAGATCAACAGACAGATCCAACTCTCTGACCATACATAGTTACCAGAGACAGAAGCACCAACATCCAGGTTTTTCAAAGCCAGGAGTTCCTTAATGGTTACCTAGAGTCTCATGTGGTCAAATCATAGGAACATTCTTCCAGTGTGTGAGCTCCAAATAAAAATGCTAACATCACAGTATATACACACTTCTCAGAGCCAAAAGGCATCACAACCCTCATAACTCAGTGCCTAAGTAGAAATTAACAAAACCTGTGAAAGCCTTCCCACAAGCAAGCTTCCCCTAAGCAAGCTTTCCTTAATGGGCTCCACATGAGGTCTATTAATGGGCAGGGAAGATCTTAAATCCCATTAACATTACAATGATGAGCAGCTAGACTTCAGAAAAACCTGGAAAATCTTATATGAACTGATGCTGAGTGACATGAGCAGAACCAGGAGAACATTGTACCAGTACCAGTAACAGCCACAGTGTGGCTTTTGAGAGACTGACTTTGATAGACTTCGCCCTTCTCAGCAATGCAAGGACCTAAAACAATTCCAAAAGACTTGTGATGGAAAATACCATCCACATCCAGAGAAAGAACTATGGAGTCAGAATCTGGAGTGAAGCAGACTGTTTTCTTTTTTGTTGTGTTTTGTTTTTCTTTCTCATGGTTTCTCCCACTCATTATAATCCTTCTATGCAACAGGACTAATGTGAAAATGTGTTTAATAGGAATGTATGTGTAGAGCTTATATAAGATTGCATGCCATCTTGGGGAAGGAAGAGGAAGGAAAGGGGAGAAAGTTTAAAAGTTTTGGAAGTGAATGTTGAAAACTAACAATAAATAAATTAGCTAATACAAAAAGATTTAATGTCACTTTTAATAACAGTAATCAGAGATTCAGAGGAAAAATGGGTATTACACAAGGACTACATTAATAATAAAGAAATTAAGCAGGACTTTTTAAAAATAGAAGAAATCTCTGGAGGAAATAATTGGAAGGAGAATAAAGAGTTTAGAAGAACAACAAAGAAACTTTACCCAAGAAATGGAATCCCTAAAAATGAAAATAGACTAAAAAAGAAATAAATATCTCTGTACAACAGCAAAGAATATTTAAACAAAATCAAAACCTTGGGGAAAAGATGTGAAAAACAACTAATATGGAAAACAAGCCAGGCAGAGAATCAATGGACTCCATCCATGAAAACCATAATTAAAAAAAAAAAAGCCTGAACACTATATCTCCAGAACTTATAAATGAAAACTACTCATGTCTATTGGAACTGTAGGGCCATGTAAAGATAGAAAGAACCCTCAACCCCCTTCTGAAAGGAGTCCAAAAAGAAACATCCCAGGAATGTTGTAGTAAAAAGCCAAAACTTATTTTAAGGGGAAAAAAATAATACAAGCATCCAGAAGGAAGCAGGTTCAGTACCAAGGAACCACAGTCAAAGTCAAGTCACCAAGAATTTATTGAGTACCTACTATATGCCAGGCACCATGATAAGCATTGGGGATTCAAAGAAAGGCAAAAACAATCCCTGCCCTCAAGGAGATCACAATCAAATATAAAAGACAACATGCAAACAACTATGTATGGACAAATTTCTCTTCAGAACCTTAATGTCTTCAAAGGGATTGATGGAGTTCAATAAGAAAAACTGTGGGATTGGAGCATTGCAAGCACAGCACCAAGAAAGCATCAACCCTCAGAATCTCCCCTAATTGGGGGGGGATTTTAGGGGCCATCCAGTGCAGCCCATGTCTGAACAAGACTCTCCTCTCTCCTTGACCTGAAGACTTTCAGTGAAGGGGACCCTGACACCGGCTGAGGTGACAGTGCCTCCACTTTGAGGGGGCTCTCCCTGATATCCAGCCTAAACTCCCTTCTTTGCCATGTGTCCCCCACTCTTCTTAGCCTTACTCCCTAGACCAAGCAGAACCAGCCTGCTCCCTTTTCTAATGGGCAGCCCTTCACACCCTTGAAGATGACCACCCCTAAGCCTGTTATCAGAATGCTGATTCCCTAAACTGTAAGTGACATTTCTGTTTTCCAAATGGAAATAAAATATGAAACTGTTATTGATTTTATCTATCTATCATCTATTTATCAGTCTAGCATCTATCCATATGTCTAGCTACCATCTATGGTGTGTATGTGTATATGTGTGTGTATGGTTATCTATCTATCTGGCTATTTATCATCTTTCTCTCTCTGTCTCTCTCTGTCTCTCTGTCTGTCTCTCTCTCTGTCTGTCTCTCTCTATGTGTGTCTCTTTCTCTCTCGCTCTCTCTCTCACTCTCTCTCTCACTCTCTCTCATATCTGGTCAGCCAACTATCACTATGACTTTAATGAGTAGGACATTGTAGGAGGAGAGACTGGAAAGTATCCTCCTAGGAAGCATTATAAAATTCATAAGAATTGCTGACGTATAATGAACCATGAAGCTTGATTGTTGAAAGTGAAATTTTTGTCCACCATCTAAACCTTTTAGAACCAAAAGACAAAGAGAAGATGATTCATGAAAAGCTGGCTTCATAGATCAAGTTTAACTGAGAATTCTTTCTCTATTCCCACCATGGATAAGCAGACCTCAAAATGTTTTCAATGAGTCACCTTTTACCTGGTAAAACATCTCCTCATCTTAATGCCATCATTAATGCCCGAGTAAAGGCTGTCTGCAGTGGCTGCCCAGGAGCTGCTGCTGACTGAGACCTTCTCACCACCGTGGTAAATCCAAGTTGGTTCTCTGTGAAGATGACCTCATTCTTCATTGCATTCTTAATCTCCATAGCATGAACATGGGGGCCTTTTTTATTTACTGTGAATTTATGGGTTATTCTAACTTATGTACATAAGAATTGATGCTCATTCCATGGGATGTAAACTTCTTGAGAGGACTGACTTTTGGGGGGTCTTTGGATTCCCAATGTTGGGAATACTCAATGTTGTATCATAGTAGGAGCTTTCTAATGTTTGTTGAATAAATGAGTAAGTGTGATTAATAGTAGTTCAAGAAACAAAAATCAGCAAAAAGAAAACTTAGTCTGTAAAATGGAAAGCCTTGTATGGCGAGTAGTGTTCATTTGGGTCTTCTTAGCCCACCGCCTAGTGTGGGGTTGTTTACATAGAAGGTGCCTCACTGAAATTAACTGGATGGCTTGAAGTACAGAAATCAAAAGCCATTTTCATGACTTTGTTGTGGCTTCTTGGTTCTGTTTCACAGACAAATCAATTGGCCCCAAAGACAAACAAGACTAGAATCTCAGCTGCCAGAGGTGATATAGTCTCTAGTGTGTTACAAGACCTGTTCCAAACCAAAAAGATCTAGTTGGGAAGAAAGAAATCAACTTTCCCAGGGTCCTCAGGGCTTGTTTGAGTCAAAGGAAGGATTTGAACTCAGGTCTTTCTGGCTCTAAGCCCAGTGCACTAGCCATTGTACTATGCTGCCTACTTCTCTCCATTCATAACTTCGCTCCTAGTTCTTGCCTTGCGGGGCCAAGTAGAAAAAATCTAAACCTTCTTCCAACATGGCAGCCTCCAGTGACTTGGAGATAGTTGTACTGCCTCCCATTATCTCCTGTCCTCACAGTAAACACCAATCAGAGATTTAGAATAGCTGGGATAGACCTTGTAGGTCAGTCCTCCCTTTTTACAGATGAGAAGCTGAGACTCCAAGAGTTTCTCTGGTTTGAGGTTCACCATCAGCTTTCCAGACCTCCACATCCATTCTTCCCAATGAACCCCATCACCCCATGCCCCTGGCCAATCCTAAAATGACCCGACCTTTATCTTGAGAAGCCTCCCCTCTCAGCCTGCCTCCTCCATGGGCTCCTGCTTCTCAGATACACAAAAGCAATGAGAGGAAAAAAGCCACATGCTCCCAGATTCTCTCCTCCTTCTGTCACCTTATTTTATCCAGGAGCCTTTTGACTTCGTTTCCCCAAAATGATACAGATGACAGAGCCAACCTGTTTGGAACTTGACTCCCAGCACATTTCCTACCAGTGTTCTTTTTCTAGAGGGGTTGGCCCTAGTCTGCCACAGAGAGGGAAGGGGCAGCAAGGTTCTCCTCAAAGCATCAAATAAAAATCAAGAGTTTTGTTGCTGCCCGTGGAGTGCTGCCTGCTGCCATGAAGCCTTAAAGCCTCAGGGAACCAATAAGTAATTCCTTTAATAAAAACATATTCAAACTACCCCCACCCCCTGAAATCAGTTCCCAAGATATTTTTTAAAGCCTCCAAGCAAGGTAAACGCAACTAACTGACCAGAATTAAAAGTAAGTAGTCCTGGGGTCTGGGGAGTTCCTTACCCAAGGCCAAAGGGCCCACACCTGGGTGCTTAGGCCAAGCTCCTGGGGAAGTTTATTTAAACTGTCCTGGTCTGCTCTACACTAATCTGAGGCACCTCTGTGGAAATGGCAGCATTCACTGAAGCCTCCCTTGGGCCCATGGAGAGAAATGTGAGGATGGCTTACTTCATCTAATTAAATACCCCCTTCTCCAGGAAGCCTTCCCCAACCACTTAGACAGACCCCCCAGCGCAGCCAAAGAAATGACCTCAGATTCACTTTGCAAATCATGTCAGGAGCCTGGCTGGCAACATGGCACCCCTTTGTTCCTGCCAACCACAAAAAAGGCTTTGGGAAACCCTCAGGACATGTCGACATATCAGCTCAGGCAGGTGAGCCGTGCTGAGATCTAGAGGGGCAAACTTGAACCTTCAAATCACTGTCTTCATCAACAGACCTCACCAACTGACTCATTCCTCAGATGTTGGGGGCTATGCTCAGTGCCCCCTTAAAACTCTGAAATTAAAGGAAATCGCTATGTATATGTGTGTTTGTGTATATAAATATATGTGTGTATGTATACACACAAACACACACACATATCTCAGAAAAACATTTTGTCCTAAAACTTCCAAAGCAACACCCCCAACAGGTCCACTCTGCCGACGGGTAGGCATGGCTTTATTGTCAAAAGAACATTATACTGTGGGAGAATTGCCCATTAGGTCTCTGGTGATCCTGACCCACAGAATGCTGTTTTGACCATTTTCTCCCAGTCAAGGCTATCAAGGTTTTGCTTGTTTTCTTCATTTCCTATCATAAAAGAATGACAGAATTTTTTCAAATGCACTTCATTAGACTAGTTCACAGCTGGCAAGGAAGCCTCACGACTCTTTCTCTCTCACATAATCCAGAAGGTCAGAATGAGCTGCCAATGCCCTTGCCCCATCTGCACACTAGAGAGGCACTCAGAGGCACTGCCATCGAACTGGCATTTCTGCAAATGGAGCTGCTGACTCAGCCAGGCAGCCAGAGCCCTGAGCTTTCCTGGAGCCTTTGTGTGCCTGGGGCCCCTCAATCATCAGTCAGTCAATCAGTAAGCATTTACTAAATGTCTCTTATGTTCCAGTCACTATGGGATACAACAAAAATCAAACAAACCCTAACCTTGAGGGTTATCACAAAATATACCTTCAAATTAATTGTTTAAGACAAATGGACAGGGCCTCCAGGACACTACCTCTATGGAAAGAGACTCTGGGGCCCAAGGAGAGCCCATCTGGGGGGCAGTAGAGAAGAAGCTGGCTACCTGATAATTTTCCATCATCTAATTATAACTATTAATTAGGCACAAATCGTGGGCCTTCCTGTGCTATAGAAGGAGTTATAAGAAATGTCAGCACCCTTTAAATTTCAAGGCCCTGGGTAAAAGGTCTGATTGCCCTACCCCAGGTATGCCTCTTGCTGAAACTGTTTGAAAAATGCCAGTGACATCTTTGGCATCGTGACAGCAGCTTCGCTGTTCTTTATTTCTTCCTAACAGGTGGCCCAGGAAGCGGAAAGGGCACTCAGAGCTTGAAAATAGCCGAGCGCTTTGGGTTTGAATACATTTCGGTGGGAGAGTTGTTAAGGAAAAGGATCCACAACACAAGCAGCAACCGGAAATGGAGCCTCATTGCTAAAATCATCACGACTGGAGAACTGGCCCCGCAGGTAGGAAGCAGCTCCGCGGACCAGGCGTGCCTCCTCCTCCCAGGTCCCCTCCTCCTCCCAGCCCCTTCCCCC
>NW_027186366.1:2506892-2541680 GCF_028583685.1 Petaurus breviceps papuanus
TGGCAAAAGAGGCTCAAAAAGGCAATGAGGAGAAGAATGCCTTAAAAAGCTGAATTTGCCAGATGGAAAAAGAATCTCAAAAGCTCACTGAAGAGAATCATTCCTTCAGAATTAGATTGGAGCAAATGGAAGCTAGTGATTTTATGAGAAATCAAGATGCTGTTAAACAGATCCAAACAAATGAAAGAATAGATGGCATTGTGAAATATCTCATTAGAAAAACCACTGACCTGGAAAATAGATCCAGGAGAGATAATTTAAAAATTATTGGACTACCCAAAAGTCATGACCAAAGAAAGAACCTAGAAATCATCCTCTAAGAAATTCTCAAGGAAAACTGCACTGATGTTTTAGAACCAGAGGGCAAAATAGAGGTTGAAAGAACCCACTGATCACCTCCTGAAAAAGATCCCCAAAAGAAAACTCCTAGGAATATTATAGGCAGGTTCCAGAGTTCCTGGATCAAGGAAAGAATATTACAAGTAGCCAGAAAGAAACAATTTGAATATTGTGGAAACACAATCAGGATAACACAGGATCTGGCAGCTTCTACACTGAGGGATCGGAGGGCTTGGAATATGATATTCCAGAGGGCAAAGGAGCTGGGATTAAAACAAAGAATCACCTACCCAGCAAAACTGAGTATCATGTTTCAGGGGAAAATATGGTCATTCAATGGAACAGAGGACTTTCAAGCATTCTTGATGAAAAAACCAGAGCTGAATAGAAAATTTGATATTGAGATACAAGAAGCAAGAGAAGCTTGAGAAGGTAAACAGGGGAAAGAAATCATAAGGAACTTATCAAAGTGGAACTATTTACATTCCTACATAGAAAAACAATAACTGTAACTGATGAAATTTTTCTCAGTATGAAAATAGTTGAAGGTTATATATATATATATATATGAAGGTATGTGAGCATATGAATACATATGTGAATGTGTGTATATATGTTTATAGGTATACATAGATAGAGGGCACAGGACCAATTTAACAGGAAGGGATGATACCTAAAAGGTGAAATTAAGAGGTGAGAGAGGAATATAATGAGAGGAGATGGGGAGAGACATAATGGGGTAAACTTTCTCATATAGAAGAGGCAAGGGAAAATGATTACAAGGAAGGGGAAGAACAGGAAGGCAAAAAGGCAAAACTTTATTCTCATTGAATTTGGCTCAGGGAGGGGATGACATCCATACTAAATAGGGTATCTCACCCTACAAGAGAGTAGGGGGGGGAAGGGATAATGGAAGGAAGGGCAGGCTCAGGGGGAGGGAAATTGGAAGCACCCACTTTTGAAAAGGAACAGTATCAAAGTAGAGAACAGAACAAGTGGAAGGTGGGATAGGAGGGAGGGAAATATAGTCAGTCTTTAACAATATATCTACTATGGTAATGTTTTGCATAACTACACATGTACAACCTATACTGAATTGCTTATCTTCCCAGTAAGGGTGGGTGACAAGGGAGGAAGGGAATGAATCTGGAATTCAAAGTTTTAAAATCAAATGTTTAATATATATATATATATACTATTATTAATACTATTTTACATGTAATTGGGAAATAAGATATACAGGCATTAGGGCATAGAGATCCACCATGCCCTACTGGAAAAGTTGAAGGGGGTTTGGGAGAAGATATGGGAGAGAGCAGATTGGAGGAGGGGATATCCTGTGGGACCACTATTTTTGGGTGGTGGGTAGGGGAAAAACGGGGGAAAAATTTGTAACTCAAAATATGGCGGAAATGAATGATGGAAACCAGAAGTTAACAAAGCATTTGAAAAAAAAGAAGTGGGGAGTCATACTAAGGTGGGAGAGACGCCATCAAGGTGAGGGAGTCAGAAGCTGATCCAGGAGAGGAACGAAGCCTGATGGGCCTGGGTCCACTCCCAAATGGAGGTCTTGTGTGGAGCTCCCCCATGGGAAAAGGAAGCTGGAAGAAGGAAGGGACATTCCAGGGTAAGAAAGCCTCAAGTGCTGAAGGACAGTTCCAGCAGAGTGGCTAGTCCAGAGAGCCAGAATCCAAGCCAGGAAGGCATCAAGCATGCTGCATTCTACAGGACTGTGGAGTAGGCATTATTCTATTTCATCTCAGATCTTGTCAGCCCGGCCAAAGAGGGTCAGCTCATTTTTATGGTCACGGGAATCTTTTCTAAGGGCACAGGAGTAGCTTCTGGGAGGTCCCTCTGAAGCAAAGCCAGTTGCTGACCTCTTGAGTTCATAAAGTATCGTCACTGCCTGGATCCATCCAACTCAAGATCAGGGTGGAGTCACCTAGAATCGAGTAAAGAAATAATTGCAGAAGAGTCAGCCAAAAACCCAGCTTCAGTCTCCTCTAATTGGCTTTTCCTATGTCTACTGTCCTATGGAGTAGTTGTCATGTGACTAGAGAGGGGGAAGGGTCACCAGCCCTGTCTTCTACCCCTCCAGTAAGATGCACCAAGAGTACTCGCATGCTCTGCATTCGGAAAGACAAGAGTCTCCATGATGAAAGTTCCCCCCTCCACCACCCCCCACCTTCAAGGTCCTGATCAGTGACCCAGAAAGGCATGGCTTCCCATACCCAGAGTGTCCAAGAAGCGAGCTCATACGCTTGGCTGCCCAGAAGTGAGTAGGGCAGCTCTGTGCATGCCTATTACATGTGTCATTCCACCAGGAGAATGTAAGCTCCTTGAGGTCAGGGACTGTTTTTTCCTTTTGGTTTTTGTATCCCTAGCACCTAGTGCAGTGTCTTGAATAGAGTGAATGCTTAAAGTGTTGTTGGATTAGATGAGACTGGTTCCAAATCCCAGCTCTGTCATTTACTACCCATATGACCAAGAGTGAGTCATTTGACCTCTCTGAGCCTCAGTTTCCTCACTTGTAAAACAGAAGCAATAATGCCTCTGGTTCCCACTTCACAGGCCTATTGTGAGGTTCAGTGAGAAAATGTCTGTAAAATGTTTTGCAAACCTTAACATAAAATGTCAATGTCAGCTACAATTACCAGGGTTAAGATTCAGCCCAGAGTCACACAATTTGAGTTTAGAATTTCATGATGCTCAGATCATCCCTGCTTCCTTTTACTTCTTCACAGAAGTATTATGACAAAGGAAAGTGACAACTTTTCAAAGGTCTGTGGAAGGATGGTCCCACAGATGCCCTGTGGGAGGAGCTCTGAACTGGTCCATTCTGGAAGGCAATTTGAAACTACATCCAAAAGTCACTGAACTCTGCATATTCTTTTGATGAAAATGATGAGTTCACTGGGACATACCCCAAAGAGGTCAAAGGCAGAGGGAAAGGATTGATGGATATGGAAATTATTTGTAGCAATAATTTTTGTTGTAGCAAAGGACTGGAAACAAAGTAGGTACCCATTGATTGGGGAATGGCTGGACAGATCATGGCCTGTGAAAGTCATGGATTACAATGCACTACAAGAAATGATAAAAGAGAGATTTGGAAGAATCTGGGAATGCATAGATTGGGGCATAGTATCAACTACTTTCTCCAGACTCTCTCTCTTCTTGGGCTGGGGCTGGCTTATGCACCCCATCTGCCACCATGCTGGCAAGAGAGGTTGCTTCCCTAGATGGAAGGAGCCATGCAAGATGATTGACTCCCTGGGTTCTAGGGGAAACCCTATTGAAGGATATTTACATATCCCCATGCATAACTGTAGTTCCCAAGCCCCCACTGGTGTGATTCTCATTTATACAAATCAATAATAATGATACCATTGCCCCTTAAACATGAAACAAAATAACAAAAGTAAGACTAATCAGAATATAACACTTACTCAATAAAATTCAAAAGCAGAAATAATCAAAACAACAACTCTCCCATAAACTTGAGTCACACTTGTGTGTTGAAGGGGGCATGGGGGTGGGGAGGACAAATGATTGCAGAAACCTAGCAGTGAGGTGCATGAGTAGGAAAGCCCATGTTCCCAGGGCAACTCAGGACTCTGGACCCAGGCCTGGATATTACTGGTCTCTTTTAGGGCACAGCTTGGACCATGCCTCTCCTCATCTTCTGAGTTTCTCCTCTTTACTGCTGAGGGAAACTACTTATCCGTTATTCTCAGGCCATGGGAGGCCACCTATGATATCTGCAGAGTTTCCCAGATCTGCTCTGAACGTTTCAAGGTGTTTCTCCTCTTGAGCCATAAAGGGCAGTAAAGGTTAACAAAGGCAGGCCTTGGAAGAGTTCCTTTCAAACTTGAGCTGACACTAGAGAACAAGGCAGCCTTGCCCTCAGTTCTACACCATGGCTGAGAACTGTCCTCTCCTCCAATAAGCCCTTTCAAACAACAGAGCTTTGCTACAATCAGATCAGTTCCCCACATCCATAGGAACCCTTTTCTCTCAGCTCTCCTCAGCTCCAGCTCCAAGATTCCTGGCTTCTGGTTCCATTTCTCTGATCTTTTTCCTGTAATTGGATCCTTTGGACCCTACCTGCTGATCTAACTTGTTGATTTCCTGCCTTCTAATGCCTCACATTAGTGTCTACTCATGAGTAGAGCACTCTCACTTAGATGGAGAAACCCCAAATCTACACTTTGGTCACATGTAACACAAATAAGTATTGTACAATATATCTTACCCTAAAACAGGTCTTTGACTTGGAGTTTCCAGCTAGAAACTCCAAAATCTTGAAAATAATGATATTCAGGCTGTTGGGAAACGATTCACTGCAGCCCTTGCTACGTACATATGCTGCAGAGAGAGGCTGTTCTCTTGCTGGTTCTCTCAGGATTTTTACCTGAAATGTTGCTTTTCTCTACATTTCACTAAAAGTTACTGTCTCTGCCCCTTCCAGCAAATAAAATGTCCAGATAAGAAAGGGGCAGTACCTTATGTTTGGATTAACTGATGTAGGGGAGATGTAAGCAGAAGGGGAGAACAGTTTAAACAGTGACGATAGTGAACAAGAAAACCACTTTAAAATCAGTACAGTGGCTGTCCTGACTGCCAGAAACAGGGGGCTGCCACTTCTCATGTCCTGTCAGAGAGACCCTTATTTGGAGGTGCAAAAGGAGACACACATTTTCAGACAGGACTTATGTGTAAATTTATTTTGGTTAACTATACTTGTTAGTTAAAAGGGAGGTTTTGGTTTTTTGGTGGGATATAGAATTGTGATGGAGAGAAGGAAAGTGGAAATAAAGAAAATATAGAAAAATAAGGAAAAGCTCTGTAATGAAGCATTTTTAAATATGAGGAAAGAAGTTCATAAGGGGACCCAAACAAGCAGGGCCTTGTTGGTATTAGTGTGTTAAAATGAAAAAAAAAACAAGCTGTACATAATTTGAGATTCATAATTTCATATACATGTTTTTCTGATTTTTCTTTGAAATATGGAAATGTTCGTATTGGCTGATGTTTGTTCATAGTTAAAAACGAAAAAATCTTTTAACTATAAAAGAAAAACAACACAACCTCCTGCCCTCAGGAGGCTTGCTATCCAGTAGGGGAGAGGGGATTATAACAGGTACATGAGTAATTCAAATAGGAGAAGTGGGATAGACAGACAAGAAATTGCCATGGAGAGAGGGATCACATCTGCTGGGCATCAGAGCAGGTGGGTGCCTAGGTTAGACCTTACAGAAGGAACAGGTTTAAATGATTCTTTGTGTGTTTGTGTTGGGGTGAGTGGGGTAGGAATAGAGGGGTACATAATTCAAAGCATAGAGAATGTGTGCTGGGAAGGACGAAGAGATATGGACCAGGTCAATAACATTAGTGTTGTTTGACTGGCTAGGGAGTCTGAAAGGAGGCAGTAGAAAAATGAGGCTTGATTGTGGAGGGTCTCAAAAGCCAGGTCCAGGAACTTCTCCTTTATGCTGGAAACAATAGGGAGCCATTGACTATTTCTGAGCAAGAGAATGACTTAAATAGGCCCAGGCATGAGAGCTATTATTCTGGCAGCTGTATAAAGGCTGCTTTGGAGAGGAGAAAGGCTCAGACAAGGAGCCCAGGCAAGAGACATTCCCACCAATGCAGACAAGATAGAGTGAGGCTCTGCAGCATCTAGGGACAGGGAGAGGGAGACTTTTCACCCAAAAGTTGACATGGTGCTTTGAGAGCAAGGCTCTGCTCTTTGAAAGGGCTTTTCTTGGGGGGGGGGGGCAACAACCCTGTAAGTCCATTGAGAGAGAACTATGAATACTGATGAAATGGGGGAGCATTCGGGGAAGGGTTTAGGGTGGAGACATATCTCTTATTTTTTTTTTTGGTGTTGGAATCTCCCAGTAAGGAAAGTCCCTCCACCAGCACAGGCTGAGAGATTATGACTTGCTCGGTCCAGTAGTCAGCAGCTCAGCCTCTGGGGCTAGGCCACCACATTCCACCAGGACCACCTCTCTACCTGGGAAACAATTCAGAAGAAAGAGTTTGGGGAACACTGGGAGCTTAACACTGAGAATGGGAGCCTGAGAAAGCAAGAGTCAGAGGATCTGGTTTCGGATTCTGCTCTGACACTTCTATCCTCTGTAATCTTAGCAGGTGATTTCTTCTTAATCATTGTTTATTTAATCACTTATTCCTAATTATTAAAACTAGGAGACTTAGGTGGATGGTCTAGATGTCTCTTCCAGTCCCCAAATCCTGCCCCAAACAGATCCTCTTCTTGGAACTCTAGCTAAGTGAGAAAATGGTTTCAGAGGGACTCCACTGGGCCCTAGCTAGAGCCTTCGAACCTGGTGAGAGCCACAGGGCATCTGGCAAGGCTTTCAAAGGCACTTCCAATGTCAGCACCTCTAGTGTGGGTGCTTCCTCTGGCAGAAGAAGCCAAGGTGTGGATAACAAACTCCCCAAATCTGCATTTCTTATCATTTTAGATGGCAGAGTCCAAAGTCTCCCTTTGGGATCTAGTAACAGCAAGATTTCTGAGAGGGTGAGTCATCTGTAAAAAAGATCTGAATTTATGATGTTGTTAGTTGGCCTCCATTTGGAGAAATTCGGCAAATTCATCCTCAAATTTAAGGGAAAAGAAAAGGATTGTGTGGGAATTTCCAATTGCAGGAGAGGCGTCTCTGACGCAGTCCACAGACAGACAGGACGTTTATGTTTCCTACTCATCCTTGGCAAGCTTGTGCCTTCTCTTCCTCCCCCTCCCCACCCCTCAGAGTTTCACTGTTTGGAGAAGTCACAGACAGACAGCCCCTTTTCTGAGCTGACTCATTAGCTGAGCTGCTTTGCCCTCAAAGAGCTGAACAGCTCCTTTAGAATGTCAGCCAGATGAGGTTCGCTATTGTTCAGTCATGTCTGACTCTTTGTGAGTCATTCGGGGTCTTCTTGGCAAAGACATTGTAGTATTTGTCATTTCCTTCTCCAGCTCTTTTTACAGAGGAGGAAACTGAGGTAAATAGGGTTAAGTGACTTGCCCAGGGTCACACAGTTAGTAAGTGTCTGAGGTTGAGAACTCAGGAAGATGAATCTTCCTGACTCCAGGCCCAGAGCTCTGTCCACTACATCACTTAGCTGCCCTTGATGAGGATTAGAGAGATTCATTTGATGCAGTGGAAAGCATTCAATGCCCACATCTAAAGCTTATGAGCTGTGTGACCTTGGCTTAGTCATTCAACCTCTCTGAGCCTCCTTTTTCCTATCTGTAAAATTAGTGAGTTGGAAGAAATAGCCTCTCAGGCAGTTTTTTATTTTTTTAGTTCTTAATGTATGATCTCCTAATTTAACCATTTATGAAGGCTTATTATAATTTATTAACCTATTATGAGTGAGTGCCATGCTGGATTCACTGGATACAAAGAACAAAAAAATATATCTTTCTACTCCTGCTCTCAAGAAGCTTAGTTAAATAATTAATTGTACTGATCTTTTTTTCATTGAATGCATTAAATTCTGTTCGGGTTGCAGATGGGGAGGCGATGAAGTCCCATTTTGAGAGTACTTGTCTTGAACCTTCTGGAAAGGGAAGTCATGCAGTGGAAGTCAATGAGGGAACTTTACTAACTGGGTTTTACAGGTAGATTTAGCCTTTGTTTGGGCTCTGGGGAAGTCAGAGCATCAAAGGTGTCAGGGTGCTGGATGGAAAAACTAAGTACCTGTTATGTGTCCAGCACTGTGCTAAGTGCCTTATAAAATGGTCCTTAGAACAACCCTGGGGTGCAGGTATATGTTTATCCTCAGACAGACAGAGGGTAAGTGATTTGCCTAGGACCATACAGTTAGGGTGGATTTGAATGCAGGCCCTCCTCATGCCAAGGCACTGCCAGAGTTTCAAGCTGGGTCTGCCACCTACTATCAGATGGCCTTGGGCAATTCAAGGAGAGACCCTGAGCCTCAGTTTCCTCATCTGTAAAGTGAAATGACTTGGAATTTTAAGTCCCTTGAAGTTCAAAATCTACAATTACCTGATCCCATGATTTTGTCTTCTTAGGGTCTTCTCTTAGAGCCGCCTATGGAGGCTAGGGACACATCTTGGGAGGATGAAGGATATCTGCTGGGGGTCAGCCCACTTTTGCCTTCTTCAGGTATTATGGCTTAGTAATCAATGATGAATTGGTTGGCTCAGGTCTGTCATAGATTAGAGCTGCCTCTTTGTGCTACACCTAGAAAATGGCTTTCAGGAAGTCAGATGTTTCAAAGATCCAGCTCTAAGACCAGACCTTAGTCCTGGAAGGGAAAGCCTATGGCCGTCTATAACTTCTGCCCCCATCCTCAGTGTCTTCTCAGGGTCAGCTTGGAGCAGAGGGGCGTGGCACTGTCTGTCACCTGTGGAACCTGAAAGGCAATGGCGAGAGCAGAGCCTTCCATCCAGGTGCCCCAGGTGAGGATGAAGCCACAAGTGACAGACCTGTCTTCTGGATCCAGCTGTGGACCAAGGCAGTGGGGGAAACTCTCTGCCTAAGGATGGCGGCCTGGAGGCTGCATGGTCCAAGTTCCTGAATCTCCCCTATTGGGAGAACTGTTGAGAGTACCTTATACCATGTCTTCTAGAGAGGTAGTGAGAATTCCTGGCCAAGGGATCGTGCCTGTGACCTTGAGCTGGAGCTATGGTATCAAGGAGGAGAAAACTCTGCTTTGTCCTTTGCTGAGGCAGTAAGCCATCCGGGTGGCAGAGTCCAATAAGGAAGGGTTGCCCCTTCAGCAGCTCCTGGCTCATTTTCATTCAAAGGAGCTCCAAACCCTCAACGTGGCCCCCTGAGTCTAGAGACCTCTGGTAGTCCCTGGAATGCTTAGGTGTTGGGCGGGGAGAGCTTTCTAGTAAGCCTGGACTAGTTAGTTTAATTCAATTGAATATTAGTTTAATTCTTTTTAAAATTTAATTAAAAATCAGTTTGTGTATAAAATGGAGATGATAATACCTTAGGAAGCTGTTTAAGATTCAAACAGATAATCTATTTTAAAAATGTGCAAACTCTAAAGCTCCATAAATGTCAGCTGCTCTAATGACGATGGTTTTTCTTAAAAGACAGGCCAAGCCATGAGATGATGCTACAAATAGTGGGGACTCAGGAGGTCCCTGGGAAGAAAGTGGGACTTTCCACAGAGAAAAGAGAATTACATGAATTATCCTTTGAATTTTCTGCATTCTGTGTGGGGGTGAAATCAAGGCTGTCTATGCCTGAGATGTATGGTTACCTTGACTGGTTGGGTGAGAAATTCAACTCATCTGAGTCTCAAATGTGGAGACAGAAATTTCCAGAGAAGACTCTGGCCAGGGGCCAAAGGGCCCAGGAGCCATGATGCTACTACCCTAAGTTGGATCTGGCCCAGGAGCCCCAAGGTCAGTTAGAGCTCAGCACCATGTTTGCTGTGCAAATGCTGGATTTTATACCTATATTCATATATGTGTATGTGTAGAAATAGGCATATATGTGGAGAATTTTGTTCCATTTTGTTATTTCAAAAGACACAGTCAGTGTGAGAACGAAGAATGTTATAATTCCTCCAAACTCAGTGAGGGGATAATTCAAGCTGTGGAAGCTTCTCATGTCCTAGATCAATGGCCAAAAGATCATCTCCTGGCCTTCTCTGCTCTGGAGAGTCATAGAATCTAAGCATTACCATCCAAAAGACATTAAAACAAAATAAGGAAGAAAGTGAAGGGCTATCTAAAGGCAGAAGTGTTGCTCCACAGGTCGACTCTGTGAACTCAGATCATCAACATAATAATACCTGACATTAATATAAAACATACATAAAAGATGCAGATAAGGTCACTAAACCAAGAAGCCTAGGAAACAGCCTTGAAGATAGCCATCCAGAGGGAGCCAAAGCCAGGGGAAAAAGACAAAAGATGACAAAAAGAGCTTTTAGAAAATGAATATTAAGGGAGTTCAAAAGTAAATAAGGAAGGGATAAATCATCACAGTGCTTAGTGCAGAGATTATTTTGGCAACAGAAAATTGTAAAGGATAAAACTCTAATTCCTCCTTTGGCCCCATCTTCATTTAGGAGAAATGCTTGGGATCATGCCTTTGAACTATTTCTCTCCTTAGACAAGAGAAAATAGAAGCCTACAATACAAAAGAAGATGAGAGAAGAGGTCTCTGAGTCCTTTCAATGAAGCAGGCATCCAGGCCCAGATAGATCTCATCTCAGGGTGGAAAAATGACACACAGATGTGATTGTAAAACAATCATCCTTAATCTTTGAGAAATGACAGAGAAGAGCAAAGGTTCCAGAAGACCAGGTTGGGCACATAGTGTACCAATTTTCCAAGATGTAGATACTGGAAACTACAGACCAATGAGTTTTGTGTCATCATCTGACAATATTAAAGAACACATTATTTAAAAGATGATTTGTGAGCATTTAGAAGAAAGTGGTGATCAATAAAAGCCATGGTGGGTTCACCATGAGCAATCATACCAAACAAACCTTGTTTCCTTTTCTGATAGTGTGACTAGGTAGGCAGGTGTGAGGAACTCCACAGAAATGGTGTGTGCTGATTTCACCAAGGTCTGTGTCAAAGCCTCTTATGGTATCCTTTTTTAAGATTGGAAATTGTGGCTTGGTTGATCATAGAATTAGGTGGATTCTGAGCTGATTTTGCAATTCATTGTCATCCTAATGATATCCTGGAAGACCCTGTTTAGCATTTTTACTCAATTTTTTGGATGAAGAGAGAAAGCATGTTTATCAATGTTTTTTATTGGGGGAGGGGGGATTAAATTGAAGGAGTAGTCAATACCTTGTGTGATAGAATCAGGATTAAGAAAGATTTCAATTGACCAAAATGATGGATTGAAATCAGTTTAGCTGGACCCAATGACTTCTAAACATAGGTTCAAAACTGAGGATGGGATGGGGGAGCCATGTTAAAATATTTTGAGGTTTTAGTTGAATATCAAGATACTGGACCATAGTGTAATTATAACTACCTCCCCTCAATGGTAGCATTTAACTAGAGACTGTGTAATCCTTTATGCAGGACGGCATTGAGAATATTGTAACACTTAGGACGCTGGACTCAATGGTCTCTCTAAGGCCCTTTCCAGCTCTAAGATCCTGTGATTGTCTGATAAGATTCTTTGAATAATGTTTGGGGCAGAAGGCAGGGTGCCATGGCCAATTAGAGACATGATAGAAAATCAGTAACTGGAATCAAGAGACTTATTCCCATTCTTGGAGTATAATTTATGTCAAACAACATATTGATTTGGACCAATACTTATGAATTTTATTTGTCGTGCTTAAGGAAGGAAAAGGTATTAGAGCTAAATGAATGAGATTGTTCTAAACTTGATTATTTTAATACCAAAGATTAAGGAGTGTGTTGAGTTTTCCTAGGAGCTACTTACTCAAGAGTTTATTGAAAATAGTTTGGTCATAAATTTTAAATGACATGCATAATTCAGAAGGTTACAGTAGGTCACTGCAATTCCTTGGCATACAAGAGTTTCAAGATCTGTAGAAGTTCAATCCAGTTTAACCAAAATGTAATAATACCTACTATGTGCAAGGTACTGTGATAGGCCTTAAGGAGACAAAAAAAAAAGAAAAGAAAATGGCTCTGTGTTCAAGGAATGTAGCATCTACAATGGATAAACAGATACGTAAAGTACAACGGCATGATCTCAAGGAGAAAAAACCTCACTTTGGGATAGGGATCAGAAGCACCCTGATAGCAGGGACAGGTGGGGGCATCTGGACCTGAAGACCTCCAAGGAGGCATTCCTCCATGGGACCAATCATCCTCGCAACAGCTAAATACTGCTGGAGAAAGTGCCCGAATTGCATCGAGTGGGGCCAACACAAATGCCTGCTGTCTGACCTCAGTGCAATGAATTGATTCGTTTCTTCATCTCTGGTTGACTTCTTGTCCCAAGGCAGTTGTGCTCAAGCTCCCCTCTCCTCGATGCACTCCCACAGTCCCATCCTTCTCAGCAATAACCTCACCTGCTTTACTAAGAAGATGGCCCCTCTCACATGTGAGGAAATTTCCTCCCCAAAAGCCTTTGTCATCCAGGGCACTGAAGGATCACATTGTGGCAGGTCTTCCTCACTCCAAGGCCTTCTTCCCTCATCCCTTAGACCACATTGCCTTGCACACAGTAAGCAATTATTCAGTGTGGGTTAAGTTGAATAGTTTCTCTAACTAAATTATAAACTTCTTACAGACATACATTGTCTAACTTTTCTTTTCATTTTCCACTACCTAGCACATAGTGGGTCCTCAATTTTAAAAATGAATTGTCTATTTTTGACTGAACTAAGTATAGAATGACTTTGTTCTGAAGAATGGGTAATAGGAAGTTTTCCCATTTTTTAATCCCTTCCTGATCCGTGATGCTGATTCACTCAGACACACATTGCTGAGCTTCCTTAATTTCCAAGCCCAATTCCCTTAATGTCTATGAGACAAAAGGCCAGATCCTTGAGAAAATGCAGACTTGACTACAATTTTAGTCTCCCTAATCGTTGCTAAAATATAAATTCCAATTAAAAGGGTTGTTGTTTTCTGAGAGTCTGAAATGCTGCTCTCATCAGGTTCAGTGAAGAGCAGTCCTGGGGGTGCACCTTCATTGTACACACACTATCATTTTACTCAGTGTATGTATGCGGACATGGCTGTAACCCACTGGAAAAATCCAACAGAAAATATGGAAAGCTGAATTTAGAAAATGGGCAAACTGGGGAGGGGGGATTATTCATGGCATAATAAAGGAGATTCTTCACTTTACCAAGTCCCCCCACAGGGTTCTTTTAAATCAGAGGCTATTTGCCTAGGATCTGCAGACCCTCTCTCGGTCTTGAGGACAGATGTCAGGAGGTCTGAGAACCTAGAGAAGAAAGACATTTTTTCACTTACTTTTGGTTTCCTTTTCAATCCTTCAGATTTTATTTTATTCATTTAAAAGAGTTGTTCTAAGAAGGGGGTCCGGGGGGGGCCACCAGACTGATTGCCCAAGGGTTTTGTGACACACGAAACGTTAAGAACCCCACTTTAAATCTACTACTTGTGCAATTCATGTTGCCAAGGTAAATATTTCTAAAAATACTGATTTGTGAGAAGAATCGTTATATATATAAGCACATTAGTAGGATAAAATAATGGAGGGACAGTGACTTGCCAAGGACAAATTCTCTCTGACCACCATCAAATACATTGAGCAGAACAAGGGAATAACAGTAACATCTGTTTAAGTTTATATTTTAAAATAGTAAAATATATTTATGTCAGACTTTAAAGTGTGTAACATGCTTTACATATGTTCTCTCATTTAATCATCAACGCAGCTTGGGAGGCAGTGATTACCAAGCCCATTTATAGGGGAGGCAACCTCTGAAACCCTGTCTCCAAAACTTGGCTTTAAGACTAAGAAGTCTTCTTTCACATACCTTCACACTTTCACATGACCTTCACACACAGGAAGACAGTTCCATTTCCTTCCTAAGTCTCTAGTTCTTCAGACTCAATACCCACACTTCCTTAAACTAGAACATGAGGAGATAGTGCCCACACTCTGGTAGACCCTCCTGAGCTCTTACTGGACTGATCAGCCACAGCCAGACACACTGAACCTTGACCCCAACACCTTGATGTCATTTGGGTCCTCTTCAAGCACGAAGGACAACAACCAACCAATGAGGCCTGAGTATGGGTCCCTTCCCTTGTCTGCTTATCTTTATCTGGATGACCATTCATCTCTGACACTTTTCAAAGCTGAACTTAAAGATCTAAGAAATTTAAGGTATTTACAAGTCATCAGTCTGAGTGATCTGTTCATCTTAAACTTACTCTTCTTTCAGCAACCAATATGTCAACCTATCAGACAAATGGGAGGCCCCTATGCTTTAGGGACAGCAGTTGCCCTTCATACCCAGAACCAACTGCCAAAATGGCTCAAGGCAAGAGGGAAGTTACCATTGGAGTCTGGCTTCAGGAAAACCAAGAAATAGTTCAAAGGCATGATCCCAAGCAGGAGTTCTTAATTTTTTTTTTGTTTCATCAACACCTTTGGAAGCCTTATGAAGCCAATGGATCCCCTCTTAGAATTATATTTGTTGCCTACATTCACAATGGAAGGAAATGCTAGATTTTAATCAGAAGTTAGTGAAAATAAGATGCAAATTTTCTCATCCATATTCATGGGCTCCCTGAAATCTCTCCATGGACCCAGTTTGTGGACCCCAGGTTAAGAACCCCCATTCCAGAAGAACAAGTCAAAGAATTTCAATTCTACTTTCACTGAATAAATACTTTCTAACCACCTGTTATGCACAATGTGCTGTGGTAGGCACTGGGGACACAAAGAAGAAATAAGGCAGAAATAAGTCTTCAAGGATTTTACAATCGAATAGAACATATAAGATACTCAAACAAATATCTGTGACACACATTGGAAGACAATGCAAGGGAAAGAACCATGAACATACTGGGAGAAATCTGCAGAGGGAGAGATCTCTTCTAGCTCATGGAAGAGGGGGCTTTTTGGAGGGACTTCAAGAAACCAAAAGGGAAGGAAGACATCGGAGGGGGGAAAACCATCCCGGGATGGATGGTGAGTTGACAGACTTGGAAGCAAGAAGAAAAGGAGCTGGGGAAGAGCCCATTTTTTAGGATGAAGGGAAGTGATGTAAATGAAGTGACGTGAAATGAGACTAGAAAAGCGGGCTACATCCAGATTGTGGAGAGTATTGAATGGTAGGCAACTGATGTTAATAAATAAAATAACTGATACTTTGTTGAGCAATGAAAAGCCAAATTTTTGAGCCTGGGAGAAAAGAGTACAGAGCAGCACATTAAAGGAGGTCACTGGAGAGTGGGGAGCAAGGTAGATTGGGAGAAGATGGTGGGAAAAACTGGAGATCAGTCAGCCTAGCTGGGAGGTCATGAGTGACTGATAGCATGGAGGCCAGTGGAAATTAGAGATGTTTGGGAGGTGACGGAAAGAACAAGGCTGAGCAAATAATTGGATGGGGGAGCTGTAGTAAGGGACCAAAACAACCAAAGGAAACTGGTCACAGGATTGGAAAGATGGTGAGTCACTCAGGGATCATCGAGTCCAGTCCCACCCCCATCTCAGAACCTCTGTTTGATGGGCTCCTAGGAGGGGGAGCCCACCTCTTTTCAAGGAAGCCCATTCCACCTTTGAATGACTGTCATTATTAAGAAGTTTTCTGGACATTGAGCCTAAATCAGTTTTTCTTCCAACTTCTCCTTTGTTCTGGGGCCAATCTGAACAAGTCTACTCTTCCTGCACTTGACAGAGTCTTGCCCACCCTGAGTCTTCTTTTCTCCAAGCCAAATGTGCCTAGTTCTTTCAATCTCCATCCCATATCACGGACTCTGGACCCTGTGCCATCCTTGTTGGAGGATGGGAGGAGTGAAGGGCTGGAGGAATGAGACAAGGAGGCCTGGGGAGCAGCCGTTCAGTGATAATGTGGAGCCTAGGGCCCTCCAACTTGACATTTCTGTGACTCATCCATAAGTGTTACAAAGTGATTTGTTTCCTTGAGTCTCTTGGCAGGCCTTCTGGAAGCTCGTTGGGTTCTTTCCTCCATTGCTTCTCACTGTTTTATAAGGGGATCCTGCTCATTCTCTTCCACCATCCCTCTCCATAAATTTGTCTAAACAAGTTTATATTTTAGCGTTGCCATTGGTTACAAAATCTCTGCTGAGTAAGTCAAGTGGCTGCTAACGAGTGTCTTTTGATTTCTTCCTTATGGAACTGATTTACATTGGTTGAACTTCTGTCTCGGCTATCACTGGTACTGATATCCTTCTGTATCAGCAAGCACCCCAGCGTCCCCAGGGTGGCTGCCAACACAGGTTCTTAGATCTGCTTTGCTAAAGGAAAGCAACTCAAAATGGGTTAACAAGCTTACTTTAATCAGTCAAACATATATCGTTTACCTAGTTCAGGGGAAAAAGGTCAGCACCCCGAACTTCAGAGTATACAGATAGAATGATCAAGACAGAGAAACAGATCAAGTAGACAGGTTTCCAAACTGTTCAACCATTACATCCATACCAAATCAACATCTGGGTTTTTCAAAGCCAGGGGGGCTCTCAACAATGGCTTCCCAGAGTCTCATCTGATCAAATCACAGAACACTTCTCAAAGTGAGCCCCAAAGCAAAGCCTCATATCAGGGATTACATAGCCTTCTCCTGGGTCAGAGAATGTAACCACCCTCTTGACCCACTGCCCAATCACACAGCATCAAGGTATGTGCATTCCTGAAAACCAAGCCTCCTGCCACAGGTTTCATGTGACCACATTCAGCCTATTAGGAGGCAGAGTATATTTTCAAATCAAGGAAGGTTCTCAGAGTCTCTTAAGCCTATCAAAGGGCCTAAGGGCAGGGAAGATCTTTAACTTTGCCTTTCCATTACACCTTCCTAAGTTCACCTCCAGTTTTTTAATGTTTAAATCTATCAGGTTGGAGGACTTTAATTACACACCATCTCCTTTCCTAGCTCTTCTTTTCCTACCTTGGATTGTTCTTGGTGTCTTTTCTGAGCATACAAAGTCAACTGGTCAGGGATGACTCTCACTTCAGTAATAGATTACTTTCTGGCTAAGCTCTTATAGATCTCATTTCCTCTGAAGCTGCTCACTGCTTATAATGTCTGGCACCTTCTGTTTCTTCTCTTAAAGAATGTGTCATGCAAGGCAGCTAGGTGGCACAGTGAGTAAAGCACCAGCCCTGGAGTCAAGAGGACCCAAGTTCAGTTCTGGCCTCAGACACTTAACACGCCCCCCACACACACACACATACACAAACTAGCTGTAACCTTGGGCAAGTTATTTAACCCCAATTGCCCTCCAAAAGGCAAAAAAAAAGAATGTATCATGCACACATGAGGCTTCCTGTGTAGTTCACCAGTCTTTGGTCTCCTTCTTGTCTTACTCCCAAACCACTTTTTCCAACATTTCTTTTGCCATTCTCATATTTCACTTCAACTTTGCTTGGAAATCACTGAATTTTGGAGTACATATTGATTTAATTTGAAGGGTCTTATGAAGTTCTTTGTAGAATTTATCTACCTTTGCAACAGTGTTGGTATACAGACTGCCATTGCTTTCATGGTGGTCTTTTTGCAAATATTTGCCTTGAGCGCTGCTAAGGAAATGGCTCTCTTGTTGTCTTCAGATACACAATGAAGCCAAATCTGCAATTCCTTGGTTTACCACTCCAGAGAAAACCTGTGAGTCATTCTTGGATTTTGCAATGACTTTCCCCTTTTTTTCTGTTTTGTTTACATCACAAACATCAAGTTGATATAATCCCACTCCTCCAGCATTGTGTTCACTTTGGGGACACAAGTCAAGGATCTTGCAGTTACAGCATCAATTGCTAAACTGAGATTAGCTAAACTGGACTCAAGTTGGGGTGGTTCTTAGCATGCCACCTTTTTCTCCATTTGGCCACAAGTTCCAAAAGATGCATCGTCCATTGACAGTGTCTTTGGGAAACATTGCTCTCTAAAGCGATGGCCCTGAAGGTTGTAGTCAATAAGGCACTAGACTTGTTGTCACAAAGGCCTGGGTTCAAATCCTACCTCAGTCACTTGCTAGGTGTGTGGTTCTTGGCAAGTCACTCAACTCCTCTGGACCTCACTCTTTATTTGTAAAATGGGAGTTTTTGGCTTTATGACCTCTAAGCCTTCTTCTAGCCCAAGCTCCTGTAATCCTACAAAAGGGACAATAGTTATTTGGATAAATAAGCTCTAATATGTTTGCTAAAAGAACATCCTTCTTTGTATTTGTTGTAAAGTGAAATTGCAAGTGGAGGCCATTAATCATTTAAATTGAATTTATTTGTGGAGCATAATTAACCTGGGGACTGCCAGGGGTCACGTACCCAAATCAGGCAGCCCCGAGCATATACATCTCAGGGTTTACATAGACAAAACCCACAAAATAAATGTCACCAAGGAGAGTAAGCAGGGAAAATACAGAAGCCAAAAGATAGCATTGCTTAACTATTATTGTCTAGCAATCAATTTTTTGCATAACTGGAAAGTTCCCAAATCTATTTCGAGAACTGGACAGAAGGGGGGAAAGGGGAGGCTATGAGCTTCAGGTAGTAGACTTGGGCAGGTTTACTTGGCATGTTTGCTGCCTGGCCAGGCTTTGTTGGGTTTTGGGCAGGTTTCCTAGGCAGCTCATCTATGATGGGGAGAGATAAGGGATGTTCACAAAATGGGGGGTTACTAGAATATTCACATCATAAATATGGACAAGAGGTATTGTGACACCCTGGATCTTGGAGTCAGAAAGGCTGGGTTCGAGTCCTGCCTTGGCATACACTGGCTGTAAGACCTGGACAAGTCACTCAACCTCTCGGTGTCCCAGGAAACTCTTTAAGACTATAAGTTGCAGACAAGTTGCTAGTCCTCATTAGAGCAAAGTTTGCGTGTGGGGACTTCCCCACACCAGTCAGATCACAGGTTCCTATCAAGTAAGTGTCGCATCCTCCCTGGATCACTCTCCACAAATTGCCCTCTCATTGAGTCTCCATGCTGGCTCCTCCAGATTCAAGGAATTCTACAGGTCCACACTCTTCAAACTAGAGCTGGTGAGCCCCCACTGGTGAATTCACCTTAATAGTCATCCAGTAAAATGCTGAGCTCAAAGCAAGTCTTTCCTGAAATGCCAACGTATGGACATTAATAACAAAACCTTAACCCGCCTAGTAGCAGCCTCACCAATATCCAGTGTCAGTGGGGAATGGCTATGGCCAGAGAGTACATGGATAGAGAAGCATCCCCTACTCTCGGGTCTGAAGTCTCTTCTCTCTCTGGAGTGCCCATTTCTGCTGAGCAGATCTTTCCCTTTGCCACAGTCCCAGTCTACTCCCTAGCTGAACTCTCTGGGCCTGGACTCTCTTGGGTACCTGAGAACAGACTGCTTTTCTTCCAGTATCTCTGAGAGAGGAGACTACTCAGGGTGGAAGCCACTCAAGACTGTGTCTTACTTACAGGCTGTGAATGGGGTCAATCAAAGTCTGAAAGGGGTGACATCTTCCTTACCCATTGTTTCTGTTACCTGCCTCTTACATGCTATAATTTCATTGAGTTGAAGGATATCACGTGATAGGAGTTCTCTGATTAACCCTTACATTTTAGGGCATCTGTGTGTTTATGTGTAAAGAGAGGGTTTGGGCCTGTTCTTTGTAGTCTGAAATGGGAAAGTGTGTTTGTATGGTACATGTATGGTACATAAATGAAGGCATCCACTAGATAGAAAAGCTTTCTGAAAGTGTCATTGTTAAACATGGCTACAAATTACTGAGTCAAGAGCTATCATCTCCTTCCTTTGAAATCTTTTTTAAAAATCTTTAAGAATGTTCCATGTATCCATGCTAGTAAATATTTGATGAATGAATGAACAGACCAAGTAACCACTGGCCCCAAATGACTGAAGATCCATTCTCTCTTCTTTTTCTTTGGTTTCTATTATATACTCTTATAATCCCTAAACTGTTTCTTCTGGCCATTCATCAGTTGCTCCCATCTTTAGTCATCCAAACACATTTTCCTTGAAATATATATTATAAAAATAGAAATTCAATAGAAAGTGCTGTATTTTGGAAGTTTCAATGTTTAGGATGGGTTTTCTTCTTAGTCATACTAGACACTATAGAATTTACCAAAATGAGGAAACAATGAGACTCTAAGTTAATAACCTATCTGTCTTGTTAGCAGCAACATGACCACAGTGTCCTGGACCCCTAATAAACTGCCTGGCCAAATGAAGGCAGCAGCTGCCATATTTAACCCCAAGGACTCTCAGGACTGGGGAGGGTAATGAGGTTCCAGAAGGAATCAGAATAAGACCAGGTGTAGAACAATCTCCAAGCCTTTCAAAGCCTCAGAAAATTACCTTTTGTAGCACTGGGAGGAGAAGCGCCCTCTGAGGCTTCCTAACCAAGTGACAGCAACAATAAAAATTATCTGGAATGCACAATTTGGGGAAACTGGGCAAGATTCAGAACTAGGGCATTTTTATAAAAAGGACAGCTAGGGCATTTTTATAAAAAGGACAGAATCACGGAATTTCAGTTAGGAGGGAGGTCAGTGACAATATAATGAAATCCAGACCCTAGAAAAGAATTCCTTCTTCCTCCAGACACAACTGAGCACAGAGAGTGGACTGAGTGGGACACAGCCAGTATGCTCCTGCCAAGGCTCAGCTCCTGACTAGGGTCATCCAGCTTTTGCTTGGAGCCTCCCAGGGAGGGGGGCCCCACTGGAGCCCGAGGCAGTCCTTTCCACCTGGGGAGGGCTCTGATCAAAGCAATCCAACATTAAACATGGTGGTAAAACTTCACCCCTTTTGATATTACATGCACAAGGTATCATTAAATGATGATAATAATATTAATAATAGCTAACATTTATATGGCACTTAAAGGTTTGCAAAACACTTTATTACTCTCATCTAGAGAAAGTGAGGGAAACCAGAGGGCTGAGCAGTATGCCCCATTGATTACCATGTAGTGCCAAGGGACCTGGCTCGAGTAGGGTTGAGGGAGGTCTACTCAGGCTGATGAATAGACACCATGTGGAGGGTCTGTGAGAGACCTTGGACAAGGACCAGAGAGTATGAATGGGCTGTGATCAGCATCACTGAAGGGAAGGGAGGATGTTGGTGAAGAGCCAGATTCATTAAAGTTCGAAGGTTTCACAATCTAGACCTATATGAATATGATTAGATTTGCACAGGCACCTGTGACATCATCAACAGCACAGATTTTGGCTTCTCTGCTTCAGGAGAGGGTCTTTTGGAGATATCCATGCCAATGTCATCACTAGCATTTCTATAGCACTTTAAATTTTGCAAAGTACTTTATATGTTTTATCTGTGAGGTAAGCACTACTATTAGATCCATTTTATAGATAAGAAAACTGAGGTGGAGAAATTAAGTGTCTCTTTCCCGGGGTCACACAGTAAATGTCTGAGGTAGGATTTAACTCACGTCATCCTGACTCCAAGTCCAGTCCTGTACCCATTGTGTTGCTGTAACTAACCTGGTTTTGATCTTCTTCAAGCTTAGCTAGTCTTTTAAAGATACACAGTCCACTCTCAGCTCAGTAGGACCTTCACCAATATCTTGCCCACTAACTGTGGCTTTCTTCTCCCTCTCCCTTGAGGGGCTGAGGCTGAACCTGGGGGCTCTATTCTGGGCACACTTCTTTTTTCTTCCTATACTCCCCATAAGTCATCTCATCAACTTCAATGGGTTCAATTAGCATCTCTATGCAAATGAGTCCCAGATCTATATATCCAGCTCCAGCCTTTCTCCTGAGCCCTGGTCTAGTATCACCAACTGCCTATTGGGCACTTGGAACTGGCTGTCTGGAAGGCATTTCAAATGCTAATGTTCAAAATAGAAATGAATAGTTTTCCTCCCTTCCAGACTTCCCTGTTACCAGCAAGGGTAGTGCTGTCTTCCTTGCCTCCTCAGCCTCACTCACAGCACATATCCAACCAGTGGCCAAGCCTTGTTTTCTCTTTCTCCATGACTCTTGGATGGGTCCCCTTCTGCCCACTGGCACAGCTACTGCTCTACTTCAGGCCCTTGGAATCTTTTGCCTAATTTATTGCAATAGCCTCCAAGATGATCTCCTAGGTCTCTGCTCTCTCATCCATCCTCCCCACAAGTGCCAAAGGGATTTTCCTCAAGTGTAGGTCTTGCTGACTACAACACTCCATCCCCTCACCATCCACCATGCCTCCAAGGGATTGTTTCTAGAATCAATTATAAACTCTTCTGTGTGATCACAGGTTCTTTGCAGCCTGGCTCTTCCCTATTTTTCCACTCTTTCACTTCCCCTCCCCTCCCTCTATGATCCAGCCATACTGGCCAATTCATTGTTTGGAAGAGGAAAGGATTCAGGGAAAAGATAAAAGGATCTTCTTTGAACATGTTGAGTTGAGATGTCAAAATGTCAAACAGGCAGTTGTTGATGAAAGCTAGAACCAAAGAAATGTGAGTCCCATGCACAGAGCTGATCCTTGAAATCCCTGATGAGGTCACCAGAAAGAGAGTGTCGAGAGAAAAAAGGAGAGTCAAGATAGAACTAGGGTCTGGGATATGGAAAATGAACCACAACAGAGCCTGAGAAGGAACAGTCCTACAGGTAGGAGGCAAATCGAGAGAAAGCAACAACATGAAAACCCAGAGCGATGAGAGTATCCAGGAGAAGGCAAGCAATGGTGCCCAATGCAGCCAGAGACCTCCTGGAAACCAGAGGACTTGGATCCAAGGTCTTCCTGCCTCCTGGGTTGCTGCTCTGCCCAGCACGCCATGCAGCCTCAGCACCTGAGGAATCCCTCCTTCAACACTCTTCATCCTATGATCCCCTCCAACTGCTGTCCTTTTCACAGCAAGACTCTTGGAAAATGCTTTCTACACTGACCACCCCCATTTCCTTACCACAAATACACTTCTTGGCCCTTTACAATCTGGCTTCTACTCCCAACCCTCCTCTGAAACTGCACTGTCCAAGGTAAGCAGGAATCTCTTTTTTACCAAAGCTGGGGGCGGTTTTCTCAGGTCTTCTTGCCTCTCTGCAACACTTAAATCAATGGTCTGTTTTGTCCTCCCCCACACCTTCTCTCCTCTCTAGGCTTCACCTCACCAAGTCTTGTTCACCTCCTTCCTGAGGACCACTGGTCTCTCTTGAGTTTTGTCTACATTTGAGATGTAAAGAGCTGAGGCCATTATTTTATTGTGGACTCTTGTATTGGGTGTTACATCCTGGGAACTTTGGGTTTCAACTGCTATTCTTTCTTCATTGTAGTTCCTCTTTATGGCTTCTCACTTAAAATATATATATATATATACATACACACACACACATCACATTAACAAGAAGTTGTAATTTTCATTGATGTAAAAAGTTCTCCTACCCATGGGTAACCCACGGCTGAATTTTGTGGGTGGTATGTGACTGGCTGTGTTGTACAGTAATGCCAAGGAATTGCCATTACTATCACATGTGTACATTAAAGCTTACTGAGGACAGGAACAGTTTGGATTTGAACTTCATTTCCTCAGTGCTTAAAGTATAGGGTGTATTCAGGGAAGGCTAGTACCTCCAGTGTGAGGGCTGCTTTCCACCTTTGGTGTCCACTCAATCCATCCAACTCTCACCTGTGGCTCTAAGAAGCTGTAGCATACACAGTGGCCACACCCTAGTAACCATGTTGGCAGATGGGCTAAACCAGGTTGAGGGTAATGGAGGGGTCTCAAACTCATTGCTGAGTTAGGGGGTTGTCTACCCCAAGCATGTGAAAACTGCTCCTGGTGGAATGGGTGGATGAGAACAATTTGTTCCAATAGCCAGAAGGCAGCTGAAGCAGGTGCTGTGTAATGCTTAGAGCTTCGTTAGACATGGAAGACACCAAGGTCATCTCCTCTATCCCAGGCCATCATTAGTTGTATTTACTCTGTCCTGCCACTGGACTGTGATGACTCTGAAGAAGAGAGTGAGGCCAAAGACTTCATGTAACTCTACCTCACTTATATCCAATTTATGAGCAAGTCAAAAGACATCACCCATGCCACTGTATCATTTTCACCCACCTCAAAGTCTTGTGGTGACAGGTAAGTGATGAAGCAGCCGGTGTGGATACACTGGGAGCTGTGGTCACAGCCCTGCACACTAGAGGCCCAGGCCACAGGGTGATCTTCTCACTGGAAGCAGCAGTGGGATTCGGCCCCCTGGGCCCCCTGGGGGTCTGGGCAACCTTTTAAGGACCACTCTTCCCACCTCCTGGTGTGAGGAAAGGGCTAGAAAAGGAACCCTAAAAATTGTCTGCTTACTCAACCCTGGACTGATTACTGCAGCAAGCTGGGATCCCACCTTGTGGTCAAAACACAAAAATGTGTAGAAAAATATCTGCAAAGATGATTCAACACCAAGAAAGCACAGGTGCTCCATTAGCCAGCACCTCACCACATGTGGAACCGTCAGTTACAGCAAATGGAAAAGCTTTAGAAAAGTTCACTTATCCAGAGTGCACTTTCCAGGGCTGTCCACATAGACAATGAGGCTGACACACGCATTGCCAGAGCTGGCTCAGTGTTTCAGAGGCTCTGAAGGAAAGTGTGAGAGAGAAGAGGTATTAGACTGACGACCAAACCGAAGGTCTACAGAGCCATTGTGCTGACTTCATTGTTGTATGCCTGTGAAACCTGAACAGTCTGCTAGAGCCATGCCAGGAAACATAATCACTTCCATTTGAATCATCTTAGGATAATTCTGAAGATCACCTGGCAGGATAAGGGACCAGACACTGGAGTGCTTTCTCAAACTAAATTGCCAAGCATTCAAACTCTACTGCAGAGAGCACAACTCCAATGGGTTGGCCATGTTGCTCTAATGCAAAAAGAGTATTTTATGAAGAACTGAGACAGGGCAAGTGCTCACATGGTGGTCAGAAAAAGTGATACAAGGACACCCTCAAGATCTGTCTTAAGAACTTTGGAATCTATCGTGTGATGGGAGACACTGACAAAGGACCACCCAGCATGGTGTGCCCACATCAGAGAAGGTGCTGTGCTCTATGAGCACAGCAGAATTGAAACAGCTCAAAAGAAATGGGAGACACACAAATTTAGAGAATTCAGCCCAGATGTTCATACAGACTATTTGTGTTCAGCCTGTGGTAGAGCATTCTGAGCTCAGATTGGTCTGAGCAGCTGCAATGAGACCTACTGTGACTTAACTCTAACATAGTGATGTGGCTTTGGTCTTCTTCAAGAACAAAGGACAACTACCACAGTATTGGGCACTTAATGAAGGTTTGTTGGTGGACTGAGTGATTATTCTTTCATGTCACTTACCACACATCACCTGCTGGGGCCAACTCATCCCCATCGATGTGTGTCATCGTCTTGTCTCCCATTTTGGATCTTCTTGGATCATGGTGCTTCTGATGCACAGTCATATAGGGAAAGCATCACCTGGGGAATCCTGGTGAAGGTCCAAGCCTGAGTCCTTGCCATGTGGAACATGGCAAGCTTGGGACCACTAACACTGACTCTGTAATTGCTGGCATCTGTATCCATCAACAGCCCATTTGTGACTATTCCTGCCACTTAGGAGCACATGAGAAAGAGTACACTGGTGCAGTGGAAAGTGATCTGGACTTGGAGCATGGCGGCTTCAGTCTTACCTCTCCCCTTTCCTTTCTGTTGGGCCTTAGCTTCATCTCTGGCCCTCATCTCCCTTTTCCATGAAATGGGAGAACTGAAATAAATGGTCTCAAAGGTCCCTTTCCAACTCTAGGTGCTATGTTCCCTCCAGGCTAAGTTGGTTATTCCAGAGAATGATTCAAATCATCCGGAGATAGTCCTAGGTCATGGCTAGTTTAGAAATAGTTTGGACTCTTGTTCCTCGAATGCATTAATAGCATTTTCTGAATCTCCTTGGACATAGATACCAAGGGCAAGTTGAGAGGATGAGCAACAGACCTAGGGATGTGTGGACAAGTCAACATTTAACCTTGCAGCCTTCCAGCCCCCACCAAAAACAAGGTATCTGAAGACAATAAAAATGTGACTTTAGCTTTAAAAAAAAAGCCTTTTCTCATCAGCCTGCCAACTCTTTATGTATTAGTGCCAGGTAAAAGCTTTCCGAATGGCATCCTTCCCTTCTTCCTCTTTTTCACTGAGTAAATCTGTGCTCAGCATGTTCATGGGACAGAAGCACAATTTCTCACTTGTTTTTGTATTCCCTTGGCACCACTTAGTATTTCATATACCCTAGAATTACATTTTCCTCCAAGAAATACTTTTTACAGATCCAGTTACGTGTCTGGAGCATTTTAAAACCAAGGTTCTGTGATTTTCTTGGAGTACAGGAAGTGTGTTTCCATGGGGGAGCCAATGTTCTAAAAGAAGGGACTCTGGAGGAAGGCATATGGCTATCTCTGAAAGAAAATCCTTTTTCTAAGGTTCTAAGGCCAAAGAGCCTGATGTTTCCCCCTCACCCCTATTAGCATAATGCACGCTTTAGGTCAGATTTTTCTTTGTGCCAAGACAATACTGTTTCAAAGAGAAGCTGACTTTTTGTAGTCCCAAGTTTCACTGCTGAGCTCCCCACCAAGCCTCGGGGTCAGGGCACATCAGAAGTGGCTTATCAGAGTCATAGGTGGCACAAAGAGGGAGTGGAAGCTGAAGTGGTGATCAAAATTGGGATCCAGAAAAATGTCAACAACTGGCTGGATGAATGGGCTGGATTGAATAAGATGAAATCAAATGGGAATAAATGGAAAGTCCTAACATTACACCCCAAAATAAATGTTCAAGATGAGGGAAATTTAGCTAAATCACAATTCATGTGCAGCCTAACATGGCTGTCTAAATAGGGGCATGAGGCAGGAAGTAAAATTGGAGGTAAAAGGGCACTTCCTCCCTCCTCTGGCCTCCACCTTTGGAATATGGGCATTGCTTGTCAAGTCGAGCATGGCTACCCTGTCTCCTCCCACCGAGCAATTCCTACGACCTGCTTAGGGCCTTCAACTGCACCCTTTCAGGGGGCTTTATTTGGGCATGTGTATGAGGAAGGGGTCAGCTACGTGGGGCAGCAGATAGAGTGCTGAGCCTGAAGTCAAGAAAACATCTTCTTGAGCTCAAATCTGACCTCAGACACTTACTAGCTGGGTGACCCTGAGCAAGCCACCTAACCCTGTGGTCCTCAGTTTCCTCATCTATAGTATGAGCTGGAGAAGGAAATGGAAACCACACCAGTATCTTTGCCAAGAAAACCCCATATGGCGTCACAAAGAGTCAGACATGACTGAAATGACTAGACAACAGCAGCAACTATAAATCTTGGGTTTTATGATTCTAAATTACAGAGAAGTAGAATGGAAGGAAAACATTCTCAAAATGAGAGCCCTCCTGAAGTGGAGAATAGCAGGTTTCCCTTGGTGGAAGTCGAAAGAAAGGGTGCTGGCCACTTTTTGGGGTGCTGCTCCCAGGGGAATTTCTGTTCTGATACAAGGGAGACCAGAAGGCACTGAGGTTCCTTCCAACCCAGGCATTCTATGGGTCTGTGATTCTGAGAACAGTATGGAGCCCACAGCACACAGAGCTGGCAAGGGCTACTGTTGGCCAGCCTTTAGATCTAGCCTAGGGGCTGTTGTCTTTGGCCTCTTTCAAAAACATGAAATAAACTGAACTGGACACAGCTAAGTTATTTATTTATTTCCATCTTAGTCATTGGTAATGCTCACTGCAGTCCAGTGAGTCATGTGTTAATCCCTGCTGATCATAAATGATCTGCCTCAATCCATAGAATGACCAGGCTCTTATCACTTATCTCACAGTCAGGATTTATTTCATTGCCTCTTCCTGCTTTTTCCCTCAATAACCAGCTCCCTCAAACTCAGAAAATTCTTGGCTTTGATTTAAAATTTATTCACGTAACACTGGCTTGAATTGGACCTTTTGGCTAAGACAGAAAACATAATTCAATTTAATTCAGCAAGCACCCACCATGTGCAAGGTGCTCTGTTGGACCTTGGAGAAGCCCAGACACAGTGGAAGGAGATGATGTTCTGCTGGGAGCAGGGGAAGGGAAAAGGTGTCATGTACACAAATGAATCCATGTGGATTCCCTGCAAAACAAGACTCCGTAATTTTGAAAAACCAAAGAGCACCGCCACTAAAAGGGCGGCAGAAGACTTCTTGTCTCTAGAGGACAGACCCGGCTTCTAAGGAGTCTGAAGTTACAAAAAGAAGATAGGGGATTCCCAAAAGGGGGGGGCCATTAGAGGTATTCCAACGTGGAATGGTCTGCCTCGCTTGTTAGGGGTTCTCCTTCACTGGCGATCTCCAAGAAAAGCCTGAATGCCATCTGGCCAGCTGTTAGAGTGAGGACCCTTTCAGGTGGGGGTTGGACTTGGGGGTCGCTGACATCCCTTTCACCTTGGAGCTTCTGTGATTCTCTCGCCCACAATGGCACTGGGTTCATACAGGGGCATCCTTAAAGTGTAAACATTTTCCTTCCTGTGAACATCTAAGGAAAGTCTCGTTCATGGCCCTATTATTGAGATTTCATCCACTAGTGAGACTAATTTCCGTTTCTGCTTCCTTCTAGTTCTTTATAGTACTTGACTCCCTATTATCACTCCAGTCTACTCCCAGATTCCCCTGTCTAGTTTAGCTGTATTCAACCTTCTTTTCTTCACAAAGAATAAGGCAATCACAAGCCCCCAGAGTGAAGACCAGGAGGAGGATGGGAATGAAAGGAATTTGTATCCGAGGCAATGAAAACAGTCTGCTCAGCACACACCGAGGCAAGGATAACATTTGGAATACAAAATCCACCTGGTAAAGGACCAAAAGGAAGCAGTACCCTCAGTCAATACCTCAGTCCATTTATCTTATTCAATTAGACGAGAATTAGTCGAAGTGGGAGTTGATGCCATGTAAACAAAACAACTGATTGATCTCATTTTCCATCCTTCATTCGCTCATCAATTCATTCACTTCTTCTTTCACTCAGCAAGTATTTGTTAAATCTAAGAAAAGGCACGTCTGCAGTGGGCTCGCTTGTTGTTTCCTAGGTCTCAGCACAACAGCAATACCTGTAAACTGTGTAACAAGTGTTTGCCTGATGATTTTGCTTGTTAGCAGCTTCTGTTCGTAAAGCCATTAGGAAAAAGCAATCTTCAGCAACCTCCCGGCACCGTCTCATCTCCGGGTTATTACTTCTTCAGTGCTGGAAGAATAGTTCAGAAAAACATTTGTGGCTGGCATCCT
Organism: Petaurus breviceps papuanus; assembly: GCF_028583685.1. NCBI lineage: Eukaryota > Metazoa > Chordata > Mammalia > Diprotodontia > Petauridae > Petaurus > Petaurus breviceps. The sequence goes on from NW_027186366.1 coordinate 2,536,088, forward strand.
TTGCACTTCGATTTTGCCACCCCCACTCTTTGCACTCATTTCTAAGAGCTCAAGAATGTATTCACAAGTAGGCTGTCTCAGAGGCGAGATGTCCTGGCACTGGCATCCAGTGGTCTCCAGCCATAACCCAGACAGGGTCAAACAATCATGGCGAAGCTCCATCATTTCGTCGTTTCCAACTCTGGCTTATAATCCTCAGTGGCTCCGTATTTCTCCCCAAGAAGGCTTCAAGCTTCAGTCTGGCATTCAAGACTTCCACATCTGGCCTGAAATAATCTTTGGAATCTCTAGCCTGTTAAGCTGATTGGCATCCACTCTGGCTGGAATGCATCTCATCCCTCCCACGTTTGCACTCAACCAAAATCCTGCCTCTCCCCACTCAGCTCAATGGTCACACACCCAGGAGGAAGCATCTAGTGATGCTTCTAAGTCTAAGTCATTCACACCCAGGTTGTATCCCTGAAATGTCTTGTGTTCTGTGCAGCAAGTGCCATGTTTAGTCCATGGTCACACAAAATTTCAGAACCTGAGAACGAGCTTGGAGATCATTAGTTGTCATCTCCCATGGGTTCAATAACCATCTATGCTGATGACTCTCCCAGTCTAGATATTTACACACACACACACACACACACACACCTGCTAAACTCCAGGCACTTACCACCTGCTGGACAGCCCTGTCAATAACAGTAAATATTCACTAAGTGCATGCTGTGTGCCAGGCAGTGTGCCAAGTGAGCTCTAGGGATCTTTCCCCATATGTCCCATAGGTGCCTCATCCTTCACTTGTCCAAAACGGAGCCCATGATCTTCCCTCCAAACCTGCCCCCTTCCTAATTTCCCTCCTAAGCTTAAGGGCTTCAGTCAACCTTACCTCTCTTCTCCTCCCCCTCCCCCATTCAATCAACAGCCACGTTTCATCCATTCTACCGCCACTTTTTCCATATCCATCCACTTCTCTCTACTTTCCCAGATGCCTTTCTAAGGTCTAGTATTGCTGAATCTCCTTCCTTTCCATTTTTTTCATTAATTTCTTTGAAATTCTTGACCTTTTGCTCTTCTGGCTGTAAAGCCAAGCAAGAGCAGCTTTCCAGAGGGCTGCTGCTGTGAGCAGCTTTGAGGTTCTGATTACATAGTATAGTGAACTCTCTATGTATTCAGTAATAAACTAAAACAAAACATTGACAGAAACCAAAGGACAGCATTCACAATGTTATGACATAACAACTTATCACCAAAGCGGCCACATAGTTTTAAGCAAAAGATATCATTCAGTAAATCCCTAACTCAGTCATCCTTATGCAAGCCTCCTTAAGGGACACAAAGTACAATCATTCAGTAAGTCCTTAACTCAATTACCCTTAAGGAGCAGGCCTCCTTAAGGGACACAAAGTAAAAAGATCAAAGTTCTGCATCCCTAGGTCACAGTAAATCATAATCTTTTCAGTCAACATTAGGTACCCAAGAAGAGGTCTTTTCTTCTTGATGCAAAGCTGGCTCTCAGATTCCATGGTTCCTCTTCCATGGTCCCAGCTCCTACCTGAATCTACCCAACTGTCACCTGGGTTCAAAGGCAGGCAGCTCTCAGCTCCTTGTCCAGGTCCTGTTCCATATTGAAGCTCACAGTGTCCAGTCCACCTCAAGTCCTTCAAAGTTCCTGTTTCTGGGAAGACAAAGCTCAACAGAGCCACAATAATGTTCATGAACATTGTGGCACCATCATCAATTCACTATCTGCCTGTGAAATCAACTCAGACCCACCAACAAGGTCTGAGACCTCAACACACATCACCAACAAAAGTCAATACGGACAGAAGAGACCAACATAATGCTGCCCCCACAAATGTTCCCTTCTCAAGATCCTCCACCACGAGTGCTCCCTCAGTTCTGCTCTCTCCCAGCCTGGGCTTCTCCTTATATATGGTCATTAAGCTCCTCCCTGTTCTGCCCCTTCCTGTTGCATCAGCACATTCCTCCCCCTGTGGGGTTGACAAGTTCTGTTTCTTAACAAAGACTTGATATAATCATGGGCAAGGCTTAAAAGAAACTTGAACTTAAACAAGGTGCTAAATAATTAAATAGCTGAAACAAGAAGTTAACTACTTCTTTGGTTGCCATTACACATAAAATTTCATAGTGAAGATTTCAATGTGAAGACTTGTCCTGGGTACAAACAGTCAACTTCACAAGTACAAGAAGGAGTTGGGGGAATGAGAGAGAGAGAGAGAGAGAGAGAGAGAGAGAGAGAGAGAGAGAGAGAGAGAGAGAGAGAGAGAGAGAGAGAAACTTGTTCTGAAAAAAATCTGAGTGTTTTAGTGAACCACAAGGTCAATAGGAATCTCCAGTGCAATATGGTAGATTTAAAAAGTGAATGCTACCTTGGTATGCATTCAGAGAGCCACAGCTTCTAGGGACAGGAAGGGGATAAACCCATCATACTCTGCCCTTGTCAGAGTATGAGTAGCACACTTATAAAGGACATTGACAAACTGTCTAAAACTAAGAGTGTCTAAGATAGCGACCAGATTAATCTGGAGTTCAGTTGAAGTTGGGCATGGACAAGAGATGACTCAGGGGCACATGAATACTCTCTTCAAGTGTTTGAAGTGCAGTCATATGGGCAAGGGACGAAATATGTTCTGCTTGTACCTAGAGGACAAAACCGGGAGGAAAAAGAATTGCAAAGAGAAAAACTGGGTAAAATTAGAGTCGTCCAAGACAGGGATGGGCTGCTTTGAGAGGGAAGGGCTCCCGCACCTGGGAGGGCTTCCAGCAGGAGCAGGGATTCTCCCATGGGTAACTGTTTGGTGCATAGGTGGTACTAGTCCCTAGAGCCTCACTCTCATCATCTACAAAAGGAGAGGGCCCATACTGGAAGATTCCTAAGGGCTCTTGCTGATGCTGCATGGCATAATGACACTTGAGAGCTTACTTTATTTGTCACCTCTCCCAAGGCTGCTTGCATTTCCTCACAGGGCAGCCTTGTCTTTGGCAAAGGAATGAATCTGTAATGATGAAATGTAAAGCACCGCTGGAGGAGAACTATTTACAGATAAGCACATCCCCATTGTGGGTTCTACAATTCTTCAAATCACACCACTGAGACTCCAGCTTTTTATACTGGGCTCTTGGGAAGAATCCTTAGCTCTTCACGAGCATTGGATTTGGTAACAGTCTTTGTACAAACTCCTTCCACCTCCACAGCAGCCCTGTTGTGGGAGAGTAATTGAGCTGGACTCATGTTGCAGAATGTCACTTCCCTTGGCACACAACTACATTCCTCTGGGCCCAAAAATGAACACGATGCTCCTGCTGGGGTCCGGCCAGCACACCGTCCCATCCTCCGCTCTGGCACCACTATTGGGTCAGAGGAGGGCAACAAAGAGGTCAAGGGGAATGGTTATCATGGAATTCGAAGACTGGCTCTTAAGATCTTAGAGCTGGAAGGAACCACACAGAGGCTGTGCATTCCAGCTTATGAGAAGGAAGGAAGGAAGGAAGGAAGGAAGGAAGGAAGGAAGGAAGGAAGGAAGGAAGGAAGGATTTGCTAATTGCTTATCCTGTGCCAAACTCTGGGAATCCAGATAGCAAAATATCTTTCATGGGGCTGTGAGGATGCTTCCTTCCAAAGTCAGCAGTTGGATGTTTCCTTTGGAGGTGGCATGCTGATAGAGTGCTGGACTTACAGTTCAGAAGATCTGAGTACAAATCCCACCTCATCAACTTACTATGTGACCCTGGACTAGTCACTTACCTCCAGTTTGCTCCTCTGTAAGATGGAGTTAATGAGAGCACTTTCCTCATAAGGGTTGTGGTGAAGACCAGAGCAGATGCTGCAGGTAAAGTGTTCAGAGTGCCCAAGGTGCTCTATCAATTCTGAGGAAGCCAGGTGCTCTCTTGCCATCTCCTTAATCCCATGAGTTTGGGACCCTGTAGTCCATTCAGGTGGTGCTTTCTGCCTAAAACTGTTTCCACCATCTCCTCTGCCCTGAGCACTGATTCTATCCCTTCTTGATCTTTAGTTCAATTAAATAAGCATTTGTTAAGCACCTACTGTGTGCCAGGTAGCATGGTATTACCATACCATGTATACAGAGAACTGGCCTCGGTGTGAGGAAGGGGTTGAACTCTCACCTTTGACCCATCTTGGCTATATGACCGTGGGCAAACCCCCAACCTCTCAGAACCCCAGTTAGCTCTCCTAGTTGGAATGCAATGCCAGCCTACATTGGCAGAAGGAATGTCTTCATTGAGAGTTCTCTATATCAATGAAACCACAGGTCCCATCACCCAGTGGTGGTGCTGGGTGCCCACCTCCAAGAAGCTGTTGGGGCCATGCCATTGTTGGGTAGTCACCACCACTTTGTGTCCTTTCTGCCTTCTCCCGAGCAGGCCCTTTACAAAGCCAGTTTGGGCAGGGAGCTCTTTGTGTGCCCACGGACACTAGTCCTCACTGCATGTGTGGAAATTGGCACCCAGGTCCTAGCCCATCCTGGTCCAAAGTGCTCTTCAGGCAGCACTCTACAAAGTCCCACCCCCACCCTTCTGAGTCCTGTAATCTGGAGGGTCTGGAGGTTTTCCCTTGGTCTCCCATAGAACTTCTCCCCATCCCTGAGCCCCGAGGCAGTGACTGAGCTGGGGGAGAGAAGAGGGAGGGGAGACTTCTTGGAGTTCTGGGGGAGGCAAGCACCTTCTTGATCAATGGAGGATTACTTTGTGCTTTGTGAATGGAAGGGGGGACATGGAAGGACCAGGAAAGAGAAAGTCTCATTGGTCAAAAGATGCCTGATCTGTAGGAGATGAAGAAGATTGGGATGGCAAGGGCTGGAGGCCAAAGTTGGTATCCAGAAGCCAAATTCATTGTCATTGTGATTGCTGTGTTAATGTAGGAATAAGATCAATGACCTTGCATGCAGTTGGAGTGGAGGTCTCTGAGGCCCCTTCTGAGAGTCAGGGTATGGAGACACCTTTTAGGCTTCAGCCAGACCCTGCCATTCATCCCCATTCCAACTGATGATGGCAGTGCCATAGCCAGGTGGACGGAGGACCCACATTCAGTTTCCTAAGGAGGGATCATTTCCTGCCAGGCATCCAATGAAATTGCATCAGGTGACGGTGCAGAAGAAGCGGTCCCCTACCTGTCCGAGAATTAAAGAATCATTCATTTCCTTTCCTTTAGAAAAAAAGCACTCCTGAGTAAGCAGGATTTTTCTGGGCCTTTTGGTCTGGACCTGTGATTCCATGATTGTAGATGGCAGCCAGCTCCAAGGCCTGTTCCACACCTTACAATTTTGGCACATTGCCTGGGCCACTTGGGCAACCCAAACCACTCTGCCTCCAGTTGCTCTCTAGCCCCTCTGCCATGCAGCCTGGCCAAAGGAATTTCTAAACAACTGCAGGGTTCTCCACTGGTGTGCCTACCCCCAGGAGAGTTTGCTTCTCTCTTGGCTCTTACCTAAAACAGTCCTATTATTTAGCACCTTTGCCTTGCCGTGCTAAGGGCTCCCAGACCACAGAGAGTGGGAGAAAAAATGAAGCCACCTCCTCAAATGTTGTGGCTGTGAAAATGCCCATGATCAGTCTCCTCCAGGCC
>NW_027186366.1:2541690-2555473 GCF_028583685.1 Petaurus breviceps papuanus
CATAGAGACAATTTATATATAGAAATGAATAGTGGTCTCATTAATTAATGATTAATAAAAATAATAATAATGGTGGGCATTAAATACATGTATTCCCAGACCTGGTCGGAATAATTTCACAATTACCCCCTGTCTGTTCAATTCAGCGGACATGGATTATACTGGGGATGTGAAGCAGGTCCTGACGGTAAAGAACTGGCCTGCTGCAGGTTAGGGACACACCTGTAAGGTAAGAGGGAAGATGGGGAGAGCTGTCACATCTGTGGGGATCAGGAAAGGCTCTGGAACCACCAAGTGGAGATGAGAAGAAACAAGGATTCTGACAAGGGAAAATGAGGACTGAGTCCATTCTAGAAATTCCAACCAGGTTTTGCAAATGCCCAGAGGCATGTAGAGTATGGCCAGAGGAGGAACACAGGGTAAGCATGGAAAGGTAGGTTAGAGGGAGACCACAGAGAGTCTTCTAGCTAGGAAGCAAGAGGGAGCTGGCTTTTGGACATATGAACAGCGTGACTACACCTGTACGTGGGACAAACTATTGGGAAAGGCTTGAGGAGGTCAGACGGGGAGAAACCAAAGCAGGAAGACTTTGGGATCATAGGACCCTATGTTTAGAGGTAGCGGGACTACAGAAATCATCACTATCCTCTTTTAACAGATGAATAAACTGAGGCACAGAGGAGTAAGATAAAAGATGTGTAGCCCTTTGCAAACCCTAAAGTTCCATATAAATACTCTAGTTCATTATCGTTACTATGATTACTGCCCAAACTAGGATTAGAACACTGGTGTGGTAAATGCCACAACCATTCTTCATTCCGTTTTTCCCAGCCCTCAGTCTTATCTTGCCACCTAATTCAGCTAAGAGGGAATCACTTCAGAATTAGGGTTTATGGTCAGGTCAGCGAAGAGAGAGCGATGAATGGGAAAGATGGCATGGAGGCAGGCTTGGCAAAGGATCCAGCTTGGTGGGTAAGGGAGAAAGAAGGGCCAAGAAAGCTGCAGGGTTGTAAAGGCAGGGACAGAGTGACTTAGTCCAACCCATGCCCATCTCCAAAGTCAGGTCCATTGTCTTTGCCAGATTGGCAAAGGGGTCCATGGCACAAAAAAGGCTAGAAGTCCCTGCCTTACACTGAAATAGAGAAAAAGGAATTTTGATTGTTACAAAGAGCAACATGATTTTTTTAAATGCCAAGTTGTCTGATGGTCCAGAATGCTCATTATAAGCATAAAAATACTATTCTATGTGGATCCCTGCTGCTCCTTATATGTTTTTGTTCAGAAGCTGTTTGCCCTATAGTGGCTAGGTGGTGAAGAGTATAGCATGCTGGACCCTAGATTCAGGGAGACCCAAGTTCAAATCGGGCCTCAGCTCTGTGACCCTGAGTAAATCACTTCACCTTTCTACCTCAGTTTCCTCATCTGTAAAATGGGGATAATAATAGCACCTACCTCCTAGGATTATTGAGAGGATCAAATGGGATAATCTAAGTAAAGCCCTTTGTAAACCTTCTTTAAAAGCACCATGTTATTAGCTATTTAAACTTAACAAACATTTATCAGAACCTACAATGTGAAAGGTGAGGGAATAGTATGGCATAATAAAAAGAGAACTGGACAAGAGGACCTGGTTTTAAGTCCTGACTATGACATGCTCTCTGTGTCCCTGGGAAAAATCTCTAAGACCATACAGGTCTTTTTTTCATTTTCATTTCTTCCAATTTACAAGCATTTTTCTTTCCTCTCACTCCCTCCATAGGGAAAAAGAAAAAAAGAAAATCAAAAGCCTTGTAACCAATATGCATCATCAAGTAAAACAAACTCTCACATTCCTCCTGCCCAACACAGTGGCTCACTGCCCACTGATCTGTCCGACCTGTGGGCAGAGGGGATGTGCTTCGTCTTCAGTCCCCCAGGCTGTTGTTTTCTCACTCAAAACTGTTCTTTATAATGTTATTGTCTGACTTGTGCTCCTAAATCTGCATCAACCTACACAGGTTTTTGTAGTTTCTTCTGAGACTGCCTGTTGTATCATTTCTTGTGGCATAATAATATTCCATCACTTTCATATACTGTGGTTTGAGGAGCCATTCTCCCATAGGTGGGCACCCCCTTAGTCTTGAATTTGACTTTGCTATGAAAAGCTGCCATAAATATTTTTGTACATATGACTCCTTTTCATCATTTTAGTGACTTTGTTCCAAATGGCTTTCCAGAATGGTTGGACCAATTCACATCTCCATCAATAATGTAATGATGTCTTTATTTTCCCACAGTGCCCCCCCCCAACATTTGTCATTTTCTCTTTTTCTCATTGTTGTCAACCCAATGATATATGGTAGGAACCCAAAATTGCTTTAATTTGCAACTTTCTAAAGATTAATGATTTGGAACATTTTTGTTCATATGACCTCTGATGGCTTGGATTTCTTCTTTTGGCAACTGCCTGTCTGGATCCTTTGATCATTTATTAAATGCAGAATAGTTCATATTCTTATAAATTTGAATCAATTCTTGATATATCTTGAAAGTGAGACCTTTCCCAAAGAGCAAAGAATTTTTCCCAATTAACTCTTTCCCTTCTAATTTTAGCTAGGTTTTGTTTATTCAAAAGCTTTTTAAATTTATGCACTCAAAATTGTCCATTTTATCTGCTGTGATTCTCTCTTTCCCTAAATTAGTCTTAGGTTCTTCCTCTACCTATAGATAAAGAAGCAAATTTGTTCATTATTCCTCTAATTTATTGAGGATGTGACCTTTCAATGTCTAAGTCATATGTATACTTGGAGTCAGTCTTGGCACATGGTATAAGATGTTGATAAAAATGTAATTTCTGCCAGATTACTTTCTAATTTTCCCAGCAGTTTTTGTTGAGTTTTTACCCCCCAGTAACTTGAGTCTTTGAGTTTGTTGAACACTAGTTTGTTGCTTCCATGTATTTTCTATGCCTAATGTGTTCTAATCATCATTCTCCATTTTTTAACCAGTACCAAATCATTTAGACAATTACTGCATTGTAGCCTAGTTTGACAGCTGGTAACATCAGGTCTCCTTCCTTCCCACTTTTTTTCTTTATTTTTTGAGGTTCTTGACCATTTGTTCTTCCTAATGAATTTCATTATTTTTTTTTTTTTAGCTCTACAGTAATTCTTTGGTACTTTGGTTGGTATGCATTTAAATAAAGTTAGGTAATATTGTCTTGTTTACTATGCTGGCTCAGCCCATCCATGAGCAATTAATATTTCTACAACTATTTAGGTCTATAATAGCTCAAAGAGTGTTTTGTAGTTGTATTCATATCATTCTGTTTCTTGATAAATAGACTCCTAAATATTTTATAGTTGTTTCAAGTGGATTTTTTCTTTCTCTCTCTTCCTGCTGGGTTTTGTTGGTAATATAGGGAAATACACAGAAATTCCTGATGCATAGTAACACTGCTTGTTGAGTGAAGGACTCCCAGCACCTTAGAGCTATTGCACTGGCTTCCCCCTCTGCCTGGGCTGCCCTCCTTCCTCATTTAGAATTCGAAAACAACTCAAATACCTTCCCCTACATGGGACCTTCCCTGATTCCCTCAATCAAAAATTGCTGTTTATTTATTTCTACTTAGAGTTACAGCATCTGGCACACAGTAGGCACTTACTACATGCTTGTTGACTTGAGTATTGACTGACTTCTCTGAGCACATGGTATTTCCCTATTGCATAGCACAGTGCCTGGTATATAGTAAGTGCTTAATAAAGGCTTGTTGATTAATGAATTCTCGAAGGCCATTTCTTCTCTAAACTTTGTGCCCTGACACAACTGAGTGTTCTGCATTCAGTAGCTGTTTAATAAGTGTCTGTCACTGAGACAACCTGGAAGCTTAGCCAAGAAGCTGTAAGAGCTTCTACGATGAAACCCTGGAGGGAATCCCCACTGGTGCAATTGGCTTGACTAAGACTTGCCTCTTGGTGCATTGTCTCTGCAGATCTGCCTCCCAGACTTGGTCGTGTTCCTGGCTTGCACTAGCCAGCGACTCAAGGAGAGGCTGCTGAAGAGGGCAGAGCAACAGGGCAGGCCTGACGACAACATGAAAGCCACCCAGAGGAGGCTCGCCAACTTCAAGCAGAATGCCTCCCCCTTGATCAAATACTTCCAGGAAAAGGGGCTCATCATGACAGTAAGTACTTAGAGACGAGTTGCATTCCAATGGTCCAGCTTCCTTGGGCTTTGGAATTCCCTTTGTATAACGATGGCTCTGTCTGATCTGCAGTCTATCCAATGGCCAAAGTTGATTTGTCTGCCCTGGCTTGTTGTCACAGGGCGATGATGGAGAAAGAGGCTTTCTGTGTTAATGGTGCCTGCTGTGTGGCAGGCTCTGACCGAACGGGTTTGAGACGGGATGGAATCTAAATGCACTGACCTGAAAGGACAGGATTCCATTCTCTGGATGGTGTTGTTGTTCAGCTGTTTTCCAGTTGTCCCTGACTCTCTGTGACCCCATTTGGGATTTTCTTGGCAAAGATACTAGAGGAGTTTGCCATTTCCTTCTCCAGCTCATTTGACAGACAAGGAAACTGAGGCAAACAGAGTGAAGTGACTTGCCCAGGATCACACAGCTAGTAAGTGTCTGAGGCCATATTTGAACTCAGGTCTTCCCTACACCAGGCTTAACCCTATCCACTGCACCACCTACCTGCCCTGTTCTCTGGGTATGGGGCACAAAAACCTAAGACTCTCCACTCTGGCTATGGAAAGGAGGTGCTTATGAAAAAGGAATAGATAACTTTCAAGAAAAATTGGGGTTTTTATTCGCCCTGAGTTACTCCCTAGTCGTCAGTGACCTGTCTGAAAGGGTTAATGCAATGTTCAGGATCTAAATTGTCTTTGAAAATAACTGAGCATCACAATGCATACATTCTACTCTTCCTGTGCCCTGCTGAAGCTAAGAAGGTGGTAAGAAATTCACTTCTCATTAAATGTGCTATAAATACCAAGCACTTAATTTCTCTCCTTCCTCCCTCCCCTAACCCAACTGATCAATTAAAAGAACAAATACACATAAGCAAGAAAAGCAAATTTCCCATTTGACCACATCCAAAAACGTGTCTCCTTCTGTGTCTTGGGTCTGTGCCCTCGTGGGTTCATAGTTAAATAGTGAGGTTTTGATGGAATTCACCCACCCTCCCAAGGACGGCATGTGCCAGGGAAGGACCACAGCACTGGCCTCAGACCATCTCTTGCCTAGTGAGTATTTACAAGCTTGACAGAAAGGGCAGAGACAGTGGAAAGCTGTATCGGAGAGAGTGCTGATTTCAGACCTAGTCCACGTCCTCCCTCTGACAAACCTCAGCTGTGGGCACATCATGAAATCTCCCTGTGTCCTGATTCAAACCTGTCAGGTCTCAGGACATTGCTGGTCTGTGTTGTACATGGACTTTATCACCAGGAGTTCCTCCTACCCCACTCGAGTCCCAAGGACAGACCATTGTTCCCTTCCCTCTCCCCTAACCCCACACCCAAATTGAGAGGCAGTGTGATAGATGGCTAGAGGGCCAGCTTTGATGTCAGGAAGGCTTGGCTTCCAGTCCCCTCCTGGGAATTAGACCCATAGATGGTACAGTGAGTAGTACATGGGACTTAGGAGTTAGGAAAACCTGAGTTCAAATTCTGCTTCTGATAATTACTAGCTGTGTCACCGCTGGACAAGTGCTTAACCCTTCTGCCTGAGTTTTCTCATCTGTAAAATGAAGAGGTCTCAGAGCCTAATAAATCTTCTAGTGCTAAATCTTTTATTTTATACACCAAGAACCCCCTATGCCAAAGAAATCATAAATCTAGAAAACAACATTTTATACAAAGGATCATATCTATCCCTCAAAAGTTTGCAGTCCTATATACACAATCTCATCTGATAACTAACGTGAAGTTGACGAGCTGCCTTGTGAAAAAGTGTCCCATGGGTTCTGTGTGGTCCTACAATAGGGATTTGTCATCTTTTTGTGTCATGAGGGAACCCCATCTCAAAATCAGCTTTTCAAATGATTAAGGAAATGCTCGATTTCAGTGAGAAGTTGGTGAAAACAAAGGTGTAATTTTTACATGCAGCCCCTGAATCTTATCTACAGCCCCATTGGGAGTTCATGAGCCCCGGGTTAAGAACTCCTGCTCTAAGAGAAACAAGCTTCAAAGGGGGAAATGTAGGCTTGATGCCAAGAAAGCCTTCCTCACAAGAACTCAACAGAAGTGGAAGGGGCCGCATGGGGAGATAGAGTACACTCATGCTTTGTTCCTGAACACCAGAATGTGGAGTGTGCTAAGAGTGAGGGTGACTTTCAAATCATCAAGAGCTGGTCTTAGCACTTAGTTAACAAGATGGCACTCTTTCTGTCCTCTATAACTCACTCAGTCCTGCCCTCTTCCCGCCCCCAGGAGCAGCTTCCCAATAGCCCAAAGTCGGCTCTTTCCTCCTTTCCCCAATCTTGGGCTGAAGTCTTCTCTCCTCAACTGAATTGCCCCAGGCACCACACTGCCCAGATGAATGTCTGTTGGTTTTGTTGTTGAAGAGATCCTTGCTTAGGTGGGGCCTGGACTAGACGGCCACTGAAGCCCCTTCTAATTCTGGAATTCTATGATTTCTTTTTTTTTTTAATTTGGTGATTTCTAGGTTACAACACATTACATAAGCAGTGTAAAATGTCTGAGCTGGAGCCATGTTAGGAGCTGGACTCTTTATGAGAAGTGGTGTGGCATTGAGGAAATACCAATTACCTAAGAGTGGGGTAGACCTCAATTGCACTCCTGTCTCTGCCTAACCCAACAATCCTGAGGAAATCCTTTCACCTCCTTTTCCTCAACCAATCAACCACAGTGATCAACAAGCTGTTATTACAAAGGCAAAAGTAAGACAGTCTCTGCTCCCAGAGGGTTTACATTCTATCAAGGGATATGTCACGTACATATAACAGTATAAAATTAGACAAAACAAGCAAAATACAATAAATTCCTCATTTGTAAAATGAAGACAGTTTACAAATATATATAAAAATATATATATTTTAGGGTCTTTTCCATCTTAAAAATGCATAGGATCATGGATTTATTGTCAAGCCGGAAGGACTCTGGGAGTTGTCAATTCTGACTCCCTCATTTTACAAAAAATGAGAAACTGGGGCCCAGAAAGGTTAAGGGGCTTGCCTAGGACCACAAAGTAGTGATTATCTGGGCAGAATTTGAACCCAGATCTTCCTGACTCTGTATCCAGTGCTCATCTACCAGGCTATCCTGCCTCTAATTCTACATGAAGCTGATTTTTTCCAAGTTTCTCTTATTTGCTTATGATGTGACCTTTTATATTTGGGTCATGTATCCATTTGGAGCTTATCTTTATATAATATATGAGGTGTTGATCTCAATCTAATTTCCCCCATCCTTCTGTCCAATTTTCCTCGAAGTTTTTTGCAAGATAGTGAATCCTTATCCCAGTAACTGGACTCATTGTGCCTACTGGACACCACTATTGTTCTAGATTCCTTTTCTTCTGTATGTTGTATACCTAGTCTGTTCCACTGATTGATCTTTGTTTTTTAACTAGCACTAAATGGCTTTAAGAATCATGGCTTTGTAAGTCAAATTTGAGCTCCAGCACTGCTCATTCTCTTCCTTCATTACCACTTCTTTTCAGTATTTCCCATGAGATTCTTGGTCTTTCCTGTCTATCTATGAATTTTATTCATATTTTTTCTAGTTCTGTAAATTACTCTTTTGATAGTTGGATTGGTATGGTATAGGATAAGCAAATTAGTTAGACAAGATTGTCATTTTTATGATATTGACTCAGTCTATCCATGAGCAACTAAGATTTCACCAATTATTTAGGTGTGTTATTTCTGTAAAGAGTTATTTATAGTTGTATTTATATAGGTTTTATGTATATCTTAGTAGGCAGACTCCCAAGTATTTATATATATATATATATATATATATATATATATATATATATATATATATATATATATATATATATATATGAACAATTGTAAAAACATCAACTGAAAAGGAACAAAGTGAACGGAACCAGGAGGACAGTTTCTACAATATCCACCCCGAAAAAAACAAACCACTTTGGGAGGTAGAAGAACACGATCTATCCGATAGCCATCCATGATTCTAAAAGACTGTCAATGGTGCATCCTCTCCTGCTGATGTAAAGGAGAGAGATTGAGAGTGTGAGATGAGAGGAACATGTATCTCTGTATAGGACTAGTGAGGCACTGCCACAGTGCCTGGCCCACAGGAGGCACTTAATAGACATTGATTGTCTTTGAAAAACAATAATTCTATAAGGAGAAATTCTGTTAAAGATCCATTGATGACTTCACAAAATTTCATTTTACCCTTGACTATGTAGAATTTTACAGCTGAAAGGAACAGACCATTAAGTCCAATTCCTTTTTTCTCTCGATGGGGAAGATTCCAGCCTCCAGTTTATGTTAGAGTCCAATATTCAGGTGTCTCTGAGGCTCTCTTGTTTTTCATCTTAAAGTGGGCAGTCTGGATTAGATGCCCTCTGCAGCCACTTAACTTTCCCTCTGTATCTGTGATCCTAAGATCCTAACAGGAACGTGGCTCCTTCCACATAAACATCTGAAAGAAAAGACAAATACAGGAACCGAGAGGCATCGGGTGAAAATCTCTCCTGTGTTCACTGTGGCAGAGATAAGTTATCTCTTAGTCCCACCTTCTAGAGGAAGCCTTTCCCAGATTCCGAGTTCTCGTGCCTTCCCTCTGGCGATTATTTTCTATTTATTCTGCTTACGGTTTGGTTCTCCAGAGTTGTTTGCATGTAGTCTCCCTCCCCCTCCCCCCTCGCCGCCCCGTTAGATCGAGAGCTCCTCCTGGGCAGGGACTCTTCCCTAGCCAGGAACACCGTGTCTAGCACACAGTAGGCACTTAAAAAATGCTTTTTGGCTGAATAATTCATTTTTAACCTTATCCAAGGAGGTAATGTGGTAGGTTTGATCTGATAAATGTTCAAAACATTGTAGTTTTTAAAAGCTTTAAATAACAGGGAAGAACCAAGGAGGGAATTTTTTTTTCTTTTTTAAAAGAAAACTCCTTAGCCCTGAATTATGCAATTGCTAAAGAAAAGTGAGAGCGCATTTGTTTCTGCAAACAGAGTGCCCCCGCCTCAGGCTGAGCTGGAGTTCAGTTGGTATTTCCGAGGCTGAAAGGCATCACCGGCGAGCTAGGGCGTTTGCTCCCAGCCGCTGCTCAGCTCCCCACCGGAACAGATTGCAGAAATGAATGCGCGCTGGCGAGGGCTAATTTACTGATATTTTGCCGGGAAGTGAAATGCGTTCGCCTCTAACGGAACGAGAGAGCCGGCCGCGCCCAGCAGCTTCCAGAGAAACGCCCCTCCTTATGGAAAGGGGGCACTGCACTGAACGGTCATCTCGAGCGAGGTGAGAGCGCGTACAGGGGCGCAGCACGATCTAGCCGGGGAGCTCGGGGCGCAGAGGAGAGCGCACGTCCAGGCGGCCCCTGGCGCTCAGAGGTGTTGAGCCAGAGACGTTCTTTTCGTGGCTGTTGTTCGGGTCCCATTTCTTCTGGCTCTTTCTGGTTCGAATTCCATCTCTAATGCACACGATTTGGCGCAGGACCTGGGAGAGTCTGTAAAATGGGCAGGTTGAAGAAGAGGTTTCTGAAGTCCCTTCCCGCTCTGGATCAATGGTCCTGGGCCTTATTCACCTCCCAGTATCTTTGGACTTTAATGCGCTGGCCAGTCCAGAATTACAGGTGGCCTCTCCACTGCCCACGATTCTCCCTTCTCTACTGGAGCCTTGGTGTAAGCTTACCTTCTATAGGACCAGATCACCAGGTCATAGATTTTTAAGCTGGAAGAGAGAGGCCTCAGAGAGCACCCAGTTCAGCCTGTCCTGCCCTCCACCTCCAGAAGAATCCTGGCTTCTTTCAAGGTCATGTGCTATATGGATCCATCACTGAATCAACAGAGATTTCCTGAGCACCTGTTATGCAGGTGCCATCTTAGGGGCTGGGGAGACAAGGAGTCAGTTCTTCTCTCATGCTTATTTGGAAAACAGAAACTTGTTCCAGCACCACTGATATGTTAGGGAACAATATGAGTCCAAATTGAATTTGTGAACTGAAATGTGAATTTTATATTTGCTCATGTGCTATTTCATCCATCAGGCACAGGGAGAACAGCAAATTGCATCTAGCTGACCCAAGTTGTATAAGAATACATCCCCCACCTACACACACACACACACACACACACACACACACACACACACACACACACACACACACACACCTCATCTCTGGGAATGGCCTGCTGCCTGGATGGCCTTGCCTCCCTCACCTGTAGCAGTCAATTTTGCAAGCCCAGACCCCATGGTGGGAACTTGGCCCAGACCAAGTAGCCCTGAAGCCACCACTATTTATTACAGTCTTGATGTAGCTTTTAAATTTTTTTTTAAAGCAATCGGGGTTAAGTAACTTGCTCAAGGTTACACGGCCAGTCATTTCTGGGTGTGGTGCTAAGTGTCTGAGCCTGGGATTCGATCCAGGTCATCCTGACACTGGAGTCAGTGCTCTTACTCACTGAGCCACCTGGCTGCCCCAAGCTTTTTAAATTTTTAAAATGTATTTCTTAACCATTTAATTTGTACAAAATTATGCTGCCATTTCTAACTAGGTCCCATCTTTTTTCCAAACGTGTCACTGATGAAGTTTTTGAGTACAGTACCTGTTTTCCCCTGAGGCCCATCATTTCTATTGGATGATTTTGTTTCTGGCAGTGATTTTTCAGGAACAAGCAGTTCATGTTATAGCAGAAGTGACTGTGCAAAGAACGAGACACACTCTTTGTCTTTACTGGGGGAGACAAGGACATATGAAAGTTAATCTTTTATTAGAAATCTAAAGTTAATAAATGCATATGGATGATACATGGAAGATAGATAATAGAAAGATAAACAGATAGGTAGGTGGATAGACAGACAGACAGACAGACAGACAAAGTAGTTAAATAGAAGGGATTTGGGGAGGGAGGACACTAGGGTTGAGGGTCAAACACTCTACATGTGCTGTCTAATTGGAGCTTCCAACCACCTTATGTCATAGTGCATGATTATACCCATTCTACAGGTGAGGAATCAGAAGCTCACAGAGTGAAGAATGTAGGAAAAGGTACTGGGCATACAAAGAGAAAATAAATGAGACAGGCCCAACCCTCAAGGAGTTTATATTTTAGTGGAGGATGACAGTCCATTTAAAGGGAACCAGAAGAGGGTTAGGGTAATATTGGAAATGGGTGGAAAGAGATTCAAAAGACTGCTTCTGAACAGTATAAATATCACCATATTCAATATTAACCAGGATTAATTACATCTCGGAGTCACCCAGCTTGTGAAAGCAGAGGGAGGATTAGAACCCAGACCCACCAGATTTCCCATCCAGCAGTGTGCAATGATGCTCTCTGAGTCATTGGAAGGAGTCCCCAGCCCATTGAATTCATTTTATAGCTCAACCAGGATTAGGCCACAAGGTACTTATTCACTTTGGTATTTGCCAGTCCAGCTAACTGGAGAAGCCACGATGTTGTTGTCTTAATGACACGGGCTAAGTCAGCAAAAGTGACAGCCATTTTCCTTTAATTGTTCAATACAAAAAGGAGACATGAAATCAGCAACCTGCTCTTAGTATGCCCATGTGGTCAGGCCCTGTGTGATGGAATCCCTCTTGGCTCAGCATCCTGACCACATGGGTGTGGCTTTCACCTGGCTCCATCACAGCCTCTTACTCAAAGGCCAGGCTTCCAGGTACTAGAATTGGGGGACATTTTATTTCAAAGATTCTCTTTGTACAACCCAGAAGGCTGAGAGACTTTGGTGGAGCCTGTGTAATGTCACTGACCAAGGAAACAGTTCATGACATTGTGTAGTCACTAACTAGCTTGTCTCGGTGGGAATGTATTAGCTCTTGAAGGCTGGTTTCCTTTTATAGGGACAAACTCTCAGCAGGATGTGTGCTGAGAGGTCACTTTCCCTTTCATTCCCAAAGAGTTTGCTCAATTCATCCTGACCAAATTGGATCCCTTTAGGAGAATTTCAGCTCTTGCTTGGGGAATTCAAATCTTTGAAAAGTTAACCTATCATTTTAAATTATGTAAATTTATTCTAAAAGAGAAAAAAATCTTAGTAGATATGGGATAAAATACTGTGCTGAAATGTAATGTTCAGGGGGTCATTCAGAAATTACATTCCAAACCTTCTATCAAGGGACTTTGTGGCCAATGGGAAACCATGAGTCTGGCCAAGAAAAAGACTATGTATCATACATGAGTTTGGGGGCTTTTTTTGTTGTCTGTTTCTATTTTTTTATTGATCTCTTTTGTGTTTACTTTGAAAACACTCTCCTTAAGTTAAATCTCCAATTTGGTTAAGTTTTTTGGCCTGTGCCTAGAAACTGCCCACATTTGATTTATCGATTGATTGATTCATTGACTGATGTAAGATGAGGAAGTTAGACCAGGTGGCACCTGAGGTACCTTGTAAACCTAAATCCACAATTCCAGAAGCCTCCTAAGAAGCACATCCCAGCCTGCCCATGCCCACACATCCTGAATGACTTTTGTCAATGCCCCATCAATCCTCTTCAGGAATTCCTCCAGTCAAAGCCATGGGAACTTACCAAGGTCTCCCACCATTTCATGGACATCAGTGGCCTTGACAACATCGGAGAAGTTATTTCTCCTTCCATTAGTAACCTGTAGCAGTGTGTTCACACTCCCCACCAACAAGCACTTTCTATGTGCCCAGACACTTTGCTAAATGCTGAGGATACGAAGAAAAAGTGGCAATGGCCCCTGACCTCAAAGAATATACAGTCTAGTGAGGGGAGCCTCAGAGGGAAGTTCATGTGAGATATACACAGAGTAGATGAGAGGCACATCTATGGTCTCTGAGGTCCCTTCCATCTCAAGATCTATGGCCCTATGGGCTGCAACGAGGTGCATCTGGAATACTTCACCATTCATAGGGAATCCCTTTTCCATTTGCACTGTGTCAGAAAAATGTATTATTATTCTATCACCACTCATTGTCCTGGGCCTCTAAAGTGACTGAATGCGTGAGTATGTACTCAGCAACATGGCACTGATAAAGTATCATGGGCTGCCTGTCTTGGGACCTTCAACAGACTGCCCCCTGAGGCACTAACCCAGCCATCTGGAAGATTCCCCAGTTCCAGATCCTGGGAGCTGGGGAGCCAAGAAGGATTCTGTGCAGGCCATGAGGGGCATTCACGTGGAAGAGAAATACTGAGAATCACAGATTGAGTACAATGCCCAGAACCAGTAAGGAGGGCTGCTTAGGTGCTCGAACCCCCCAGGGGCCTCTGTCTCCACTCTGCCTGGTCCCTCCAGCACCAGGCTCATCACCTCACCCTCACACCCGATCCGTGGCCAATCAGGGGCCAGCCTTCTGGCTTCCAGCTCCCAGCTCCCAGCATCTCTCAGTTCCGATCCCTTTGCTCTTTCAAACCTGCTTCTTGGCTCATGCTGGAATATTTCTGCAGTCTCCAAACTGGTTTCTCTGTCCTCCCATTTATCCTCATCAAAGTTGCCAAATTTCTGTTCCTAAAGCGCAGGTCAGCCCACATCAGTGCCATGATCAAGAACATCCAGTGGTTCCCCATTACTTGTGGGATAAAATTAAAAGCTCCTTAGCTTGGCATTTCAAACCTTCACAGTCTAGCTCTAGTCAAATACTCCAGC
>NW_027186366.1:2555483-2582463 GCF_028583685.1 Petaurus breviceps papuanus
AATCCTTTTCACCCTCAGGTACCATTCCCCTCTTCCTACTCCCCCTCCTCCCCCTTCCCCTCTTCATTCTCATCACAATAATACTAACTGCCATTTACCAAAGCATTTGACACATAGGATTTCACTGGATCCTCACAACAGCCCTGGGAGAGAGGGGCTATTATTATCACCATTTTACAGAGGAGAAAACTAAGAGCAGAGGGGAGGTTAACTGATCTGCCCAGGTCACACACTGGTAAGTGCTAAGGCTGGACTTGAACCCAGGCCTTTCTGCTGCCAGTGCCATCATTCTGTCCAGTATGGCACCCAGGCCCTTCCTCCCATGGCCTTGAGCCCTGATGATGTGTCAGACTCCAGTAGAAATAGGGCAGCTGACCCATCAGTGAGGATGCCTGTAGGTCACACAGTGACATCATTAACCTTCTGTTGCATTTTTACTTATTTTGTTCAGTATTTCCCAATTACACTTTGTAATTTGACACCTGTGCCCTCTTCCTCCTCAGACTGTAAGATGGGCTCCTCTGTGGGCACTGGCAGGGTCAGGTTCTATTGGTCTTTGCATCCCCAGACAGTAGGGGCTTAATGAATGTTTGCTGAATCACACGGGATGGGGAAAGATGGCAGTGATAAAGAGGGGCAGGCAGGCTGACACCCTAGATGGGGTCTATGCCCCCCGCCAGCCCCCCGAAGTCACCTGACTCACCTCCCACTCAGCCAGCAGGGAGGAAGATGGCAGTAGGTGACTGAGCCTCCTCTAGTTGGCAGAGGTGGTGGTGCTTGGGTCCCCTGCTGGGCTAAGTACCTGGTCTCAGAGGAAATCAGTGCCCAGTTGCTTCACTGCGTTTGAATATTTACAGACGGCTAGGGGAGGGAGAGCCTGCCTGTGCTGGGCACTGATGGCTTCCTGAAGGGGCTCTTCATCTTTCCTGTTTTCTTCTCTTTGTGATGGCTTTTTGTCACAAATCCTGCATTATGTCACCAGCATTCATTCTTTTTCTCTTATGCTGACGTCCGGCCATTGCTTGATACATTTAGAGCAAATAAGGGAGTGCAGAAGCAGGGTAGAGTTTATTCCGTTCAAGCCAACCGCCGACCTATGGACAGCCACGGACTCCATCTGATCTTCCTCTGGACACAAAGGCAGGCTCTCTGGTTAGTTTGACCCCATCCAGAATTTCCCCTAATCTTAGAATGCTGAATCACAGCTTCAGAGCTTAAAGGTACTCTCAGACCATCCAGTCCAGCTCCCCATTTAGCAGACAGGAAGCTGAGGCACAAAGAGAAGTGACAGCTCAGGGCCACAGAGCTAGGAATTATCAGAGGTGAGATGGGCCCCGTCACCTCCTGACTCCAAGTCTGGGACTGTCTGCAATAATGTGATGCTTCTACTCACCGTGTGATGGATTCCTCCACAGACGGAGGAAAAGGCCTCACTCAGGAAAAGTCCCCAGCTAACACACTTGACGACACTGGCCAGCTTTTATTTTGTCTGAGAAAGCATGGAAATAACAATGAAGGAGTCACAGCAGCCCTTTTACAACCCAAAACAATTCTCCTTTCTGACGCTTACCTTCCTGGCCTCTTCTTCTTCCCCAGGGGCTTCCAGTCTCCTGGCGCTGCCCTGTGGTCTCCACTGCCCCTGAGACAGACAACAGGGAGGTTGCTACAAAGCCAGCCCCTCCTCTCCTGGGCGGGGCTGATCCCCACCCTCTGAGCAAAAGTCCCAGGGGTGTATAAATTGCCTGCTGTCTTCCTGGCACTGGATACAGATGGGAAAGGCCAAAATGTCCCTACCCTCTGGGTGCTGCCTTTCTAATGGGAGAAAAACTGCTTGGCAAATAGGCGGATAGTGCGGACACAGAGTGACCTTGGAGGTTACGGTATCAGGTGCAGGTCCTCCCGTGTTCCGCTGCCATCCTAACCTCGGCTCTTCTCAGTCTCCTTACCCCCCTCACCCGCACGCGGGCTCTCAGTCCAGGGACCCCAGCCTCCTGGCTGTGGCAATCTCTTAGGTGTCCCTGTCCCAGCTAAAAGCCCGCCCTCTACAGGAAGCCTTCCCCAGTTCCCAGCGCCTTCTCTCTTTTCATTATCGCCTATTTATCCCGTATATAGTTTGCTTTTCGGAAAAGTTTCCATGTTGTCTCCCCATTAGAATGTCATTTCCTGCCTCTTCTCGTAGCCTTAGCACAGTCACTGGCATATCGTAGGCACTTAATAAATGCGTATTGACTGACTAGCTGTTGACTAAAGAAGGTAGCACTTGAAATGAGTAAATGCTCAGCAAAATAAAGAAATAAGATTAGTCATCTCTGAGTTGGCGAGCAATTGCGCGCTTCCTCGCATTAGGGACTCCGTGCCTTCCCCTTAATCGCTACATTTAGGCTCCTCAAGGATAAGCGGCCTGGACCTCAGGTGACCATGGCCTGGACTGGAATCGTCCTTCCAAGCGCCTCCATTTCCGTAGCCAGCTCACTGACTCAGCCATTTGCGGGACGTTCCGGCCGCGGACTTCGGGCATATGGCCAATGGAGGGCGCCTCTCATCACAGGTCCTTCCTATTGCTCAGGAAATTGAGGATACCTGCTTGTTCCAAGTGTGTTGCTGTAGGTTGGGGGCTGATTTATCACGTGTTCTAAGAGGAGGAGGAGGATTCAGCAAATAAAACCTTCCCAAGTCACGTCCAGCCCTATTGTAATGTTTAACTCCTTCTCCATCCCAGAGGACAGAGCTGGGTGGAAGTTTCAGAGAGGTCCATTTTGGCTCAATGAAGGAAAATTGTCTCAAAGAATGGACTTTCTCAGGGGGTCCTCCGTCCACCCTATGCCTTTAAGACCGTAGAACTGCTTAGGGAGAATTAATTCCACTCACAAAGCACATGTTGGGGGCCTTCTAGGGGCCAGGTCCCAGGCTATGCACAGGGATTACAAAAACCGAAAGGAGAGAGTCCCTGCCCTGAGGAAGATTCCTTTCTACTGGGATGATGTAAAATAGATTGTGTCATGGTCTCAGGGCCTTTTGAGGCCTCCGTTTTTCTCCAAGATCAGCATATTCCAGCGCCCTGTATCAACAGAAGCCGTTACCAGGGCAATGAGACAGAGGCAGTCCGAGGTCTGTGCACAGACCCAGGGTAGGAAGCATTCACTCCAGGAGACCATGGGGGGGGGAGGAGGGGAAGGGCCCCAAGAAAATCCAATGCCAACAAAAAAAACAGCACATTCAATTCCGCAATCGTTCCCAAGTGGTTCTTGCATGCCAAGCTCAGGAGGCCTGATTAGCTGCCGCCTAGCTTCAGTCCAGTGGGCACCGTGGTATGGCCACTTTCACCACAGGAGGAGACAAACAGGAATGTTGCACCCTACCACTTGACATGATTTGGGCCACTTTTAGCTTTATTTACAGAAGACATTATTTAAGGCCTTACTGTGTGTCGGTCACTCTCTTAAGCCCTGGGAATATCAAGAAACGCAAACCCACAGCGTTTGCCTTCTAGGGGCCGCCTTTTCCTGAGGGAGGCTGCTGGATCAGCTCAGCACAATAACACATGCACAGAAGGAGAAAGAGAATCAGCTCAGAGGGGAAACTCCAGTAGCTGGGTACCTGGAAAGCCAGCCTGCCCCAGGGGGCACCATGGGGTGAAGGGTTAGCAAAGGATACCAAGAAGGAAAAACCAGACAGACAGGAGGAGGATCCGGGGAGAGTGGCAACAGAAAACCCAGAGTAAAGGAAGCCTTCGGAAGGAAAAAGGGACAGCAGCATCGGGGGCCAAAGAGAAGTCATTAGCTCTGGCCGTTCACAGGCCATTAGTCATGGAGAGATCAGCTTCAGTCTAGTGATTAGGCCAGAAACCCAAAGAGGGCTTGGGTAGAGAAGTGGAGGTATCTGCCAAAAACAGCCTTGGCAAGGAGGTCAGTTGGGAATGGGAGGAGACCGTGGGGATGATGGCAAGACCCAAAGACAGGAAAAGGGGAGAAGAACCATAAATGTATTTGCAGTAAACGAGCTGGCCTTGAGAAGGAGAAGGGCCACCTCTTCATGTGAGGTATGGAGGGAGGAGGAGAGAGCTGGGGAAGATATCTGAGAAGACATGAGAAGGAAAGAGAGAAGGAAATTCCCTCAGCAAATGGCCTACATTGTTTTCAGTGAAGTATGAAGTGAGCTCCTCAGATGGGAGCATGGGGGAGGAGCTGAGTGCAGAAGAAAAGATGTGGAGTATTGGTTAGGGAAGAGCAGAGTGACTGCCTTGCATCAAAAAGGACCCTGTTGAGATTCAAAAACGTAAATTTGCAGTGGAACCAATCAGTCTGCTTCTATGAATTCCCCTTCCTCCATCTGATAGAGCCTGAATGGGAGGGGAGACAAATAAATGGTTGGAATAATCTATAGCTGGGGTTTGGCAAGGCATGAACAGACATAGGACAGAGGGCAGGGGGTTCAAGAGTAGAGGACAGTGTAAAATTGAATTGGATCTCCAAGAGGAAAAAAAGTGATAAGGACAGGGACAATGGCCTGGGAAAGAAACGAGGGGGGAAAGGATTGGCGATCTCTCTAGGAAGACAAAAAATAGCCCAGCATTCAAGGTCATAGGACATGGAGGAAAGCGGAGTGACAAAATGCTATGGTCAGATACAAGATGTTCAGCGTTTGTGATCATGGATGTGGGCCACTTGGGCGATGAGAAGAATCGGCATCTCCGGGGGATGCTGTCTCTGTCCACCCGCCATCCTCAGGTTTCCAGTAGGAGCTGTTTTTGCAATGTGTATATGAAGAACAGGTGACTGTCCAGATGGCATCTTGACTTTCTCCCTTTCGACACAGCAGAGGCACAGACTCTATCAGCCTCTTCCCCTTGATCCTCTCTAGGTTTTGGTGAGTCTGCCCTCTCCTAGTTCTCCTCTCACCTCCCTAGCTTCGGGACAGCGGGAGGGGCTGGTCATCCTAGAGAGTTGGAGCTATGTTTGGAGCCGGCAGACGTCACTTCGCCTGTGCCCTCCCCTCCCCTAGGGAGGTCCAAGATCACATTACCTTCCTTCGATGCTGTGTTAGCCTGTTAACCCATAGTAAGTTTGCAGCCCTCTTCTATCTCCAGTTTTTTGTTTCCAACAAAATGCTCTGCGGCTGCACTTCCCCTGTCTTATGCTGATGAAGTAGAGTTTTTGAGTTAACTGTAATTAAGTGAATTTAGTGTATCTGTGACACAAAAGCACAAGAGCCCAATGGGGCACAGCTATTGTGAAAGGCAGCACCAGAAGGTCACTCTCCTTCATCTTCACACTGCCTTACCCATGCATTAAAGAATCACCACTGGAAACATTAGGCTGATGGGCAGATAGAGACAGCGAGGGGACAATGCTCTCCCAAAGCCATGGCTGGACCAGATGGTCTTGGTGAGTGCACAGTTTGGAGCTTCCAAAGCCTCCCATCCTAATTAGCATCCTGCTGTTTGTCATGGGCAGTTGTAGCTTTCGAGTGGAACCTTAGAAGCTGCTTTCTCTTTATGAAGGGAAAATTGATTTTTCCCCCTCAGAAATTAGATGAATTTCCTGACCCCTGAGTCCCTTGCTGTTTTTGTGTCTCCCCAGCATTTGTAAGATGTCATAGTATATTGACATCAATATTAGTTAGAATAACATGGCCCTTTGAAAGTGAGAAAATAAGAGGTGAACCTTCTCTCCATGTGAGCAACACAGTGCATCACGCCCAGCTGCAAGGGACTGGAGCTAAGCTGATTTCACTTCTTAAACTTTCTTTAAATGTTTGCTGAATCACAGGCCGTTCTAAGAATGATGAGGTTAATATGAATGCAACACCTGCTCTCACTTTTATTTTAATTAGTTACACATTATCTGATTATTTGGTTGGTCTTGCTACTTGTAATTTTCTTAATTAAATGATTTGGACCATGTGCTGCATTTTAATTTTTAAAATGGATCCAGACAGGAGAGCAAAATAAAAAAGGAAGATGAATCATTAATAAAATGCAATTCAATACATACACCGACAGATGTAAGTCATGACCCATGATTCTTGCTGCTTCGATCAAAAACCTCAAGAGATCTGCTACATATACAGTTGGAAAAACAATTCACAGATTACTTGCCCTCAGGAAGTTTCCTCCTTTCTCCAGTGGATTGTCCCCACCATTCAGTCACTCATCTTCAGGCCCTTCTTTCCTGTTGCCCATTTTGTCCTTAATTTAAAAAAAAAAAATAGCTTGATTGACTCAGCCTCGCCCATTAAGTGACCATCCTCTCTTTCTCCTCCCCTCATCTACCTCCTTGAGAAAACTGCCTCCTGGACAGTTCCACTCCTCCCCTCTCACTCCCTTCTAAACTCTGCAGTCCAGTTTCCCCGACTCAGCGTCCCTCTGCAACTGTTCTCTGATGCCTGTTCTCAGTCTCATTCTCCTTGACCTCTGACAGGCCCGGCCACTGTGGACCCCCCTCTCCTCCTCTCTAGGCTTTTGGCATACCCTCTCTCCAGGCTCTCCTTCTCTGTCTCCTCTGCTGCATCTTCCTTCAGGGCAGGTTCACCACGGGGGTCTGTCCCCAAGACTGTCTTTTCCTTCTGTGCTCTCCCATTTGGCAATCTCAATGGGCCCTATGGGCTCAGTGATCATACCTGCACAATAATTTCCAGGTCTATAGATTCTCTCTTCTGAACCACAGTCCTGCATCACCAGTTGCCTTTTGGATGTCTTGAGTTGCATCACCCCACAAACGTCTCAAACTTGTCGCCTCCAAAAGGCAACATTACCTTTCCTGACAAACTCTCCCCTCCTCCCGACCATCATTTTCCCGACTGCCAGGCTCATGGCTTCAGTATCGTCCTCACCCCCAAATCTGCTCTGTCATCAGATCTTGGGGCTCCCTTCCCCTCTCTTCTCGTCTGTCCCCTTCTCACATCCTGCCACCGCTCCAGGACAGACCCTTGTTGCTGCCACTCTCCTGCACTGTCCCAGTGGCCTTCTGACTAACTCATCTTCCTGCTTCCACTCAGCTGCCAAAGTGACTTTCCTGAAGCACCAGCCCGACCACTTCAGCCTTCTGTTATAAATGCACCCTGGCTCTCTTCCCTCCAGGCCCGATCCTCTATGAAATCTTATTTGGGATCCTTTACGCTCTGGTTCCTTCTGGTTCCTCAGCCTCCATATGCTTCATTCCCCTCAACAAACTGGCCAGTTCAGCCATGCTGGCCCTTCCTTGTGACATCTGACACTCCATCTCCTGTCTCTGTAATGCCATGCACAGAAGCTTTCCAGAAGAATGCTGCTGTGAACAGCTTTTTAAAGGTTCTGATTACTCAATATAGTGATCACTCTATTCCATAACAAAAGCAAAACATCCATGGAAAATCAAGGTACAGCATAATTCAAAATACAGCATTCACCATATTTCAACTTATCACAGAAAATCACAATATAATATTCACAATATAGTCTCAAAGTAAAATAGTCACTCTTAAGTTAATTCAATCAGTCACTTATCAGTAGTCTCAAAGTACACAGTCAAAGCCTTCCATTCTTGGGGTAAAGTCTTGATTAACTCAATTAGTCACTAATCAGTAGTCTCAAAGTCTTCCACTCTTGGGGCAAAGTCTTGATTAACTCAATTAGTCACTAATGGTAACAGTAGTCAAAGTACTCAAAGTACAGTCACTTATTCAGTAAAGTCTTACTAAGTATCATACACAAAATCCTCCACCCCGTAGATCACTAGTAAACTATATTCCATAATTACTCAGTACCCAAGGAGAGGTCTTTTCTTCATCTTGACTTGGGGCCTGTTCTCAGATTCCCTGGATCCCCTTCCATGCCCCCAGATTCTACCTGGATTCAATGGCAGACAGCTCCTAATTCCTTGACCAGCTCTCTGGGGAAGTCCTGCTCCACACTGGCATTCACAGGGTGTGGTCCATGTCAGCTCCTTCACCATTTCTGCTCCAAGGAATTCAAGGCTCAACCAAGCCACAAACAAACAAAGTCTCAGCATCCCAGCCATGCTTCGGTCACCTGGGCTCCTGGCTCCAGATTCCAGGCTCCTGGCTCCCAGGTTCCTGGGCTCTGGGCTCTGGGCTCCTGGGATCCTGTTCAAAAGAAGCTCTATCACTACAAGTTTTCAGGACTCAGTTCTCCATTCTTCTGTAGCTGCTCTGCCACCAGATCTCGGTCTCAAGGAAATTCTGCCTGTGCCTCTCTGGGGTTTTTCTTACATACACAATATTATCTACTTCCTTCAGCCAATTTCCTGTCACATCAGTAACAAGGAGACAGGTATTCACACCTTCTGTTCCCCCAATCAGAAGCTTGATCAGTTACTAAGTGTTAAGTACCTGCTACTTTTGCCAACACAAAGGGATCTTCCAATTCAAAATTACATACCATTACTGTCTCCAAGCCTTTGCACTGACGTTTCCCAGGCCTGGGATGCCTTCCCCCCTCTCTTCTTTCTCTGTCCCTCCTTGAGGTGCCTTCTCTCCAAGACAACTCTAAATGATCCCATAAACAGAAAGGCTCAGGTTGTCTCCCCCATTAGGATGGGCGTTCCTTAGAGTGGGCACCTAAAAAGTGCTGGCCTCACTGCCCTACTTGTGGCTGAGGAGGGTGCCTGGCTCACAGTTTTCATCTGAAAATAGATCTGGAGCTGGAAGGGACCACACAGGCAACAAACATCAAGGTTGGGATTTGAACCCAGGTCCTCAGACCAGAGTAAATGCTCTTTCCTGAGAGTGAGTGGTGTGTAGAGGAATGGGTTGACATCTCCTGCCTGGGAGTGAGTCTGAAGCCAGATTTCATCATCATCATCATCACCGCTAACATTTATATGTGCCAAGCACTTTACAATTATCTCAGCTGGTCCTTCCTCACAATAATCCTGGGAGGCAGCTACTATTATAATCCCCGTTTTGCAGGTGAAGTGACTTGCCCAGGGTCACACAGCTGGTAGAGCTCACATTTGAACCCAGGTCTTGCTGCCTCTGGGCCTGGCATGACATCTAGGCACTGCCTCAAGAAAAGATGAAGACTCACCAATCAGAAACTTCAACACCCAGAGCAGGAAAGAGACAGGCAGAGAGATCTGGGAGGTGGGGACTGGGGGAACAGAGACAGGCAAGCCAGAAGCTTCAAGCTGGGCCCTGCGCCCCTCCTCGGGCAGCCTGGTGGCCCTCCAAATCCAGAGTCTCACCGCCCTGGTGTCAGACCCAGCTCTTCATCCCTTCTTGTCCTTTAGCCTTCCTTCAGTGGAAAGCGCCCCCAGAGTCTGCCGGACGGCAGCAGGAGAGGCTTGTGCCGCCTCCGCCGCACTGGTTTCTGTGAACTTGGCACAACACGGCATCACTCTTTGGACAAGGCCCAGCCACCGTCAGTTTGCGGCTCTTTGGACGCATGCAGGAGTGCCAGGGTGTCTGGAGGCAGCACCCATGGAGGCCCCGAAAGAAAAGGCAAAGAGAGAAAAGTGCTGGTTCCCCCTCTGCTCTTCCTTCCCAGCCGGAGGAGGAGGAGGCTACAGCCGATCCTCCCGGTGTGAACCCTAAACGCACCAGCTGCCTCACTCACAAACCCAAAGCAGCCCCTGAGATTCCGGGCGGTGCTGTCCAGCTGTCTGGGGTGCCAATGGCCTCTGGCCTCCAGGGCTGGAGGCTACTGAGCTCTGCGCTTGGAGCACAGGGATCGTGCCTTCTCCCTCAGAGCTGGTGTCTCCCTGCCTGTGTACAGATAGGCCATGAGAGCTTCCTGCCCCTTAGGGCTTCCCGCCCTTACAGCTTCCTGCCCCTTAAGGCTTCCCGCCCTTACAGCTTCCTGCCCCTTAGGGCTTCCCGCCCTTACATCTTCCTGCCCCTTAGGGCTTCTCGTACTTACAGCTTCCTGCCCCTTAGAGCTTCCTGCATGTGAGACTTGTTGCAATCCTATGATTTCTAACTGAGTCATACCTCTCCCAGGCCTTCAGTGCGCATTCTGGTCATGTCCTGAATGTTCACATAAAGAAGAAGTCGAGTCAGTGGAAATGGAAAGAGGCACAGCTTTATTGGCAGGACTGGCATGTTGACACATCTCTCCCTCCATCCTCTCTTGCTCCCTCATGCTTCAGCCCTTAAATCCCCCAAACTGCACTTGCAGAGCTGGTGGACAGCTGGTGAACAGCTTATGAGAGAAGGTAGGGGGCCAATCAGAGAACAAGGAGACTGTGTCCAGAATAGCTTGCATACTTCTGCACACTTACCCTTTGACCCCGAGATAAACATCAGGGTAACAGGGTATTTGTGTGACAGCACACAGTCTGGGCCTCAGCACTTCCTAGAGGTTAAGGCTCCCAGACCTCAGGTAAGATAAACACATACCATGAAGTGCCCTGTTACCAGACCTGAACTCAGAGAGGCTGCCTGAGAACTTTGAGGGGCCACAGACCCCAACAAGTCCCTTTTCCTGTTTGGCTCGGAACGACAAATCTTATGAGTCCTGCAAGGCACAGGATTTTTTGGATGTCTGCATGAGAGGGTAACTGTGGAGGGGATAATTGCCGTAAACAAAAGCCATTCAATTACATATTATATAGTATTCACAAATCACAGGGAAAAGAATAATGAGGTGGGGACACTTGCCATGCATAGAGCGTTTGTTTAAAAACACTTTCTACATACTTCACAATACAAGGAAGCAAACTAAGTAATATAAAAAACAAAACAGACATCATTAGTATAGTTGGTATATTTGCCCACCAGGAACTTCTCTGTAGGTGTTGGAACCAATCTATAATGCCTTGGGCACATTCATCAGGTAGCAAATCTTGTTGGGCAGCTCGACTGACTCCTAAAGCTAGCTGGTGAAGGCGATCTGTATCATGTGTGATGTTGGAGGATAGGAAAAGACCATTCAAATTATTTTTTATTTCAGTCCAATTGTAATGGAACCTATTGGCCCCATTATAAGGGAGGTGGGTAACACATAAAAGATGGTACCGGTAATCACACTGAAACATCTGCATGCCTTCCAACAGGTCGACCTCATTGCCAACATTGATAATGCTTCTCTAAGACTGTTACTAAGCCTGTAAAACTCATTATTAATGCGGCTTTGTATGGGAAAGCCTGTTGAGACATGATGGGCTAAGTCTTGAATATATCGAGCCTGCACTATTTGATTTTGTACCATGGACAGGGACATTGCTATGGAAACAGAAGAGGTGATAAGGGAAATCAACGAGGTGATGACAATTATGATGCAAACTAAACCACCATTTCCTTTGTCTTAAACCCACTCCCATCCCTTCCTTTTGTAGAACCTGTAAGGTATGGTCAGCTGGGGTGGGGTACCACCCATAAGTCTGTACTGGAGTGAGAACAAATCGTGGTCTTGTTATTGTAAATAATTTGTCCTGAGTGCTAAGGGGCCCCATACAGTCAGATACTGTGCAATTGGACCAACTGAAATTATAGTGTTCCCCCATTGGCTGCTAATATTAACCTTTCTGCCCCACATGAAGGCATAGTGACCCCTTAAACAATCCCAAGATTGAAACACATATCCCATGTGGCCCTCTGTACCCACATTGACAATCCAGACAACCCTTCCCAAATAAGGTTTCCCAAACATTTTTATACCCCGGATACACTTGGGTCTTATTTAGAGCAAGTACTATGGTTGTGTAATTAGTGGCCATGAAAGCCTTCCAGAGTTGAGGGGTGTGCCTTCCCTGTTCTGTTACCCAAACTGGGTCAGGGAAAGCTGCAAAGGACTTGTTCCCAGTTACATCCCATGACTGCAAGGTCTCATTCTGTTTCATCTGACAGCATTGTCTTTGACTGGTCTTACACTCTCTTCTATGTGGGAATATACCTGTGTGGTCAGTAGGTACACAGGGGAATAAATCACTAATTAAGGTTCAATGCAAGTCCCATCCAGTACAGTCTTTGTGCTGCCTGCCGCTATCTGCACAGTCCTGGAAACATTTGTTAATTGTTCACAATTTGTATGGTTGCCTACTGAAAACTGATGGGCGACCATAGTGAAAGTCCTATAAAGTTATATTGTAATGTTGTTATCATGCTGTTGGGCAGGGTAAGGTCAAATTCCTGGCCCATATTCTTGGAACCATTGCTGGATAAAACTATTTCAGGAAGAACTTCCCCCCTGGAGACAACCAGGGCCATGGAGGATTAGGGACAATGACCCAATGCTGAGGCAAGCATTCTCAGGCAGCAGGGAGGAGTGAGAGAGTCAGCAAGTTGTGCAAGAGGTCTCTTATGGGGGCGGGGATATCTCCTCCTTCTCCTTTGTTTTGGCTGGCAGGTTGGCAAGGACTCGAGTAGCACGGACTGGAACCCAGATCCTTTGGCTATTTTCTGTGGAGATACAAACATACCCTGGCCCCCATATTATCACCTTCCTGGGGCCCTCCCACCTCCCATGGTCCCCGAGCCACATAATTCTGGATGATCAACAGAGGTCATAGTGGGGAAGGGGCGCAGACGAAGCTTGCCCCTGAAAAAAATGGTGCATGATGGGAATCAGAGAATAACAATCAAATTTTAAAAAGTTACATGTATAGAGTGCCATATCAAGATGCCTTTGTCACAACCGTCTCTTTCCCTTTTCCTGTTTGGTGAAGATCACCTTGATAGAGCGATTCACTCATTCCACAATTGCCTGACCAGTGGGATTGTAAGGGAGGCCAGTAACATGTCTAATGCCAAATTCAGCTAAAAACTCCTTGAAGGCTTTAGAAACATATGAGGGGCCATTATCTGTCTTTAACTCTAGAGGGGGTCCACTACTGGAAAAAACAATGGTATAAATGGTTTTCTACATGACTTACCTTTTCTCCTCCTTGTATGGTGGCCAACAAAAAACCTGAGAAGGCGTCTATTGTTACATGGATGCATGCTCCAGAAAGGTGAGTTACATCCATCTGCCAGATCTCATTGGCGCCCTTCCTCAGGGGTTCTTTCCCCCAGGAGGTGGCGGGAGATGAGGAATGCAGCAAGTGCATTGTTTCACTATTTGTCTAGCTTGTTCCCTAGTACCATGGAATTATATACATAGAGTATATGCATTTTGATAAAATTAAGAATAAGCTAATGTAGTTCTACGAATATTTGGGGGAAAAGTTGGAAAAACTGGAACTCTTGATTAATAGTCACATTATTGTAGATAAAGACACCTAGGAAGTGAAGAATGAACTGCAATATAGAATGCCTCTATCTTATAAGAGCTTGTGACTTCTGAAAAAGGTTAAAAAGATCTGTATTCTGAGTGTGTTAAAATTAGTTAAAATTGCATAACCTAATAGCTCTGTGGATATTTTAGAGCAAAACAAACTTTTAAGATCGAGATTATTCAGACTAAGTTGGTATAAAATTTTTCTTAAGTAACAAATTCCCTAAGTATGATAAAAACTGAATTCCTAGATAACTGTGGGATTCTTTAGATATCACAAAGTGTTTTAGTCAAAAGGTATAGCAAAATGTCTTTATGTAGCATAAATCTCCAATGTATTAATAACTTATTCATTTTCTAGTTGATTGTAGAATTCTTTAGACATTAAAAGGTGTTTTAGCCAGAAAAGGTATAGTAAATGAATCTGAGCATAGTACTTTAAAAGCTATTAGTTCCAAAATTCCTTTAGTCAATGGGAATATCTTAAGATGATTTTTATGTGGTTTGTATAATTTTCTGTACATTTTCTAATTTTAGGTAAAAATATTTAATTTTCCAATAAGCTAACATTAAAAGAGCTCATATCCTTTACCAATTACTTAGTGTGATCATAGGGATCAGGTCTAAGAAGAAAAAAAGTAGAAATATGTGAATATGGTCTTAAATGATTTTTATCTTAAACAGCAATTTTACCAACCACAGCTTAGAGCTAATTATAGTTAATTTTATTCTCATGTAGCTATAATAAACAATAAAGATCTCCTAGGTCTTTTAGTATATAAGGGATATCATTTCATATTTTTCTTTCTCAAATTTAACTTACCCTGGTGTAATAGCCAATCCTTATTAATCTTTCGCCACTTTTTTAGCAAGTTAGGTTCGTTATTTAAGAATTGTATTCACTAAAACAAGTTCCTATCCTAGTCTGATGATTTTTCCTATAGAGATAGTTTCTAGGGGTCTTGACATTATTAAAAAAAAAATAAGAATTGACATAGTCCAGTGGCTGAATGTGATGCTCCTGCTTTGCTAAATTTCATACATGCAAGAGGAATGTAATAAAGTTTTTACCTATTTTCCTCTTTTCACATACAGTAATCAAGTAACAATTCTAGGTTTTAGCATTGAGACATTAAAATAATCAATTTTACAAGTTCCATAAGTGACAGCTAAATTATTTTAGTTGTAGCAAAAACATTAAACTTCAGATGAAGTCAGTTGTATTCCTAGATCATATAAAATCATTGATAAAAACGATGGATTGTCTTATCCAGTACAGACAACTATTGGTTTCTTATCAGTGGCAGGTCTCAGAACTTTTAACAGCCAGTCCTCATGGTAGGTAAAGTCTCTTCCCCCTCCTTCCTTTGCCCAGTGGGGGAAGGTGAAGTTTGCAAGTGTGGGGGAAAGGTGGAACTCTCTTTTCCTAATCTGATCTAGGATGAAAGAAGTTGATATAATTGTATTGAGGTACCCTCTAGACTCGAGGGGGGAGGGCCTATAGCCTCCTTTTGTAACTACAGATAAATTTGTAACTACCTGGTTTTCTATATGGCAGATATAAACATTATAAGACAGGGTTTAGCAGAACTGAAAAAGTAACATGGCTGTTTCTACAGAAATTTCTTTCCTCTATCTTTTTAGTTTCAACAAAAATCAGATAAAAATTTTGTTTTATCTAATACAATTTCTGGCTAACAATAATTATCCAATCTTTACTATATAATAGAATTGCACCACAACTCAGGAAGACCACAACAACACAATGATGTTATGATATTAGATGAATTTTCAAATTATCACATGCAAAAATAATTGATAGAGAATTTAGACTTTTTACACCTCTATTCAGAGTTGCAGAGATTTGAATTGTGGATTCAGGTTGCCTAATAAGTGTGGGGCTGCATGCTCTGCCCCAGGGCTACTGTTTTTAGAGCGCTTTATCATGTAGATTGAGAACAGTGATTTAAAATCCTTCAGCACCCTCTCCTCTAGTGACAGAGACTTTTAAAGGAAGTTTTCAGCTAATTTAACCTGTATTGTGAACTTCAGTGATTCTTAATTTTTTTTTTAAGAAAGCAAAAGGCTTTTAACATCCAGTTACAGTGTGGAGAAGCTGGACACTTGCCCAGTGGTGCCAATTCTCCAGACTATATTAGGGTTAAAACCCTTTACTCCTAAAGTTTTACAGATCTTTATATGTTCTAATTTTGCCTTAGTGCCAAATAAAATTAACCTTTGGTTGCATACTAATACACAACACTTTCCTCTTTAGATGACGCAGGAGAATGGTTAAATGCTTTCTAGTCTGCCTCTTTAATCTGAGGGGAAAAAATTACTTTTTACTTTTTATTATTGTGATTAATATTATTTTTAACAGCCTTTCCCACAATCAAACTTGGCCAGAGTTGAATTGGAGGAAAGGAGGCGCTTAAACCTTAAAACTTCTGTTCACATTTTTCATGCAAATAATTTATACCTACCTTCAGCTTTCTACCCATGCTCCTCTCATTGCTACATACTTAAACCTCCTTGCTTTTCCTACTGTTATCTTTTTTTGTTGTTGGACTTTAATTAAAGCCCCTTTTAACACCACACATGCCTTATTTCTTCCTAATTCTAACCTGACACTGCTCCTACACTCTTCGATTTACCATAACCATCTTATAACCTGTAAAATAATAAAATACTTTGTTCATTTTCTGGTGAGAAAGAAGGGAGAAGGAGAGTGAATGAGATAATAACATTTCATGGAAAGTTCCGCAGTCCGGCTGCATTTTAAATCTTACAGAATGACAAATTACTCTCACTCATTCTCACAAAGACACATAAACAAAACAGAAAGACACAGAAAATAACAGAACGGATCACACAGAATTTGTAGGAGATCTCCTGAAAAGTTTAAATAGTTGCTGGGAAGCCAGGTAAGACTTACTTGATAAGATTAGAGGCAGCTGCATCACACTGAAGTGTTTGAGCCACCCCGGGCACTTTCATTTCTGATGTTAAACATGTCATTAATATATTCCATAGGAAAAAAGGCAGAAATGGGGAAATGCAGGAGCCTCTCCTCCATCAGTCCCTCACTCCTCTCTCTCCTGGCTGCCTCCCATTTTACCAAATAGGGACAACATTCCAAGAATTCGTATAACTGACTGTTAGTGATAAATAATTCTCTTTCTTTTACCAATTCAATAAATTGTTGAGCCCATTTCTCCATTTCCACTGGCTTAATTATAGGGAGGTGATTCCTCATTTTCATCCTGAGTCAACCCTAGAATTCCCCTGGTCCCTCGGGGCTTCTCCTCTATCTTCCCCACTAGTGTGGGGGCTCAGCTAAAATGTCCCTTGTCCCCTCTTCAGGTGCCACTTGTTTCGACTTGCTATGATTTCTAGCTGAGCCATACCTCTCCCAGGCCTTCAGTGCACATTCTGGTCATGTCCTGCATGTTCACATAAAGCAGAAGTCGAGTCAGTGGAAATAGAAAGAGGTACAGCTTTATTGGCAGGACTGGCATGTTGACACATCTCTCCCTCCATCCTCCCTTGCCACCTCATGCTTCAGCCCTTAAATCCCCCACAGTGCACTTGCAGAGCTGGTGGACAGCTGGTGAACAGCTTACGAGAGAAGGTAGGGGGCCAATCAGAGAACAAGGAGACTGTGTCCAGAATAGCTTGCATACTTCTGCACACTTACCCTTTGACCCCAAGATAAACATCAGGGTAACAGGGTATTTTTGTGACAGCACACAGTCTGGGCCTCAGCACTTCCTAGAGGTTAAGGCTCCCAGACCTCAGATAAGATAAGCACATACCATGAAGTGCCCTGTTACCAGACCTGAACTCAGAGAGGCTGCCTGAGATCTTTGGGGGGTCGCAGACCCCAACACTCACCCTTAGAGCTTCCTGCTCATTGCCCATTCTCTCTCTGCCTCTTCCGTGGATATTCCAAAAGCTGATAAGATTAGAACAAAGGCGTTCTGTAAAGCTACAAGACCAACACAGGCCTGTGACCAAAGCACCTGCATCTTGTGAACTCCTATTTTAAAATGCCAAAATATAGGAAGAAACCTGGGCTGTCTCGGGGATGTCAGAGGAAAGCCCCATAAATAGCCACTGGAGCAGCTGCATGGTGTGGGCCCTGGAGTCTGGGGGCCTGAGTTCAAATCTCACTGCCTCTATCATGGCTCACCTCTCTGGGCCTCTGTTTATTCATCTGTGACCAGTAAAACTGGCAAGGGTTTCCCAACCTGCCCCCAACTGCCCAGGCTTAAACTTCAGCCACCAGCCCCCAACAGAACTGTGGAAGCTTCTACAAGGTCCCAGCAGCCACTCCAAAGACCCCATGGAGCACGCCTTCCCCAAACCCGCCCCACCCTTGCCCAGGGCCCTGAGAAGTGCCCAGAGAATAAGAGCAGACAGTCGGGCATCTAGCGACAGAGGCTTGGAGAGCAGTTTGCCAAGATGAGCTCCTTGGACCCTCACAACAGCTCTCCCTGGGAGGGAAATGCTGTCACCATCACCATTTCACAAATGAGGAAACTGAGGCAGAGTGAAGAAGTGACATGGCAAGGGCCAAACCCGACCGTGGCAGAGGCTGTGTTGTAACTCTGAGAACCCACAAGGGAGCACGTGGCACGAGCTGGCCTGGTGTCTGAAGTACCTGAGCTGGGTCCTGCTCCAGACTCACCCCCCAGGCAAGTGGCTGGTTCACTCAGCCTCAGCATCCTACTTGGGGACCAGATAATGCAGGGGCTTGGCCTCAGCTGCCTTTCAGATGCTGCTGACCTCAAGCACTGATCCTGTGAACCCGTTTATTAAGGGCCCACTCTGTTCCAGGCACTGGGCTAGATGCCAGGGATACAAGGATTGGGGCAGCCCCTACTGCCACCATCAGTGAGTACAGGGGCTCCTAGACCAAGACCCTCCCCATTGGGATATAGATAGGTAGACAGAGAGATGGATAAAGAGGCAGACGGACAGATGGACGGATGGATGGATGGACAGATGGACGGATGGACAGATGGACGGACGGACGGACGGACAGATGGACGGATGGACGGATGGATGGATGGATGGATGGATGAGCAGACATACATAGGGAGAGATAAAAATGTGTGTGAATATGTATCTATACAAAGTCAAAGATTTTATGTGTAGATATATGATATATGTGCTAATCAATTAATACTTAAAAACTTGAGGAGATAAAGAGAAAAATAAAGCAGAAAACCCTACAGCTTTTCACCTTGGAAAATGGCACTCAAGTTCTTATCTTGGTGACACAGCAAAGCCCCTTTTCAAACTTATCATCTCCAGGAAATAGTCTGCCCTTTAGAAAGGTGAGAGACCCCTCAGTTCTTAGTTTCCCTGGGAATCAGCCTTACCTCAACTCTTCTCACTCTTAGAAGGCTTAGACCAGGGGGTGTCTGAAGCCCCCCCATCTCAGAGATCCTATGGCCCCTTTGGGGGAATACAGGGTGGAGAAGGGGGCAGTTGCTCCGCACCACATTCCTCTTCTTTAAGATTCCCTTGCATCAGAGGTTTCACGAGAGACAGATTGCTGTGTTCCCAGGGACATTTTTAAAAATCTCTTAATGATGGTAGCAGGACCTCTGAAATGATGAACTGAGAAAATCAGGCTTCACTTGACAGCCTGAGAACAGATTGCCCACCTGACACCAGCTGGTGAAGCCTTCTAGGATCCATTTGACAGTGTTTATCTCTGTCTCTGTCTGACTCCCCATCTTTCCTCTCTGTCTCTACCTCTCTCTGTCTCTGTCTCTCTCTGTGTCTCTCTCTCTATCTCGCTCTCTCTCTCTCTGTGTCTCTCTCCCCACTATCCCTTTCTCTTGTCACTTTTTCCTCTCCTGCTGCTTTCCTGACAAAACCTTTCAAGAAAACATCCAGCTGCTCTGTGTCTGCATGTGGACCTAGTAGAAACACAGATGTCTGCTGGCATTATCCCTTCTCTTCTGTCTCTCCATCTCTCCCAGTGGGAGAGCTTCCATGCTGGGGGAAACAATGAGAGAACCGGCTCTATTTCATTTTACAGATGAGGAAACTGAGTCCTGGAAACCACAAAGACATCTGAAAGGCAGCTCTGATCAATAGCCATGGATTGTTAATCCAATTCAACAAGTGTGTATTAGGGGGCTTCAGCTGGAAACATGGGCCAGGAATTGTATCGAATGAAGTGAGCTACAAAGACAAAATAACTAAGCTAGGCAAAAGATGTTTATTTTCATGGAGTTTTTTTCATGTTCAAGGAAGCTGTTGTTAATTAGTTTCAGTTGTGTCTGACTGTGACCCCATTTGGGGTTTTCTTGGCAAAGATACTGGAATGGTTTGCCATTTTCTTCTCCAGATGGTTTTACAAATGAGGAAACTGAGGCAAACTGGATTCAATGTCTGGCCCAGAGTCACACAGCTAGTTAGTGTCTGAGGCTAGATTTGAACTCAGATCTTCCTGACTCCAGGTCCCATGATCTATCCACTGTGCCACCTAAATGCCCTAACAGAGGCTTTTAGTTTTTGTCAATTGACTTCCACCTCCTTTCCCCAATTGTTCATTCACAGAAAGCAACAGATTGTGTGTGTGTGTGTGTGTGTGTGTGTGTGTGTGTGTGAGTGGGGGGGAGGAGAAGTAGGAATCCCCTGCCCATCTTGGCTTTCTGTGACCACATTAATTATCAAGGGGGAGGCATTGATTGATGCTCCCCTTGGCTCCTATCACTAGTGAGTGCCAGAGGTAGAATTGGAACTCAGGTCTTCTGGACTTTGTGCCCAGCTCTCTACCCACGATGCTGAGAGGCTTCAGCAGAAAAAGAGATGGAATTTATGGAACTCCAGAAACTGAGCAGTTTCCTACGTGATGGATTTTTAATTAGCATTGCCTGAGTAATACTCAATGTCCCTCTTCCTTGGGTATGATCTGACATTTCATAGACTCTGCTGCATTTAGCTTTTAAAGACCCAAACAACCTGCCCCAACCAATCTTCCTTGCCCCTTCTGTGCTCTGTGATCAAACTGGCTCCTCTCTTCTTCACATAGCATATATCATCTCCTACCTCCGTGTCTTTGTCCCAGCATCCTACTTGCCTGACATGTGGCATTTCTTTATATTTGTCTCCTTTATATGGAGGCTTCATGTACACATGTGTATATACATGGATACATCCATCCATACATTCTCTCTACTCTCTGGCGGTGTCATCTCCCCCATTGGACTGTACCCTCCTTGCCACAGGAGTCATTTCATTCTTTCCCTTGTAATGGCAGCTGACACAACAGGTGCAGCCACAGTAAACACTTAGTGCATACTCCTGGCTTGCTTGCTTCGTTATTATACCGGATATTTATAGCATCGAATAGCCTGGGAGACTCCCACAGCTGTCAGACAAAGGTGATGGGTAGGGAGGCCACCTTTCTCACTGTTATGGTCTGATTCTCTAACCTTCGACCAGAACACAGAAACAGATGGGGAGGGGAGGGGAGGGGAAAGGAACAGAAGGGGCAAAGACACCATAGTCCAGTGGAAGCAGCACTATATTTGGAATCAAAGGACTTGGGTTCTAATCCCACCTCTGGTGCCTAGTGCCTTCATGACCTCGGGAAGACAAGGCTGTGACCCTGATTTCCCTCATCTGTCAAATGCTTGAGCAGGCAGGTCAGTCCCCCCCAGATGAGATCAAAGGTCCCTGAAAGGGCTTTAGGTCTATAGTCCTATGACCCTACACCACAAATATTTATTCATTTATTAGACAAATGCCTACTATGTGCAAGGCACTTTGCTAGGCATGGGAGCTAGCCCTCAGAGAATATATAGTGAAACCCAAAAGCAGAAGAGACATAATCCTGGATAAGGGTGGTCCAAGGGAAAGTGGGAGAACCACAAAGCAGAGGTCCAGGAAGATTCTTTCAAAGGCAGAAGTTACCTTTAGTCAGTCAACAAACATTTACTAAGCCTACTATGCACTAGGAAAAACTTCCTGATGATTAGAGCTGCCGTAAGTGGGATAGTCTGTCTGGGTGGAGGGCCAAAAGGTTTCCTTCTTTGGCTAGGGTCATACTAGATGGCCAAAGAGGACCTTCTGCCTTGGCGATTCTGGTGTTCTCCCACTCCATGCCACAGAGAATATATTCCCAGGCCATCCTTCAGATATTTCTTGTCACACCATGTTTTCTTTGAACAGGAACCATCTGTCTAAGAGCTAAATTGTCAGAGAGAACATGGGGGTGTTTGTGTCTTTATCTCTTTTCCCACTAACAGGACTCAGGCCCATTGGCTACTCTCTGTTCCATAAGGCCCTGGAGGTAAATCAGTGGCCTCTGTGACTCCAACTAGCCTGCCTATGTTTCTGGACTCGCCTTGGCTTCCATTTTCTCCTCTCCACAGGCCCTTCCAGCACTGCCACCATGGTCAGCAGTCAGGATCATCTGTTCTCCTGACTATCTGCTGCCCAGGAGCAGCCTCAGGTACCAGAACCTCCCCAGCTACTTTGGGCTGCTCTTTCCTTGCCTAACTCATCCTCCCAGAGACAACTCGAGAAGTGGATTGGGGCTCTTCTTTCCTCCTGTTCCTGCTAGAACAAGCATATGGTTGCACATCTGCACAGATTAATGTCATCTTTATTTTTACCCTGGGCCTGCAGAACAGTTCACAGGCCCAGTTCTGAAGAGAGCTCTGCTCAATCCAAAACACATTTGTGAGTGCCTTCTATGGCCCCTGGGATCATCCCCAGTGTGCCACACTAGACTGTAAACTCCTGAGGGGAAGAGGCTACCTCACACTTATCTCTGTGTCCCCAGACACAAAACACCTGACATAAAGTAGGTGCTTTGCGGATGTTTGTTGGCTAAGTAGAGTGGGCCTCCTTGTTCAAAGGCGTGGCATTAGGGCTTAGACATGGTGCCTGCGTGATGTTAAGCAGAGCCGTTTGATGAGGAAAGGAGAGCTACTTTTGCCAGTGCTCATTTGCCACACGAAGTTGGTTAAGCCATGTCCACCATGGCCTTGGTGCACAGACACTGGAGTCCTTTTACCACAAGTTCCCCTTGGATGTTTATTGGATAGACAGCCTGTAGAGCTCATCCATTGGTACATAAATATACCTTGGACAAGCTCTGGGAATGGATGTGAGCTGGGTCTGGAATGGAGCAGAAGCAAGAAACCAAGCCAGATTATCTTTGGGAAAGAGCCAAGTTCTTTTCAAGGCCCCAGCAATGTTGTCTGGCATTCAGTCGTGGAACACTGAAGCCCCCAAGCACATGAAGCTGAGGGTCAATATAAAGGCACATCAAGGGTATGACCAGGACACTGTATGTTCCAAACAAGGAATTACCAGGGAGAAGTTGTATGAAGGATGTTGACCCCAAAGATGTCCAAGGAAAAGGAGCCCTTGTCCCAGAGTATGTACAGTAGCCCTTTTTGTGGCGAGAAAGAACTGGAAGCTAGCAGCTGGACAAATTATTGTAGGCAGACAAGAGTTAATGACTTGCCCAGGGTCATAGAGCTAGTAGGTGTCTGAGACTGGATTTGAACTCAGGTCTTCCTTATTCTAGGCCCAGCACTCCATGCCCTGCCAGCTGCCTCAGTGGAACAGTGTCCAAAGTTATAAAAAAAAAAGGGGTGGTTTCAGAGAAACCTTGGAAGACTTGCATGAACTGATACAAAATGTATAGAATGTAACAACATTGTAAAGACAGACAACTAGCAGATACTGTGTGCTGTCTTTCTTGTATCCTCTGAGATTAGCACACAGTAGGCACTTACATATTTATTGACTGAGTGAGGGATCAGTGGAATGACCAGACATTATGCCAGAGAACCAGGGATGGAGCCATCTCCTGACAGAGGGTGGGGGTCCAGGGAGCAGAGGGGAATAGATGTGGAATGGGATTGCTGGGGGATTTTGTCTACTATGCATTTTTGGTACAAAGGTTTTGCTTTTCTTCCCTCAGTTTGAGGAGAGAGAGAAATTAGAGCGTGCTGATGGACTAATGATAGGGTCACCAAAGCAGGGCATTAATGCACTCCTTGAGAGGTAATATTTCATCTTGTATCCTTTATCTTCAGCCCCGAACCCAGTGCCTTACTGCCCCTCCACGTTTTAGATGCTTAATAAATGTTGGCTTAAAATGAACCAGAAAAGACTTGAAGCAGTTACTGCATTCAAATATTTGAAAGGTTGATATGTGGAAAAGATATGAGCTTTATTTTGCTTGGCTCCAGAGGGCATAATCAGTACCAATTAGTGCATGTTATAGTTGGGGGTGGAGTGGGGAAGGCAGGGGGAGAAAGGGTAGATTTCAAGTCAGTATAAGGAGGAACTTCCAAGCAATTGTAGTGGTCCAAAAGTTGAATGAGCTGCCTCAGGATGTAGCTGATGTCCCATCGTAGGAAGTCTTCCACAGCACCTATTAGCCAAAGAGGTTCACCACTTGTCAGGGATATTGTGGGCATCATAGTTCTGATAAAAGATAGATGAGCTTACCTCTGGTCTTTCCCAGTTGTAATATGCTTGATTCTACAATGCCACATCACCTGCAGATATCTCAGAAAGCTGAGGATCCTGAGTCAATTGTGGGACCTTTTAGAACACAGTGGTTTCCTTGCTACATCAATTCAAGGTCCTTATTCATCCACCCACTTTGCAGATTGGGATCTCAATTACATTCATGCCAAACATGTGGAAAAGACTAATAATTGGATTATTTGTTCCATGTTTAACGGTTATCATAACGAGGCTCAATTTATGAATCCAAAAAGCAGACGTGGCTCCCTTTTGAGATTCACAATGCATGCATGACCTTCCAAAATGCTCGGGGACCTCATCATGTCAGCTGGTCTCCATTTCTCCTTTTAGCCAAGGAGGATGCCCTCAGGCTAGTTTTTGATGCACAGCTCCCTCAGATGAACTGATAGCAAAGTACACCATTTATTCTCCAAACAAGCAAGTATGGCCTCTTGCCAAGTGGCCTTTCAG
This sequence comes from Petaurus breviceps papuanus, assembly GCF_028583685.1. Classification (NCBI taxonomy): domain Eukaryota; kingdom Metazoa; phylum Chordata; class Mammalia; order Diprotodontia; family Petauridae; genus Petaurus; species Petaurus breviceps. Next base: position 2,579,623 of record NW_027186366.1, read on the forward strand.
AATCGCTTCTGCCTGGGATGCTCAAGGTCTGGGCTTAGATTAAATTCACTTCTTTTTGCCTGTCAAGGTAGGAATCATTCAACAGTCCAGAGAGAATAGAAACTAGAGGAATAATTTAGCAATATTTCTCTCAACTGCCATCTTTGTTTTCGAGAAACCCATTCCCTAAAAAGAAAAGGGTCATTTCAAGAAGTAGAGATTCATCTCAAAATCATGCCTGAACAAGAGAGAGTTAATACCTGATTGTAACATCTGCTCAGCAGATCTGAGCACTCACATTTAAGAATGCTTGGTCAGGGTTTTCTCTTACCAATTGCAGGAAAACAATTCCTCCTACTTCTGTAATTTAAAACCAAAATGTGAAACAGCCCAGACCAATGGCCTGGAACAAAGTAAGCTTGGCCCAAGAGGAATCAAGCTGGGGGCATGCAGTCATCTTAATGAAAGCTGTGCTAATCAGGTCAGGCTGCATCCTCCAGCTCTAAGGTTGAGTGATGCCTAGGGCTGCTGCATATGTAGTATTCAGTGCAAGAACAGATCTGGAAAACACTGTGAAGGTCACCTGGCTGAGAGCAAGCTTCTCTGCAACACAAGCCCCCAACCTAGTAGCCAGGAGTTACAACCTTCATCCAAGGGAAACCATTTGTGGAACTGTAAGACCTGAAGCTATCCAGGCCTTCAGGATTGTCCCCCCAAGTCTCCACCAGAAGATGTAGCAGTACAGATGAGCTGCAACTGTTCCTATTAATAGGATTTATATAGTGTTTTTAGTTTTTCAAAGTACTTTACTTATATTATCCTATTTGAACTTCACAAAAATCCTGAGAGGGAAGTGCTATTATCATCTCCACTTTACAGATATGAAAAATGAGGCTGACAGAGGGGTTAAGTGATTTGCCCAAGGTCACACAGCTAAGAGGTGTCTGAGGCTTGGACTAAGACCTTCCTGAATCCAAGTCCATTTCCTAACCAACTGTGCTACCTGGTTGCCAACTCATCAGTCAGACCAACAATGGTTTGTGTTCTACCTCTCACAAAAAGTTTTCTTAACACACATCCCCAACAAAAAAGTTCCCAACACTTGCCTCCCTTTTGAAACCACTTTGTGTCACGTTGCTTATACTGGCTTGTACACATGTTAAAGCTGATTCCCAGGTCCCAATAGAATGTAAGCTTTGTTTTTGTCTTTGGCACGTAGCAGGTACTTACCAAGTTCTGCTTCTTGGTAGATTCATGTTCTCCATTTTCAATGGTCCAATCTGCGATATGCGCTCAGTACCCTCCCTCCTAGAGGACAATGTTGGTAATGGGAGTGCTCTGCCCCATGGCCTCCTGGAGGAGAAGTCAGAGATATTGGGCATGCCTGTGGCTCAGGCTTCTTGCAGAGGTTATTGGTGACATTGAGTGTTCTGTCCCCTGGCCTCGTGGGGAAGATGCTGGTACTGACTCCCCTCCTAGATAAGTGCAGCCTTGTGGTAGCTGTGGTTGGCATCTTTCTCACCCCCTCCAGAGCCTAGCATATTTCTGGTTTTCGACAGAGTTAAATGATAATTACTATCATCACAAGTATCACAAATGGAAAGCTTTCATTGTCCTGCTCCTTTCCTCAGCTGACAGTTGAATCAATCAGGACATTTTCTTTCTTTGTGGCCAAGTGTCAAAGTTAACCAGAGTCTGAAAATATTTAATTATGACTTCTAGGCAAGTAATTCAGGTCACCTAGTGAGGAACTTATTCTTCCAGGGACCTCGCTCTTAAAAATAGTGGGGGTTCTGGCTCAATAATTATGGTTAGTCTGGGACTTCGGTCATGTCTTACGTCTGTAATGTCAGCAAATGAATTTCCGTTAAGCACATTTTGCTGTTGTTGTTCAGACTTCATCAGTCTGAGGAGCTCCTGGTGTGAAAACTCACTCCACTAACCCAAATCAGCAATTCATCAAGGACTTACATTCTTCAAGAGCTTCGGAGGGCACTGAGTGTTTACGTGACTTGTCCACAGTTACACAGCCAGTAAGTGGCAGAGATGGGGTTGAAGGTCGAGTCTCCCTGCCTCCAAAGTCAGCCGTCTGTCCACTACAATACATTGTCTCTCCCAGTGAGAAGTAAGAGTCTATCCCAATGAAAAATGCTCCATATTAAAAATTGCAAAGGAACTTTGAGGAGACCAAGAAATACCCAGTACCATGCCACACCCTTGACATTCAGTGCCTCCTGAGGCTGCTATCAACATAACAACTTCTTTACAACTTGACTAAGACAGAAAAGTTAAATAACTATGAATAATAGACCAGGATCAAGGTTAAGAGGATCCAGCATGTGCTTCCCCCCGGGCCTTGGCAGAAATGTCAGCAGATTCCTTGAGGCAAAGACTTTGGTGTTTTCTTTCATCTTCTTCTCTAGAGTATCATGGGCATGTAGAGCCCCAGGTAGCTAATAATTATTCATGGCATGACCCCATTATGTCAACTACATAAGAATGGGTGGGGGCCTTTTAAGGAGAAGTCATGGACTAGAGGAACAGGTAGAAATGGGCCGCTGGCCAGGGTCAAGGTTAGCTCTCGGTGCCTTCTCCAGCCATGCTAAGGGTAGTACCGTGTTTCCCCGATAATAAGACACTGTCTTATTAATTTTTTGGACAGAAAAACACCAGAGGGCTTATTTTCAGGGGAGGGCTTATTTTAATGAACATTGACAGCAATTTTAATAAACAGGTAAATGTGAACAAAAAAAATGTACCTTTATTCAATAAGCAAATCACCGGGGAAGAACAGGATGACGTGCTCACTGCTGCAGCTCTGATTGGATGCAGCTCGGAGCGCGGCATGCATTTCACGGGGGG
>NW_027186366.1:2582563-2600349 GCF_028583685.1 Petaurus breviceps papuanus
CTGGCTAGTCTTTTCTGATCGGGTTAGGGCCTTGGTTAAGTAATGGACACCATCATTTGGGAAGGGCATTGGTAGGAGGCTGATCAAGATTGGGGGGGGGGACAGTGCATACAGAGGGTACCGTAATGTAGCATGTAGCGCAGGGGATCACCTTCAGTAGCAATCCCAATAGGGCTTATTTTCGGGGGAGGGCTTATTTTAGAGGAATCTTACACAGTAAGGGGAGGGCTTATTTTCGGGATAGGTCTTATTATCGGGGAAACACGGGGTAGTGGGAGCCTATGGAGGCAGTTATATAGAGTGAAGGAATCTGGGGGGGGGAGGGGCTTGGAGATTAACTAGTCATAGAAAGAGAGACTTTGAAGTGGAAAGGAGCTTCAAGTTTGCCTGGAAAAGATCTGGGGGCTTCAGTGGGCTGCAAGCTCAGTGTGAGTCAGCAGTGGCATGTGGAAGCCCCCAAAGCTTACCCAATCTGGGGTTGTATTTGGAGGGCCAAGTTTCCCAGGAATAAGGAAGGTGGGGCACCTCTCTAGTCTCTTCTGATCAGGATACAGCCTGTGTTCAGTAATGGACACCATCATTTGGGAAGGACATTGATAGGAGGCTGATCAAGATTGGGGGGGGGGAGGCCATAAATCCTAGAAGAAGGAGGAGGGGAGGGGAAACAGATGATGGGAGGGAGGAAGAGATCAATGCCCCTAGCCCCCATTCTGTCAGTCAGGACACTAAGAACCATCATGGTGAGGTGACTTGCTCAGGGTCACTTATCCAGTGATTATTGAAGCCTAAACTCTCATTTCCTGACAGTTTTCACTGTCCAGAAGGGAAATGGACAGCCTCAGGAGCAAGCAGCCCCTCCTCAGTAGAAGTCTTTAAACACAAGCTGAATGACTGACATATGGTCTGGAATTTATTCTGGGTGAGGTCTGAGTTGCACTTGGCCACCACCAAGAACCATTCCATCAACCTCCCACACCACACAGAAGTGTGGGCTCCATGACTCCATAAACCCCCTGACACAAATGAAGCTTCCTGTGGGTGAGGAATGCTCATGTCCAGAGGTCAAGGAGCCTCAATATTTATTGAGGGGATAGAAGCAGACTCTGCCCGATCCTCTTTTCTTCTCATGCTGTGTTCTCTCCCATTCATTCCCATGGCTTCGATGATGATCTCTAAGCACAGGGTTCTCAAACCTCCTTATCCAGCCCTTACCTCTCTCCTAACCTCCAGGCACCTCTCCCACTGCCTTTCTGATTCCTCAAACTAGATGAGCCATAGGCATTTCAAATGTGACATGTCCACAATAGAACTCGCTATCTTCCCCCAAAAAAATCTTCTCAGCTTCCCTCCAGGCACCCAAGCTTGCAAGCTCAGGCCAACCTTGGCTGCTCAGCCTCACCCCCTAGTTCAGTCTGCTGCCTAATCCTGTTCATTCTGCCTTTGCCAGCTGGCCAGGCACTCATCACTTCACACCTGGGCTAGTTCAATAGCCTGCTGGGGGTGGGGCTCTGGCCTCAAGGCTCTCCCCCTTCTAGATCTTAATTGCCAAAAGGATCTTCCTGAAGCATAGATCTGAGCATGTCCCTCTCCTACTCAATGCATCCCAATGGATCCCCTCCCCTTACTTCCAGGGTCAAATATAAAATCCCCTGGTTGGCTTTTAGAACCTTTCACAACCTGGCTCCTTTCTTCCTTTTTAATCTCCTTCCATCTTGCCCCCCCTCCACAAAACCTGCAAGCCGGAAATGTGAGCCTTGCTGGTCCTCACCTCTCCCGGCTCTGGATCTACTCATTGACCGCCACCTATAACTGCCAGCTCTCCCCTCCTCTCTGCCTCCTGACTTCCTCCACATCTCAGCTGAGTCCTAACTTCTTTGAGAGGCCTTTCTCGTCTTCCTTAGTGCCAGTAACTTCCCTCTGAATTTGTCTCCCAGTTTATCTGTCTTGGATGGACACATCTCCTTCATTAGAAAGCATGTTCCTGGAGGGAAGAAGAGGCTGCTTTATACCTTGCTTTATGTGCCCAGGGCTTAGCCCCATATGTGGAACAGAGTGAGCCCTGAATAAGAAAGATTTATTAACTTGACTTGAGGATTTAAATACCAACCATTCATTCCCACGTAATGTGTAATGAAATATCTTTTCTTTTCTGTTTGAGATTTTGTGCTTGAGAGTTCCAGATGTCTCTTGTGGAATTGGCTCCGGAAATTTGCCTATTTCTAGCCTAGAGATTCAATTCTGCCTAGATCCTCAAATGTGTCATTAGAAAGGATAGCATCATGTTGACAGAAGGAGGAGGGAGTTTTCACAACCAATACTTAACGGAGCACTGACCTAGAATCTCCAGTGAGATCTAAACTGTGAACCAGATGGCCCGGGTTTGAGTCCTGCTTCTGCTAGTGTGTGTGTGTGTGTGTGTGTGTGTGTGTGTGTGTGTGTGTGTGTGTGTGTGTGACCAGAAGCAAGGCCCTCTCCCTCCCTGGACCTCAGTCTCCTCATCTGTAAAATGGGGGCATTTGACTATGAGAGGAGTTCTTAACCTTAGCCCTCTGGCAGCAGTCTGGTGCTTCTCCCTCTTCCTCAGAATGATGTTTTTAAATGCAGAAAATAAAACAAAAGTTTTATGAAGGAATCCAATTATATAGAAATGCAGTTATTGAAATTTTTTCCCAAAAAACAAGTTTACAAACTCTTGTTTAAGAGCCCCAGGACTAGAAGATCCTTCAAGTCCCTTCCAGCTTAAACAAGTCTTTGATTTCACAATTAAGGAATACATTTCCTTGGCAGAACAGCATCTCCTCCCAAAGCTACAAAATAGGATTTTCCTATGTGCCCATTTCCCATGGCCCTCCAGTTCCTTCTGCAAGTGACATGGCACAGTGGAAAGACTTCTAGACTGAATGTGGAAGACCTCTATTCATGTCCTTCCTCTAGACATTCACTGGCTGCAGGACCTTGGGCAAGTCACTTAACTGGCTTTGTGCCTCAGTTTCCCAATCTGTAAAATGTAGAAAATAATATCTGTAGCACATTCCTCCCAAGCCTGTTGTGAAGTCCAAATGAGTGATGGATGCCAAGAATTTTGCCAACTTTAAAGCACAATTAGAAGATTCAGTATAGTACAGTAGGGCAGATGGCCTTGGAGTCAGGGATTAATCAATCAAGGATTTATGAAGCACCTGTTGAATTAAATGGACCATCAGAGCCTTCTTCTTCTTAGAATAAAAGTATATGAGAGTGCTTGGAGGAGGAAAAGCCCTCTAGAGACTCCCCCCCCCACACACACACACACACTATGGGGCAGGAAGCCTAGTACCTTGGACAGCTGCTTCTGACACTGTCCTTGAGCACCTCTCCCTCTAAAGTCCAAAAAGCAAACATGATAAAGCTTTGGGTTGTAGGTATTAGCAAGAAAAATGAAAATATCTTACATTTAGTTTGCATCAAAGAAGATTGAGGGGTCTTTACACTCTGCTTTGGTTAAAGAATGGTCCTCAGTGGATGAAATGGGTGAAAAGACATTTGCTAGAAGGGTCAATCAATAAACATTTATTAAGCACCTATGTGCCAGGCGCCGTGTTAAGCCCTGGGGTTTAAAGGAGCAAAAGACAATCCCTTCCTTCAAGGATCTCACAAAAAGTTTTTTTGGTCATGTCCAACTCTTTGTGACCCCATTTGGGGTTTTCTCAGCAGAGATACTGGAATGATTTGCCACTTCCTTCTCCAACTCATTTTATAGTTGAGGAAACTGAGGCAAAATGTGTTAAGTGACTTGCCCTGGGTCACACAGCTAGTAAGTGTCTGAAGCTGGGTTTGAACTCAGTATCCACTGTGCCCCCTAGCTACTCATCCATAGACTATGAATATAGAAATCAAGTGAATTTTTCCCCTGAACATCTGTTAAGAAAACTGAGGGCCTAGTAAGTTTGTAACATTGCTACAAGATGGATTTGACCTCAGATCCATCTCGAGAACTGCTTGGACTTTTCTGTACAGGATCTGAACAAGACTGCCAGCATCTGTGTCCAGGATGATAACTCTGCCATGATGTCCAGTCAGTTAGCATTCTGAAGTATCTGCTATGTGCCAGGGACTGTGCTAGGAACTAAGGATAAATAAAAAGGTGGGATAGGGTCCCTACCCCCAAGAAGCCCAAAATCTAATGGGGGGCATGTAAATGTGTAAACAAATGTGTACAAACAGGGTCTATACCGCATACATTGGTAATAATCAATAGAGGAAGGTACTGGAATGAAAAGGAATTGAGAAAGCTTCTTGTAGACAGTTGAATTTTAGTTGGGACTTGAAAAAAGCAAGGAAGTGGAGCTGAGGAGGTAGGGCATTCCAGGCATGAGGCACAGCCTGGGAAAATACTGACTCAGGAAATGGAGTGACTCGTCTTAGGAACAGCCAAGAGGCCAGGTCACTGCATTAAAGAGTATGGAGGTGGGGTGGAAGATGGATAAAGGCTGGAAAGGTGAGGAGGGACCAGGTTATAAAGAGATTCGAATATTGAATCGAGGATTTTAGATTTGATACTGGAGATAAGAGGGAGTCACTGGTGTTTATTGGGAGGGGATGAGATAAACATTTTAGGAAGACCACTTTGACAGCTGAGTGGAGGATGGAGTGGATGTGGGGAGAGGCTTAGCACAAGGCGGAGCAAGGGGAAAGTGCATCACTGCATTTACAGTCATATTTTGGGTAAAGGAGTTGCATCATTCGCAGACCCCTACCATTACCTTCTGCAGGATGTTACACCTGAATCTATGCTCACTTTCCCATCATTTTCTAACTCTATTTCCATCCTTTCGAAGTGGACCTTGCCATTCTCCATGAGCTTTGGCGTGTCCTCAGGCCTCTGGCACCTCTCCCTTTCCCTCAGTGAGGCATCAGCAGTGTCTTGTTATTCACAGGGAAATAAAACGGCCTACAAGCAAGCAATAAGCCAGCTAGCATCTTCCTCAAGGTCATTTTCTGTAGGACCTGAAGGGTAGTAGGTACTCACAGAAGTAACCAGGCCCTCCATAATCTTACATGTGCGTAGCCTGTATTCCCCAATTTCAAAAATTGGGTCTAAAGGACAAACATGAGGAAAGACAGGCAAGCACTTTACATAGAATAATTTCTTGGATCTTCTCAACAACCCTGAGAAGTAGGTGCTGTTATTATCCCCATTTTACAGTTGAGGAAACTGAGTCAGACAGATGATGTGACTTGCCCATGGTCACACAGCTACTGAGGGCCTGAGGTGGGATTTGAACTGGGGCTTCTAGACTTTAAGCCCAAAGTTCTATCCACTACCGCCCCAAAGCAGAAGGCAAATAAATCAGTGGCTAAGTTAAGTAACAGAGAGAGGGAAATTGCATAGCTAACAAACTGGATTGTGTCACAATATCCATTCTTCTGGAAAAAAGAAATGAGAAGTTTTGTGACTCTTTCCCCTCCCATTACTTTCTCGTCTTCACTCATCCCCACCCCCACCCCCAATTTGTAGGACATTCTTCTTAAACTTAGAATGAGGCGACCTCAGCAGATCTTAGGGTCGGAAGGGAGCTTAGCAGTTCCTTCCTCCACCTTGTGCCTGAAGAAAAATTCCTTCCAGGACTCATCCCACAAAGGGCCACCCAACCTCTGCTGGAGACCACGAGGTCGCCTGACCTGCTCTGGGGACATTTCCTTCGCCGAGCCTCTGCTCCGGGTGCTGCCCTCAGGGGGCCAGACAGAACAAGGCACACCCCTTCCATAAGACCGAGGTTCAAGTCCTCGAGAAACTGTAAGCTTCCTGTAGGCAGGGAGCGTCACGTGCCAACACACAGGACCAATATTTGTTGCTCTTCGAAAAGCAAGCTCTTTGCAAGCAGCAATTATTCCGTCTCCTGTCCTTGCAGCCCAGGGCTTGGCACCCAGTAGGTAAGCAAGTACTTCTTGATCCACTGATGGTGATTGACAGCTGCTGTGCCCGCCCCCACCCCCGCCCCACCCCACCTTGTCTTCTGACTAAATGCGGGAAGTTCCCTCGGCCCCTCCGACTCCACGCAAGTTCTCCACTTTCCCTTTGCATCCCTTTGCTTAAGCAATCAACCCCAGCATCTTGAAATTCCTGCTTGCTGCTAACAAAGAATCCTGCTTGTCTTCAGGACGGCCCAGATTTCTCATCCTCTTGTTTCCTTTCAAACCTGCTACTCAGAACTGGGTCCCTCATTTGTATTTCTCCATCCCCATTAACAGTTTAACTCGACTGAGCCGGCTTAGAAGTCTTCAGAAGGCAGCCTAGTCACAGACCCAGTTTAGATCTAAGACAAGCTGTCTGCTGTGGGGTCTCCCACGCAGAACAGCCCTCCCTTTGGCTTTGTGGTTTGTTCGGATGGGCCCACGGGCTGCCCGCTGCCGTGAGCGTTCATTGCGCTAAGGTTAGTGACTAACAGATATCTGACAGAGAAGGATGAAGAAAGACTGGACCCCCAACCTCGCTAGGCATCACTGGGACAGAACAGGGCAAGGTGGCCCACCTTCCAGTATCGGGGGGCAGCACTCATGCATCCCTTCTCATTCTCTTCTCCCAGTTGACCAGCTCCAGTTAGCCCCAGAGACCCAGTGCTGGAGGCCCTTGAGTCCAGCACTGCCCATCACTTTTACCAATGAAGAAAGGAGACCCAGGGGAGTTAAATGACTTGGCCAAGGTCACACAGGCTGTACTTATCCGAGGCAGGATTCACACCTAGGTCTCCTGACTCCAGAGCCAGGGCTCTGGGGCTACAAAGACAGGTTACTTATAATACCCACATCATAGGGTTCTTGTGAGGCTCAGATGAGACAATATCACAGAATGGGAAGAAGAAAAAATGGGCTTCCCATTTTTTAAAGCCCTCAGCAGTTATTTAGAGATGATGATAACCTTCCAGGAAATTGCCCAGTCCTGAGAGTGTTTAAGGTGCTCTAAATAAGTCAAGCCCATATAAAACAGTAAGGGTCTTAGCTTTTCTTTTAGTCTTTCATATATGACCTGCCTTGTGTAACAGGAACCAGTGGTAATGTTGAGTGAATTGTGGAAGAAATGGTTTTAAGATCATCAGCTACATAAAGTTTGACATTTAAGATAAAATCATTACATACTCTCGAACACATAGAACTGTGAACAAGGAAATCTGCTGAGGGCTTTAAAAAGTGGAATGAAAAGCCTGGACTTTCTTCATTTGGCCAAAAAAAAGTGAAAGCAGCTTGTACCCTTTTAGTGTGTGTTGGGAAGGGGCGGGGTGTGAAGGGGAAGAGGATGCTGTTATACTGGATAGACTGTCACAGGCTATGAAGGAAGGAAGAAAAGCCAAGGAAAAACCCAGGTCTAAGGAGACTTTGGAGAGGGCTTAGGAAACATCACCAGTTACCAAAGCACTGGTGAATTGAACTTTTAGGAAGCATCTAAAGGAACTAGAATATCTTAGCCTGGAGCCAGCTGAAGGGTCACCTGATAAAGATTCCATCCAGACAGTATATTAGAATAGTGACTGGCTCTTCTTTATCTCCACTGAAGATGAATCTCTCCAGAAAAGTGACTGGTTCAGGCAGGGGTTTTGACCTTATACATGAAACCACTACATGGGCATCAACCTGAGTATACATTCCCAAGAAAAGACAGACAGACACACACACACATGCATGCATAGGCACACACACATGCACGCACACACAGGCACATGCATACACATGCACCCGCACGCATGCATGCACGGGCACACAGGCATGCACACACAGGCACATGCATACACATGCACCCACGGGCACACACAGGCATGCATGCACGGGCACACAGACATGCACACACAGGCATGCACACACAGACACATGCATACACATGCACCCACGGGCACGCACACGCTTGCATGCATGGGCACACACACCATTTCATGGCATATACAATAATACACATTCCCTGCCTTTGTGTTCTCCATTTTTATAAGGCAGCCCGTTTGTAGCCCTGGACGTGAGCATGAACAGTCAGTCAAGTTCCATTTATGAAGTGCCTACTATGTGCTAGGTGCTGTACTAGACCCTGGAGATACAAAGACAATGATGGAGCGCTAGGGGAGAAAACCCACATAGACAGAACATGTGTCTGCTGGGCGGTGCAATGGGCAGTGCTAGGCTTGACTGAGCCTGAATCCTGCCACAGACACTTAATCAGCTGAGTAAGCCTCAGCTTCCTCATCTGTGAAATGGGGATCCCTCCTTGAGTTCTGTAGCCCTTTGCATAACTCTGAGTGCTCTTCAAACACCAGCTCTCATTCCTCTAAGGTCCATTGTAGAAGAGATTCTTGGTCAGGGAGGCGTCGGATTGGACACTCCCTGGAGTCCTTCCCAACTCAGAGTTTCTGCAATTCCAAAGGGAGAGGAGAAAATGGGCTTGAGAAACTGTTCCCGGTTGGTTGCATGTCTGATGGTTACCAGTTCTAGGAAAGATTTGAGGTTACCTGAGATGAAGGGTAATTGACCACTTATTCTACACCCTTTGGGAATATTAAGATGTTTGCTCTGTTGGGCTTAGTGAATGCAGCTCTGTGCACCAAGATTTCAGGAGGAGCCAGATCTTGAACGGCTCCCACGTGGAAAACCCAGCACAGCCTGCCCAGCTTCATTCGAGACATCACAACACTGGCCTTGGCTTCTCCAGCAGATTCAACCACCTGCCCTCCCATTTCACCTGTGGGACAGTAGTGTGTTGCCCTCTGCCAGAATAGGTTGGATATCTGAGCAGTAGAGATTTGTACAGATGTTTGTAGAGCCTCACCCTCCGAGCCCTGGACCAGCCTTGCCTGGGTGGCCACTAGCATCAGGAAACTAGCTGGGCTTGTCTTTGTCTCAAGGAAGAATGTTGGAAGGCTGGGGAAACAGAGAGGCACATGTTTCCCCTGCCACAGTGGAGAGTGTGCTTCTCTGGCGGCAGAGAATTGGCAGAAAATCTTGCCTCAAATTCTTCCTCTATCACTGGCAGCTCACTGGCCTCACTGGGTCTTTGTTTCCTTGTCAATAAAAAGAAGGGGGTTGAGTCAATGGCCTCTGAGAGACCTCCCTCTCTAGCTCTGTACCTATAACCCTAACTTGTTCTGACCGCTGACCTCCCTGGCTTCCTTCAAATTCCAGCTAAAATCCTACCTTCTCCAGGAAGCCTTCCCAGCCCCTCTGACTTCCAGGGTCTTCTCTCTGTTCATTATTGCCTATTTATCCCATATAGAGCTAGTCTTGTATAGATTTGCTTTCGTGTTGTCTCCCCCAATAGATTATAAGCTTCTTGAGGGCAGGGACTGTCTTTTGCCTCTTTTTGTTTTCCCAGTATTGAAGACAGCCCCATAGCTGGTGCGCAATAAATGTTTATAGAATGAATATGAATGATCCTATTCTGCGTGGGACCTCTCTCTCCTTATCCCTTAGGAAATTCCCAACTTGATCCCCCCTCCTCCTCCTCTTCCTCTTCCTCCTCAGAGCTTCCTTCTTTTCAGACAGAATAGCCTCCCTTAGCAAACACCTATGCCTACTCCTAGGAAGGTTGAGCAACCTTCCCTTCCACAAAATTCTCCCAAGGTTTCTGTGGTGTAGAATCATGGATGGTTTCAAAGAAGCTTGGGAAGATTACTATGAACTGATGCAAAATGAACAAAGAACCAGATAGATTTTACCATTAAAAAACACCACCATAAGAGCACCAGCCCCCGAGTCGGAATGACCTGGGATCGAATTCCGGGCTCAGACACTCAGCACCCACCCAGAAACACCTGGCCGTGTAACCTTGAGCAAGTTACTTAACCCCAATTTCTTAAAAAAACAAAACACCACCATACAACCAAATAATTTAGAAAGGCTTAACTGTGACCAGGTTCTCAGGAACAATGACAAAGAAAGCTGCCCTCCTCCTGATGGAAGGCGGATGGGCTGATATATAGCATAACACGTGTCTGTGGAAGGGGCCGATGTGGGGGTTTACTTTGCTTGACAAGGCACATTTGTTACAAGGGTTTTGTTTTCAACCCTTCTCTCCTCATGGACAGAGTTGGGAGGGAAATAAAATGCTTATTAATTGTAAATAAAATATTGCAAAAAAAAAAAAAAGAAAATGGGCCCTCAAGCCAAGGCCTAGACTAGGTGACTTCCAGGATCCTTTGAGACATTAAAATTCTGTATCCCAAGTCATTAGAGCAGAGTTTCTAACCTTTTGTCCTTTTTGCATGGACCACGTTGGCATTCTGAGGAAACCCTCAAAACCTTTCTCAGAGTAATATTTTTAGATACATAAAGTAAATACATAGGATTACAAAGGAAATTAATTACAGTAGAATATGGTTATCATGAAAATACTTGCAAAAACAAGTTTGCAATTTCTAGGTTAAGAATACCTTCACTAGAGATATCCTCCCTGGGACCCCCTGACTTTGTCTTCTTTACTTCTCACATAGTCTTCATAGCATGAATTACGAAGTTGAAAGCCTCAGCCAGGCGAGATAGAGCCAAAGGCCACCTGGTCCACCCTCCTCCTTTAACAGATGAGGGCACTAAGCCCAGGAGGTGGTGGGACTGCTGGAGGTCACTTGGGTCCTAAGTGCCCAAGCTGGGACTCGGGTCCAGTGGCTCCTGGACTGCTGCTGCTATGCCCTCCCAAAATTCCCCAGAGGTAAGGTATCCCATGATTCATGTTGAAGGTTATCAAGAAAGCTCAGAGTCTGGTATAGAAATGAGAAACTAGCAAAGCCTTCTTTGGGTTGGGGAAGAGGATGCCAGATGAACCCAAGCACCTGCATGCCACTGGCCTCAGGCATCGGCAGCATCCTGCATTGACCAGGGCTTCCTCCTCCAGGCACAGATACCTTAGCCTCAGCAAAGGTGAGGCCTTGGGCTCAGCTTAGGTCCCAGCTTCTCTAAGTGCCCAAAGGCTAGGCCCGGAGGCACAGACTCTGGTCAGGGCAGCCTTGTTGGAGTGGCTTCAAACACATGCTCAGTCATATGTTGTGGGTGTACATGAGAACATATATGTATATATTAGTATCTATGAGAAGTATATTTGAGAAGAGACAGAGCTGGTCTCCACCAGGAGAATGGAGATTCCCTGAGGGCAGGGCCACCTTCTTGTCTCTATCCCCAGGACACAGAGCACCAAGTCAATCTCAGAATCCCCCTAATCTCAGAGTAGGAAGAGCCCTCAGAGGCCAGCAGGCCAGCCTAGCCCAGGCAAGGAGACCTCTAGACCAAATATCAACCAAAGGATCCCCTCCCTCAGAGAACCTCCCAGAACATGAACCTGCAAACTGCTCAATTTAGGCAGAGCCAGGATTAGGAAATAAGGAATAGAAGTAGGAAGTCAGTGTCCAAACCCTGCCTCAGACACCATTAGCACCTCAGATCTCATGCCCAGGCTGTCTTCTCATTCCTCTAGCCTTCCTAGACTGAGCCTTCCTCCGTCACAGTCCACCATGTGTCATGCTTACTTAATGGATTGGAAAGAATGCTGGATTTGGGGGTTAGGGGCTCTGGGTTCCAATCCTGGCCCTACCACTTCACCTTGAATGAAGGCCTGGAGGACAGTGAACATTCTTTCCTGACCAGTGACCTGTGTAACCTTAGTTACCTCCCTCTCCCTCACTTGGCCTCAGTTCCCTCATCTGTGTTCCTACTAGAGTGTAATCTCCTTGAGGGCAGAGCAGGGGCATTCACTCTTGTCTTGGTTTTCCTGGTCTCTAGCATACTTGGCCTTTCATCCATTAATCCTGCACTACAAATAGCCTTATTTGTAGCTGGGTCCCACCTCTACGAGATTGCCTCCACAACTCTCATCCAAACTTTCCACCAGGAAAGTGCCTGACCTCTGTGAAAATGGCCCTTGAATTCCATACTCCGAACCTGAGTTGGCTAAATGAGTGGAACCAGTTTGCTCTTTGCTGGGAATGAGAGAAGTGATTTAAACTGGTCCCAAATCCTCAAGCTATTAATATGTGGGAAGGAAGGGGAGAGGGGCAGGGCTGCTCAATGGATACAGCAACCAGCTTTGATCTAAGGAAGACTGGGAAGGAGAGGAGGGTGGACGAGCCTTGCAGACCTGGGGGATAGCCAATGGGGGGTGGCTGGAGGCAAGAGGTAGAAGGTCTTCTTCAGGACAACAAAGAGGCCCCTTTCACTGGATCCAAGAGTGTGAGGGGGTGAGCCAGGTATGAGAAGCCAGGAGAGGGAGGAGGGGCCAGGTTATCAGGGGACAGAGAATGTTCTATTTGCTCCTGGGGGAGATGAGGAGCCTGACTGGTGCTTCAAAAAGATCACTTCGGTGACTGGGCCAAGGCAGGCAGATCCTTCAGCAGTCATAGTCCGGGTGTGAGGTGAGGAGGGTCTGCACCAAGGGGGGCAGTGCCAGATGAGAGAAGGGGGCAGGCAGACACAAAAAAATCATGAAGGTGAAAGTGGCAGGTCTTGGCAATGGATTGGATAAGGTGGGTGTGGGGAGGGTAAGAGAGGGTGGGGCCAGTCTAGGTCATGATGGATGGGTTTGTGGTGGAGGAGATGCCTTTTTCAGATACTGGCTGTGAAATGCTATGATTCTATAAATCCTAAGACTCAGGACTGTTACTTTGTTGAATGAGTGATGGTGAAAGTACCATAGACCTCTTTCTGTGCTTGGAAGACTAGGCTAAATTCTTTGAGCAGTCCTTTAATTGATTCTGCCTAGGTAAAGGCAGAGTCCGAGCCAACACAGCCATGGCAGTGATCCTGACCATTTGAAGGAACAGAAAACATAGCTCATGTTTTTAAGCCAAGGGAAATATCTCTACAGGCGGGAGCCAAAGGCCCTGCTGCTTTTGTATACTCTGAATTGGCTGAGGGGCTATTCAGCAAATTCCTTCTGTGGGAACCTGCCCTGGTCACCTGGTACCAAGGACAAGACCACAATGTGGCTTTCCATTTTGAGGTCCTCAGCTGGCCAGCATTCTTCCCCTTCTGCCTTGACAAACACGGAACTGAAAGGAGGTGGGATTTTGTTCTAAAGCCTTCATGAGAACTCAGACAGTGCTGTAGCTCCTAGCAGGTTTCAGGGTAAATATAGAAATAGAACTTTGGGTTTAGCAGATAACAGACTGCCAGGAATAACATTGTGCCCATTAACTCCTCCAGCACCACTCAATTCAGCTCAGCTCGACAGCATTTCTTACACACCTGCTATGCACAAGGCATTGAGCTGGACAAGGATGAATGAAGGAAAAAGGCATTTATTAAGTGCATTTGTTGTTGTTTTCAGTCATTTTTAGTCATGTTCTACTCTTTGTGACCCCATTTGGGATCTCCTTGGCAGAGATACTAGAGTGGTTTGCCATTTTCTTCTCCAATTCATTTTACAGATGAAGAAACTGAGGCAAACAGGGTGAAGTGACTTGGCCAGGTTCACACAGCTAGTAAGTGTCTGAAGTCAGATTTGAACTCAGGAAGGTAAGTCTTCCTGACTCCAGGCCTGGCATTCTATCCACTGTGCCACCCAGTTGCCAACTCGTGACATATAAGGCATGAAACGGAACAAAAGGAAAATGAATGGATTAATTTAAAGGCATTTACTAAGCACTTACTATACAATGGCACTGTGCAGGCCCAAAAATGAACAGGATAAGCCAAAAGCATTTGTTAAGCACATGTTACATACAAGGCACTCTGCTGGACACAAAGAAATGCCTGCATTGGTTTAAAAGCATCAAATACTTCCTCTGTCTGGAGCGAGTGCCAGGGTCCCAGATAGAATGGGAACAGAGACCACCGGCTCTCAGCGGGCTCCATTTCTCATGAGCGAGACAGAAGTCCCATGCCCCCAGAAGGGACTTCATCCTCCTTAGAATGCTTGCCAGGATGAACACCAGGCCCGGTTCTGATGCGAAGCCATTGGAACACGCCAAGGACTTTGGGGGTGAGAACTTTCTCAGAGCCTCCATAGGCCGCCCTCTCTGATGGCTTCTTCCCTGTGTGATGATGGTGCAGGCAGAGGAGGGGAGGCAGCAAGCAGAGCTGGGGGGCAGGGGACCTGCTGGGCTCCCCTGCTCAGCAGTGGCCAGTGAGCAGTGGCTGGTGCTGGTGGAGGCAGGGCAGCCACTCTGCAGGCTCCTGCTTTGGGAAGGGTCTTTGGACTCAGAGTTCTGGGCTTTCTCCAATGACGTTCAGGTGGCATCAGATGTGGGACATGCTGCCTCCTGTCGGTCCCTCAAGGAACTGACATTGCCGTCCCCCCTTCCCTAATTCACTTCTATCCTACCAGCAATTATTAAGTGTCTACCACCTTGAGGAGCTTATATGCAGTTGGGAATATGGTCCCAGGACTGGGCTTTGCCTTCTTATTTCAGTCCTGGGTTGCTAGCACCTACCCCATGTATTCACACCCTCTTCATTTAGACTGAGGGTGTATGCTGGTAAAGGCCAACCCCTGACTGGGATACAGAGGGGGGCGGGCGAGGGACACATGAGGAGGATATGTTTTTAAATTTAGTCTGTACCAGTAACACTTTACCACTTTCTTAAGCCTCCAGACAATCAACAAAACAGTAAATCAAAGCCCAGTTTGTAGCCTCTGCTGGTTTCCGAAGTGTACATGCTGAAAACCTAACAAGGGGCAGATCCCCTTGGAGCTGACTCCAGCGGTCCCTAATCCCCACCCTTGACCTTAGGCAAAACACTTCATCTCTCCACGATGAAGTTTCCTCATCTGTAAAATGGGCACAAAAGCGCCCAACTACCATACAAGGGAAATTTTGAAACTCAAAGATACAATGTATAGAAAGACTTTTTGAAATCTCAAAGTATTATGTAAATGTCAGTTACTGTTACTATGTGCACAGACCTGCACACCACACACAGTGTTTCTATAAACTCAGAAGGCTTCTGTTCGCCTTCCCACCCCTATTGGACAGTCCTTTCTACAGGAGGGATTCCTAGCATGACAGAAATAAGAGTAGCTCGGAGGTCTAGGGACCCTCCAATTTACAAAACACTTTCTTCAAAACGCATCCCATGGGACTGACAGCTGACTGTTCTATAGGTGAAGAGCCTGAGATTCAGAAAGGAGAATCTGACCCATGGTCACATACAGTCGGGCTCAAGATTCGAACCTGGAACCTTCTGGCTCCAAACCCAGTGATCCTTCTGCTGGGCTTTCTCTGGCCCTGGCTTTGAGTTCTGCTGCATTGGCCAGATTGTCTCCCTGTCTTGACTTCAGTTTCCCCATCCATAAAATGGGGATCTCTTGATGGTTCCCTGGGGTCCCTGCCAGGATTCTCTATTCCTCACTGGCTTTCTATAGATCCCTCCTCATCCCAGCTCCCATGGTCTCTCCTCAGCCACACACTGACTGGCACCTGTGATCCTTCCTTCTTTTCTTCCTGCACCACCAGTCACTTCCTCCCTGGGAGTAAATGAGGTGTAAGGTAAGGTAGAGGGGAGCTACTTGTGGGGAGGGGAGTGGTCCCTCTGGGGAAGGAAGAGAGGCCCCTGAAGAAAGTGGTCCTGGGGAAAGGCAGCCTGGAGGTGAGGCTGCTGAACTTCATGAAAAAGGCCCAGCAGTGAGCGTCTAGGACTCGGGTCTCCCCTTTCCCTGAGCCCTTTAAACCTGCTCTCCAAAGCCTAGGCCCAAAAGTCCTGCCCCATGAGAGGCCTGGGGAGAGAGAGTGGTGATGCCCTCTGAGGATGAGAACCAGAGACCGCTCCAATCCACAGCCTTCGGGTGGGAATCAAGTCTGGTTAAACCCAAGGAGGAAGTCTCATTAAGGCTGATTATTAGCTGATCTGTCCTTGGCTCTTTGGCATGGCTTCTCCAGCAGATTTCCCCCCAAATATTCATGACTCCTATGAATGCCACATCCTGTCTAGGCACAAGGCCTGCTGCCTATTTTGGTCAGGGCTGTGGTTTAGGTCCATGAAGATGGCGCTCTGGGTCTCTCTGGTGCTCTCCAATCAGACCCCCTCCCCTAGGGCCCCCAGCCCTCCCTGACTCTCCTAGTTTTCTCTCCTGCATCCATCTTCTACACCTGGTGTGCCAAAAGCCTCAGGGCCATTCTGAGCTATTGAGGCTCTGAAAGTGACTTTTCCTGTTCCTTCTGACTGTGCCCTTCCAGAGCCTTGTTCTGTCCATACCTTCAGTCCCAGCTGAGTCTCAGTGACACCTGGGGCTGCAGACTTGGAGCTCATTATGCCTGCCCCCTGGATTTCTGCAGAAGCCATGGGCTTTATTGCTGCATCCTTTCTGGGATTCTGTATCCTGGAACTTTTTAGATTGATTGTGATCTGACTTTACTCATATTCCAGACCTAAGACCTTTGGGGGCCTTACAGGATAGGCCTGGGAGGATAAAGCTCCTTCCATTCACTCCTTTCCTTTGAAATATGAGTAGAAGGAAGCTCTATCCCTCCTCAAGCAGGCGTATGCTCAAGCCCACTCCCAAGGGTCTGGTGTTAAAGTTTCATTGTGAACATTTAGTTACAAATCACAGCCTGGTTTATTGTTTTGTTAACTGTCTAGACTTAAAAATGTGAGGGGGCAAATGTTAGTGATGCAGATTAAGCTTAAAAGAGGAGACTGGAACGTTTTTTGGAGAGCCTGCTGTTAAACATTTACCAGTGAATGTTCCCCTGCTCCCAAGCCACCACTTCAGAAGTGTCAAGGACTTCTTCAAAAAACTAAGCCCCAATATCAGCCTGAAAGACTTCCTGGTTAGGACTTCCATTAAAAGCACTTGGTGGGCTAGAACAGCAAACCAAGTCTGCAAAGATAAAATGTAGGAGGGATAAGTACAGGCATGTACTTGGGTTTAAAAAAACATCAAATTCACAAGTATAAGATGGCCAACCTGCAGGTTGTCTGAAGATGATCTGGGGGCTTCAGTAGACCAAGGTCAATATGCAGCAACAAGGTGAAATAGGTAATGTTGTCTTGGGCTTCATTGAGAGGTCTCATAACCAGGAAGGAGGATCCTGGGGTCATACACTGGGAGTTTCTGCAGTGCTCTGTCCTGCTCTGGTTGAGTTCTGACAACTACATTTTAGGGGAAATAGTGATAATTATGCTGAAGTTTCCAGAGGCAGGCAACTGGGAGGGTGAAGGGTCTGCATCTGTTGAAGGAACTGGGGAAATCCTGTGTTGGGAAGAGAAGACTCAGTGGGGTCATGAGAGTAGCCTTCCCCAGGGAGGGGCATCAGGTGTGCTCTCCCTGGTCCCAGAGGGAAGAATTAAGCTGGGTGGTAAAGAGACTAAGATGGGCTAGACATAAGGAGTGACTTCCTCAAGAAATAGAGCCAACCCAAAATGGTGCCAGCTTCCTCCCCTCCTTGGGACTGGCCTCTCTGGGCTCTCCAAGCAGAGCACACAGATCCTCCCACACGGGCTGGGCTGGAGCAGCTGGCCAGTGAGGCACCTCCCAACTGATGAAATGCTAAAACAAGGTACTGAGCTCAGTGCCTAGCACACTGGTGCAGCTGTTGAGTCATTTCAGTCATGTCTGACACTCCATGACCCCATTTAGGATATTCTTGGCAGAGATCCTGGAGGGATTTGCCATTTCCTTCACTCATTTTACAGATGAGGAAACTGAGTCAAACAAGGTTAAGTGACTTACCCAAGGTCACACAGATAGTGTCTGAGACACATAGTAGGTGCTTAATAAATACTTGTTCCCCTCTTTTCCCTCCCAGCTGAAATTCTGTGCGTCTGTAAACAGTGTCTGTACTACCCTATATTCTGTTGTGAGAAAAGGGATCTCTCTCTCTCTCTCTCTCTCTCTCTCTCTCTCT
>NW_027186366.1:2600449-2607216 GCF_028583685.1 Petaurus breviceps papuanus
TCTCTCTCTCTCTCTCTCTCTCTCTCTCTCTCTCTCCCTGTCTGTCTTTCTGTCTCTCTCTTTCTGTCTCTGTCTTTCTCTGTTTCTCCCTCCCTCTGCCCTCTCTTTCCCTCCCTCCTCCCTCTTCCCTCTCTCTCCCTCCCTCCTCTCTCTCTTCTCTCTTTCTTTTCACAGTTAAGGATGAAGCTTTTCTAGAGATGAGGAAGATGGCAAAACCTTTGAAATATGGGTCAATTTGCTTAAAGCCCTTTGGCTCCATGAAAGCCTTCAGAGTATCTTTGTTATTTGTGAGATGAGGCTGGCTTCTTCCAGCTCTGAGGAGGGAATCAGGGCTTGCTCATTGTTCAAAATGTTTTCTTTCCAAGTGTCTCCTCCTCAAGCTTCTCTCTTGCTCTGATTTTTGTTCTGAGAACCCCAGCTCCCACTCTGCAATGGGGAGCCAACCCACAGCAAACATAGGAAGGCTCACTGCTGAATCGGGGTGCAGGCTTAACACACTTACCAATACACAACAGACCTTCTCACATATTACACACACTTGAAATGGAAAAGTTCCTGTTTTTATTTGAGTTATCACTATCAGAGTGAAATGAGAAACCAAGCAGAAAGCATAACAATCAACCATCAAATTGTATTTATTTAACTGTCTCCAAGGTGCCTAGTTCTATGCTCGATGCCAGAGATATAGACACAATTGAGAAAGTCTCTTGCCCTCAAGAGGCATGTATTCTCTCAGAAGAGAATAGTGGGTAGAGAGCTAAACTTGGAGTCAGGAAGAACCAACTTCAAATGCCATCCACACCACTTACTAGCTGTGTGACCATGGGCAAGACAGTAACCTCCAGGAGCCTCCATTTCTTCATCTGTACAATGGGGTGATAATAGCTGCCTTACCAGTCTCACAGCATTAGTGTGAGGTGCAAATAAGACAATGTAGACAAGGTGATTTTCAAACTTTGAAATGCCATGTTGGGTATGACTAGATCATGAATATATGAAATTTTAAAGCATCATTTCTGTTGGGGTCACTTTTTCCTGGTATTCTTTCCAGCTTAGCTGAAGATAATAACTTTCTCTCAAATCTCTGTGACCTTGTAAGCTAAGGTTTCACTATCAAACTCATTGATATTTTGAACAACTGACACATAGTATTTTAAGGCTCACTAAAGTGTTTAGTTTAATCCTCACAGCCTCACAATCCTTTGAGGTGAGTACTACAGGCATTAACAGACCTATTTTACAAAGAGGACACTGAGGCTGAGATTAGCTGGTTTCAGCTTCAGATGACCCCCACTTCCATCCATTCTCCATCCAGCTGCCAAAGTTCAGATCTAACCCCAATGGCTCCCTCCTGCCTCTAGGATCAGCTGGAATTCCTTTGTTTGGCTTTTAAAACCCTTCCCACCCTGGCCAACCGGTCTTTCGAGCCTCTTCGTGCATTATTCCCCTTTCTGCCCTCCATGTTCAACCTGACTGGTTTTCCCTCTGCTTCTCACGGTTGGCTCTCTATCCCCCATGTCTGGGCCTTTGCACTGGTCATCCTCCATGCCTGGGATGCCTTCCCTCCTCATGGTGCTTCATAGAATCCCTCACTTCTGTTAAGAGACAGCTTAGTTACCATTTTTTATCAGGTTCTGGGTCCCTTTGGTCATCTGGTGAAGCCCATGGACCCCTTCTCAGAATCATGGTTTTATTTTTTTCTTTTTCTTTTTTTTATTTTATGTTTATTTTCAGTTTACAACATTCATTTCCACAAGATATTGAGTTACAAATTTTCTCCCCATCTTCCCCCTACCCACCACCCCAGAACAGTGATCCCACTGAATACCCCCTCCCCCAATCTGCTCTCTCCTATATCCTCCCCCATTCCACCTCCAACTTTCCAGTAGGGCAAGATGGATCTCCATACCCCAGTGCCTGTATATCTTATTTCCCAGTGCATGTAAAAATAATAATAATAATATTTTTTAAGCATATGATTTTAGGCTATTATGTTGGGCTCCAGGCTTTCTTAGGACCTCTTGGAACCTAGAGGAGACAGGCCCCAGAGATCATGCCTCAATCAGGATGGGGGTTGCTGCTCCTGAGCCTCATGGCCATGGCCCATGGGATTCGGAAGGGTCATGATCTGCTCAGTGCCTGCATGGATGCTAAACACCACAAGGCAGAGGCTGGCCCAGAAGATGGCCTTCATCAGCAGTGTAGCCCATGGAAGAAAAATGCCTGCTGCACTGTGAAAACAAGCCGTGCCATCCACGAAGACACTTCTTTCCTGTACCACTTCAACTATAACCACTGTGGAAATATAACCCCAGTCTGTAAACTCCACTTTATCCAGGAAACTTGTCTCTATGAGTACTCTCCCAATCTAGGACCCTGGATCCAGCTGGTGTTGTCAAGCTGGCAGAGGGAAAGGATCCTGAATGCTCCCCTGTGCAGGGAGGACTGTAACCAGTGGTGGGAGGGCTGCCGATCTTCATATACCTGCAAAGAGAACTGGCACAACGGCTGGAACTGGACTTCAGGGATTAACAAGTGCCCAGCTGAGGCTGCCTGCCACCCTTTCACATCTTACTTCCCCACACCAGCCTCCCTATGTGAGAACATTTGGAGTCACTCTTATAAAGCAAGCTCTTTTGGCCGGGGCAGTGGCAAATGCATCCACATGTGGTTCGACCCAGCCCAGGGAAACCCCACTGAAGCTGTGGCTAAATATTATGCTTTTGGCTTTGCCCCAGGCATCTTCAGTTGGGGGCCAGTTTCCCTTTGTTGACTTTGACACTGCTGTTGTTTCTCTGGGGTTAACCCTCATCAGGCATCAAATCTAACCAATCTACATGCAAACCCCAGCCAAGAGTTAGTCCCAGTCTGAGACCCCTGGACCCCAGCACCCTGCCTGACACAGTCTGACTCCCCTGAAACCCTGGCTTCCCAAGCTGAATTCTTCCCCCTCAAACCTGAGTTGTCTGCTTGGAAACCTATACCCCCACATCCTTTGGATTTCACATTCCCCACCCCACTACTGAGGGAGCCAAGGAGGGAGTGCCTTCCTTTCTCCCCACTTTTAAGTAGCTCCAACCTCTTCCTCTGCATAGCCAAGTCCAATCACCCCCTTCTCTTCTTTAGGGGAAATTAGGTATGGTTACTTCCCTCTCTAAAGTAACCCCCCTCTTATTCCTTTCCAGTAAGGATCATTTCATTGATTATATTTGTATCCCTAGTACCTGGTCCATATATAAGTAGGTGCTTAATAAATGTTGATTGATACAAAAAGAAACCATATGATTTTAAAACTTTAAATTCCAGATTCTTTCCTATCTTCCCTCATCACCCACCCTTACTGGGAAGATAAACAATTCAATATAGGTTGTACATGTGTAGTTACGCAAAACATTTCCATAGTAGTTATACTGTGAAAGACTAATTATATTTCCCTCCATCTTATCCCACCCCCCAATTATTCTATTTTCTACTTTGACCCTGTCCCTTTTCAAATGTGTGTGCTTCTAATTACCCTCCCCCCAATCTGCCCTCCTCTCTATCATCCCCCCTCTTATCCCCTTCCCCCCTACTCTCCTGTAGGATAAAATACACAACTGAGTATGTATGTTATGCCCTCCTTAAGCCAAATTCAATTAGAGCAAGGTTGACCCATTCCCTTTTGCCTTCCTGTTCTTCCCCTCCATTGTAACAGTTTTCCTTTACCTCTTTTATATGAGGTAATTTACCCTATTCTGTCTTTCCCTATCTCCTCTCATTATATTCCTCTCTCACCTCTTAATTTTATTTTTATTTTTTAAATATCATCCCTTCCTATTCAATTGATCCTGTGCCCTCTGACTACGTATACCTGTACACATATATACACACATATGTCTATATAGGATGGTATATGTGCATACGAACATATATATGTGAGTGTGTGTATGTATACATATATACATTTATATTCCCTTCAACTATCCTCATACTAAGAAAAGCTTCATTAAGTTATAATTATCGTTTTTCCATGTGGGAATGTAAATAGTTCAACTTTGATAAGTTCCTTATGATTTCTTTTCCCTGTTTACCTTCTCATGCTTCTCTCGATTCTTGTATCTGAATGTCAAATTTTCTATTCAATTCTGGATCTTTTTATTAAGACTGCTTGAAAGTCCTCTATTTCATTGAATGACCATATTTCCCCCTGAAGCATTATACTCAGTTTTGCTGGGTAGGTGATTCTTGGTTTTAATCTTAATTCCTTTGACCTCTGGAGTATAATATTCCAAGCCCTTTGATCCCTTAATGTAGAAGCTGCTAGATCTTGTGTTATCATGATTGTGTTTCCACAATATTCAAATCATTTCTTCTTGGCTGCTTATGATATTTTCTTCTTGATCTGGGAACTCTGGAATTTGGCTATAATATTCCTAGGAGTTTTCTTTTGGGGATCTTTTTCAAGAGGTGATCAGTGAATTCTTTCAATTTCTATTTTTCCCCCTGGTTCTAAAATATCAGGACAATTTTCCTTGAGAATTTCTTGAAGTATGATTCCTAGGTTCTTCTTTTCATCATGGCTTTCAGGTAGTCGAATAATTTTTAAATTATCTCTCCTGGACCTATTTTCCAGGTCAGTAGTTTTTCCGATGAGATATTTCACATTGCCTTCTATTTTTTTTATTTGTTTGGGTCTGTTTAATATTGTCTTGATTTCTCATAAAGTCACTAGCTTCCATTTGCTCCATTCTAATTCTGAAGGAATGATTCTCTTCAGTGAGCTTTTGAAATTTTTTTTCCATCTGACAAATTTGACTTTTTAAGGCATTCTTCTCCTCGTTGACTTTTTGGGCCTCTTTTGCCATTTGAGTTAGTCTATTTTTTAAGGAGTTATTTTCTTTAGTCAGGTTGTTGACTCACTTTTCATGATTTTCTTGCATCATTCTCATTTCCATTGCCAATTTTTCCTCCACTTCTCTTACTTGGTTTTCAAAATCCTTCTTGAGCTCCTCCATGGCCTGTAATCAATTAATATTTTTCTTGGAAGCTTTTGGTGCAGGAGTTCTGACTTCATTGTCTTCCTCCTGTTCCATGCTTTGATCCTTTTTGTCCCCAAAAAAGGAATCTAAGGTTTGAGTGCTGTGCTTGCTTTGCTTCCTTTGCTTGCTCATGTTGCCATTCAATTATTTGATTTTTGAGCTTTTTGCCACAGTAGAACTCTGCTTCCAGAGAAGAGAGCTTTGTCCCAAATCGCTGGGGTTTTTCATCTGCCAGAGCTATTAGTTAGGTGCCCTCTCTGAAGCCTCCACAAACTCTGGAACCTGGTAACACACCCCAGGACCTCCACCCAAGACAGCGATCCAGATCCAGGCAGGTTAAAGCAAGAGTGATTACCCTCAGAATGGTGGCTTGGTCCCCCTACAATCTGCAGGCCAGGATCTCTGAAGAAGCCACATGGTGGTGGCACAGCCATAACACTTCCACCACTTCACACCTTCTTGCCCCGGGGCAGAGGCCAGACTGCACTCCCTGACCCCCTGTTCCCAAAGTCCACACTGACCTTTTACCTTGCCTTTGGCATTTATGGGTTGATAATTCTGGAAACCACCACAGCTGCTGGTGATCCACTCTCCTGCTCCAGTCGCTGCTGGTCAGGGCTTCCCTAAGGCTAAAACCAGGGACTCAGGAGGGGCTGGGCTCTGCTCTCATCATGCTGCGATGGACCCTTCCTGACAGGCTGCCTTGTGAGGGATATTTATTTGTCTCTGTCACTTTGTGGGTTCTGTAGCTCTAAAGTTTGTTTGGAGTCATATTTTATAGGTATTTGAGGTGGTTATGGAGGGAGCTCACAGAGTTTTCTTGCTTCTATGCTGCCATCTTGGCTCTGCCCCAGAATCATGTTTTTAAATGCATAAAGTAAAATACACAGTATTACAAAGGAAGCCAGTTATATTAAAATTCAGTTATCAAAAAAATTTGTTTAAAATCAAGTTAGTAGGGGCAGTTAGATGCACAGAGCATAGAGCACTGGCCCTGGAGTCAGGAGGACCTGAGTTCAAATCCAGCCTCAGACACTTAGCTGTGTGACCTTGGGCAAGTCACTTAACTCCAATTGTCCTACCTTCCCCCCTCCAAAAAGTAAAAAGAAAAATCAAGTTAGTAGACCCCAGGTTAAGAACTCCTATCCCATCAACTGCTAATTCCCCTCCTCTTGTTTTTAAGAACTTTGTGTTTATATTACACACAGAGAGAGACAGAGACACACACAGAGACAAACACACACAAACACATGCACCCAGACACACACACACATACACAGAGCATGCTGCCTCCCCTGCTGGAATAACAGCTCTTGGGGAGCAGAGATCATTTCATTCTTTGAATTTGTAACCTCAGGACCTGGCACACAGGAGGTGCTTAATAAATGCTTCCTTCCAAAGTCAGTTCAGTTCAACCAGTATTTACTCAGTGCCCACTATGACCCAGGCACCACTGATGGAAAAGAAGACAAAAAATGAAACCATCTCTGCCCTCAAGGAGCTTCCACCCCAGTGGGGACCAACTCAGGCCCAGACAATTCAGTCTAAAACACACAGGCTACCAATGGCAGTGCTTTACTAGCTGCACTCTTCTCTTTGAGAATTAGGGGAAATTGCCCTTCTCCAATCCTGGGCTTCTCCCGTTAGCCACAATCTTTCTTTTAAATATACATACAGATGGATGGATGGATAGATAGATAGATAGATAGATAGATAGATAGATAGATAGATAGATAGATAGATAGATAG
>NW_027186366.1:2607226-2623066 GCF_028583685.1 Petaurus breviceps papuanus
TAGATAGATAGATAGATAGATAGATAGATAGATAGATAGATAGATAGGTAGGTAGGTAGGTACTGTGTTTCCCCGATAATAAGATACTGTCTTTATTATTTTTTTGGACAGAAAAACACCAGAGGGCTTATTTTCAGGGGAGGGCTTATTTTAATGAACATTGACAGCAATTTTAATAAATAGGTAAATGTGAACCAAAAAATGTACCTTTATTCAATAATGATCATGTCATCTTCTTCAACAACATCGTCATAAGTGACCATACCCTGACTTCCGTCCTGGATGTCTTGCGCCTCCATTTCCTTCAGAAGAAGTGGACCCAATCTGTCATGTCCAGCAGTATAGCTATCTTTAAATGAATATGTCTTGTCCAGGTAACCTGCTCATAGTGTCTTGGCGACACAGCTGTCAGTAATTTTATCCCATGACTTCTTCACCCAAGTCACGACTTCTTGCAGACAGGGCTTCACAAAGTTTCCACGCTGATTTCTTTCCATTCTATTTTCAATGTAGTCATTGACTTCCATGCGCAAATGGTCTTTGAATGGCTTCTTTATTGCAATATCAAGGGTCTGGAGATAGGCAGTCATTCCTGCAGGAATCATTACTTGATCTATTCTTCTCTCTGCAAGGAAGTTCTTCATTTCTTTAGCACGGTGAGTGCTGGCTGAATCCCAGACTATCAGACCTCTTTGGTTACCTAGCATAACAAGTGGCAGCATTAAATCAACCCACTTTCTTATAATGGCTTGTGTACACCAGGCTTTTTCGGTTTCAAGAACGTAAATGCCAGATACACATCCAATCTTATCTTTCTTGCCCTTACTGATGATTAGAGGTGTGGCTTTCTTTCCATCCAAACGAATTGCCAAAACACAGGTGACCCGTGCACTTTCATAGCCAGTGGTGGGAATGTAGATTGACATTGCACCCCTGTGATGAATTGTTGTTTGAGATCCTTGTCCCATAAACACTGCAGTTTCATCCATAGCAATCATATTGCAGGTTTGGTACTTGGAAATGTCGATCCTATCAATAAAGGACTTGAGTGCAAGTGCACGTTTAATAACTTCAGCATCTTCCAGCTTAAACAGTGTTGTTGATCTTCTTAGGGACAGTTCATACCATTGAAGGAAACTGTCCAACCAGTGTTGTGATGCTTTGAATCCTTCTGAGACCATTTCAAACTCTGGTGCCATTGAAAGGGCAAATGCTTGTATATCAGCCCTGCGCACAACCAAGGCCTTTGCTCTTCTGTCAGCAATCCATTCACCAATGAGGATCTCCAAGTCAGGATATAAGGGCTGCCGACCTGATCCAGACCTGCGCTTTTTCCCTTTTCCCTCATCCACCTGTTGATTGAGGTTGTTATAATCTGCTCTCCATTTTCTGACCATTCGAAGATCCAAAAGTTTTTCTTTACAGAAAACTGCAAGATTCTTGCCATGTGACTCCTCTACAATTGCTTTCTTATACTCACCAGTGTAGCTCTTCCTTTTTGTACTCATGTCTGGGGGTCAAAACAGACAGAATAATAAAATTATGACCATCAGTCCTTCTTTTCACTCCATCATGCCCCCTGAGTTCTTCTTTTTTCCTCCATCATGCCCTTTTTATCCTCCATCATGCCCCCTCACTCCCGCTTACATACCGGGTTTTTATGTTGTCCTGCCTCAGCTCTCCTCCGCGGCACTGCTCTCAATGGCACCAGCAAGCAAATCACTGGGGAAGAACAGGATGATGCACTCACTGCTGCAGCTCTGATTGGATGCAGCTCGGAGCGCGGCGTGCATTTCACCCGGGGGGGGGGTGATGGTGCATACAGAGGGTACCGTAATGTAGCATGTAGCGCAGGGGATCACCTTCACTACAGTAGCAATCTCAATAGGGCTTATTTTTGGGGGAGGGCTTATTTTAGAGGAATCTTACACAGTAAGGGGAGGGCTTATTTTTGGGATAGGTCTTATCATCGGGGAAACACGGTAGGTAGGTAGATAGATAGATAGATAGATAGATAGATAGATAGATAGATAGATAGATAGATAAAGATAGATAGATAGATAGATAGATAGATAGATAGATAGATAGATAGATAGATAAAGATAGATAGATAGATAGATAGATAAAGATAGATAAATAGATAGATAGATAGATAGATAGATAGATAGATAGATAGATAGATAGATAGATAGATAGATAGATAGATGATAGATAGATACTTTTAACTATAGACTTATGTGAACAATAAATACAAACATTTCAAAATTCAAAGAACAGAAAAAGGGTCCTATAGGAACTAGTAAACTTTTATTACATGGCTCTTTAAGTACCTATTAAATTTAACCAAGAAATAATAAATGACCTTGTTGATCTCTACTTGTGAACTAATGTGCCTGCAATGGAGAGGGGCTGACCTCCACCGCACCAGTGGCTGTTACTTCCAAACTCCTGGGTTTGCACGCTGGGAAGAGAAGTCAGCTGTGCCCCCAAATCAATCAGCGAGTCCTGGTCCTTCAAAATTCGGGAGGGGAAGGGAGTCATGGAGTTCAGAAACATGATACTGTTCATGGCAGACCCCCCCACACACACACACACACATCAATTATCTAACTGCCCACTGCCTTAGTTTCCTTCTCTAGAAAATGCAGGGAAAGGATATTTGAGTCCCCACCTCCCTCAAGGGCAGCCACGAAGAAAGTTTTCTAACACATCATTGGGGAATGAATGAGCCAAGTGCTTATTCCTCCTTTAGGTTCAGCCGAACTTCAGAGCTACTGACTGGGACATGGCGGCCATCTCCGGCTATGTGACAGGAACTCATGGGGCAAAGGGAACAGGCTTTTCTTCCCAGCCCCAGAGGACAGAGCAAGCAGGAAGGGGCTGGCAAGTTTCAGAGAATTCCATCTAGGCTGAATGTAAGGAAAATCTTTCTAGCAATGGAACTCTCTGAGTGGAATGGGCCACCCTAGGACATGTCCTGGAGGTCTGCTGGCCAAAGTGGTGGGGGGTCTCCCCAAACAGGATCCCTCCCCCATCTTTAACCTTCTCCTGTTCTTCCTGGGATTGTCTCCTCCCTTCGGTCTGTTTCTCCAGAGCTTGCACGTGCCTGGTGCATAGAAGGCACTTAAATGTGGATTGATTGTTGAAGCAATTCTTGACAAACACGCATTGGGTGGATTTGGGCCACTGGGTGACCCTTGAGTAGGGCTGTCACTAGGGCAAGGTGATGAGTGTGGACTTTGTTCCAAGGACCAGATTTAGAGGTGCCTGATAGCAGTTGGAGTCCTTCTGCAGAGCAGAAAGCCCAGAGATCCCAACTTGGCTAACAAGAGTGTCCGTTGAAACAAGAAGCTGTGACAGGATGAGCCAGCTGGGGTCCTCCCTGACCCAACAAATAACAAATAGCTTTTGTATTTACTTACTTTTTGAATCTACTCCGCACCGGGCACTGTGCAAAGCGCAGTGCAAGTATTATTATCTCATTTGATCCTTACAACAACCTGGGGGGCATGCTCTTATTATCCTCATTTTGAAGTTGGGGAAACTGAGGCAAGCAGGGTTAAGTGACTTGCCCAGGGTCACACAGTTAACAAGTGTCTGAAGCCAGATTTGAAGTTGCATCTTCCTGACTCAAAGTGTAACATTCTATCTCCTGCACCTCCTAGCTGCCCCCCTGTACCTCAGGTCCCAGGTTGGCCTGGACTCCTGGACACTTCCCCCTCACAGCTCACCGGGAGTGCTTTTTGGTACCTCTCTCCTGCTCTCAATGGAATTTGCTGTGCTTAGAGGCAGAGGTCATTCAGTGAGTCTGTAAATGAAAGAGCTATTAGCACAAAATACCTGTCCAGGTCCTGGCTAGGTTAAAGCCCAGACATCACCAGTGACAATGACAAATCTCCCTCCCCACTTAGAGGGGCTCACAGGACCTCCTCCTGTTATCCCTGTTTGCCCCAGTGGGTAAGGTGAGGAGATGACATGGCGACAAGCTAGCATGGGTTGGAGATGAGAGAATGGAGCTTTAATCAGGGAAGAGCAGCAGCCCCGCCTGGCTGGATGGAACATCTGGCCTAGATGTGTCACAGCGTCTTTTCTGGGCTCCCAGGGCACCATTCGAGCCCAGTGGGAGGAGGAGCTTCTGCCCTGGGAAGAATGGAGCCGATAATTAGGGAAGGGAATAAGTGTCTAACAGCCCTGAGACTCGCCTTCTGAGAAGCCCAAGTAACTCCCTGAGTGTGAAGGCCTCTTGGGAGAGAACAGCCTTTCAGCAGAAGGCAGCCAGGGAAAACCTCCATTGGCTGTGATGCGTAATAATCCTATCAACAAGTATTTGTGAGGTTTGCCAAGCCCTTTACAGGCATCTTAGTCAACGCCCCTAACAAGCGAGTGACAAAGATGTTACTCTTTTCACTGTTGTGCACATCAGGAAACAGAGGCCGACAGATGTTAACTTTCCCAGGGCCACACAGCTAGTAAGTGTATGGGGCTGGATTTGAACTCGAGTCTTTCTAGCCACTAGATAGACTGTGAGCTCCTTGAGGGCAGGGCCTATCTTTAACCTGCCTTTGTATCCTTAGTGCCAGCACATAGGAGGTGCTAAATAAATGCTCATTGGCTGACTGACTAATGTTTGGAAAAGGAGAGAGGAGGTAGAGAGGAGAGAGATGGGAGATTTCCTCATTCATTCAGTTATGCATGAGCTTGTCCGATGGAGCCTTTACTCTTGCCTCTGTTTCTTAACGTGATTTTCCATATTGTCCTGGGACATTTGGATAAAAAGTACCCTGGGTGACGCTGTGAGGGCTCAGTAAGGACACTCAGTAGGATACCTGACTGTCCCATGCTCACTCGAGGAAGATGTAGGAAGGCAGGGTTAGGGCAGACAGGCACCACAGATAAGGATGGAGAGAAGGAGAGAGCCTGGGATTTCATCAGCATGGAAAATGTCCAGGTGAGGACATGGCATCTTCTCTTAAGCTGAGCCTCAGGGAGGTGTCTGGGCCCTAAGGGATCATCCTACATTCAAGGCTGGTTCTCTAACCACTATGTCAAGCTGATGACATAGTAACACCAGCACCGCCACCACCAATAGAGAACATTGAGATGAAATTCTAAAGTTTGCAAAGCACATCATTTGGTCTTCACAACGACGCTGGGAGGTGGGCGCCATTTTCTTCCCATTTTATAGATTAGCAAACTGAAGCCGAGAGAGGTCAATCCCCTTACCTATGGCCATGAAGCTATTTGAGGAGAGACTTGAACTTGGGGCTTTCTCATTCTAGGTTCTGAATTCTAGCTACTGGGCCACCTCTAAAATGAGCTGCCTCATTTTATAGATGATGAAACGAAGGCCCAGAGAGTTTAGGAGATTCCATTAAGATCATATGCCCAAGGCAGTCATTGGCAAAGCCCTGTATTCCAAAGCAGGTCCTCCTCTCCAGCTCCATTCTCACTGCAACTCAATTAGCCTTGAGAAATGGGTATTTAGGTGGCGCCATGAATAGAATGCTAAGCCTAGAGTCAGGAAGCCTTGAGTTCAAATCTGGCCTCAGACACTTCCTAGCTCTGTGACCCTGGGCAAGTCACTTTACCTTTATTTCTTCAATTTTCTCACTGTAAAATGTGGATGATTACACCTCCTTCTGAGGGTTGTTATGAGCATCAAATGAGGTAATAATTATGTGGTTAGCACAGTGTATGTGATAGCAAATAGTAGCTGTTATATCAATGTAGCCATTATTACTATTAAGCCTCCACTCCAAGGAAGAGAGGTGATGGTCCTGTCTCTGGAGAGGATTGATGCAATATATAAGGCGGCTAATGACCCAAACCAGAGGAAAATGCCTCCCTTGTTCAAAATGCCAGCAGCTGCAGCACTTCCAGGCCCACCCCCATGCTCTTCTGTCCCCGGGGCTCTGGAAATCAGCTGGGCCATTTGCCATTCAAGGAAAACAGTTTTGGATACACTAGGGAGCCTGGTTAGCATTCTCCATTAAAGACTCTGCTTGACCCCCATTTCTCTCCTGCATAAAAGGAAAAACAAATCAACCTCCCAAGGTAGCTGCATAGACCACATCCTGCATAGGCAATAATTCCAGGTTCCTCCAAAATTCATTGCCTGAAATTATAGGCAGCTTAAATTATACAGAAGAAATCTCACATCTGAGAGCCAGAGTGAATACCTTTCCATTTTACCTTCAACATTTGTTCAATAAACATTTATTAAGTGTTTGCTGCATTCAGACACAGCTTGGGAGAATGGATAGAGCCAGCCTACCCATCTCCATCCTCCTCATCATTATTAGAGAGGTCACATCAAGGGGGGAGGAGACAGCTGGCCGTGGAGCCGGGAAGGTATGCTTGCATCATCGATACTATGTACACAGACAGAGACAGAGAGAACTTGGCAGAATAGGCATACAGCCAGTCACAAGGACTTGGATTCAAATCCCACCTCTAACACATACTTGGGTTCGCTGAAAGGTGCCAACCAGTAACAACAAGCACCCCAGCATACCCAGGCTAGCTGCTACCACAGGTCCTTTGACCTGCTTTTCTAAAAAAAAGCAACTCAAAAAGGGTTAAAAATCTTACTTTCATCAAACATGTATGTGTGTGTATGAAATTCATTTAATCCAGGGGAGAAAGTCAGCACCCTGAACTTCAGAAAATACAAACAGAAATTACAAGCAGACAAAAAAATATAGAGAAAATAACACAATTCAACAGACCAACAGGCAGCGCATCTAGCTGTCTGACCATTACATACTTACAGTGTTAAATATCAGAGAGAGAAGCACCAATAAGTGGGTTTGCAAATTTGGGGGGGGGGGGGGGGGGGCTCAACAGCTACTCAGAGTCTCATCTGGCCAAATAACACAATTTTTCCCATGTGAGCCCCAAAGCAAAATCTCATGTCAAGGTATGTATATTCCCTTCTTCAGGGTCAGAGGACATCATAACTTTTGTGATCCACTGTCTAATTACAAAACAAAAATGATGTGAGCCTTCCTGAACAACAAGCCTCCCCTAAGCAAGCTTCTCTATTGGGCTCCAAGCAAAGCCCATCAAGGGGCAGGGAAGATCCTCAAATTCCCTTACCATTACACAACCTTCACTGGTGAAGGAAGAAGCCCACATGGAAGTTCCTTGTCCCAGTGATTTCACATTTCAGTACCTGTCCCTTCTTTGGGCTAGACCCTGGGGGAGGTTAAAGACTTAGATAAACTAGAATCCCTACTTTCATTACCTTCATTCAGTTTATAGTCTGGTAAGGTCTATTCCTAGGGTTACACAACTAAGTGTCTGAAGCTGGATTTGAACTCAGGTCCTCCTGACTCCCAAGTCCTGCCCTCTATCCATCGTACCACCAAGCAACCTGCCTCAAAGGAAAGAAGAAGATGATTTTTTTTTTAAAGCAATCAGGGTTAAGTAACTTGCTCAAGGTTACACGGCCAGTTATTTCTGGGTGTGGTGCTGAGTGTCTGAGCCCGGGATTTGATCCAGGTCATCCCGACACTGGAGCTGGTGCTCTTACTCGCTGAGCCACCTGGCTGCCCCTAAGCAATTGGGGTTAAGTAACTTGCTCAAGGTTACACGGCCAGGTGTTTCTGGGTGGGTGCTAAGTGTCTGAGCCCGGGATTCGATCTCCAGGTCTTTTCAACACTGGAGCCGGTGCTCTTACTCGCTGTGCTACCTGGCCGCCCCAAAGAAGATGATTTTTAAAAAACACCTTAATTTAAAAAAAAAAAACAATGCTACTATGGAAGGCATTTCTCTACCTGGGATCTGTCTGGCTTAGAGCCTTTTCCCCTTATGACCTTAGTTTTGTTGTCCTTGTCCCAACATTTGCCCCAAGCCAGGAAGGCAGCTCCCCTGTGATCCCTCCATTGGTTTCGTGTTTTCTCCACTTGGAAGAAGGGAGGGTAGGACAGCCCTGCGTTCTTCCCTGCTATGCTAAAGAGGACAAGTCATTGAGCTCTACCCTCCTGGGGCCAGGTCCCCTTCTTCTTCCTCTTGCTCATCATCAGACGCACGTTTCCCCTAGAAAGAACACATCAGTGGCCTCTCCTAGTGTCCCACTTGTCATCTTTGTGACTTTGCAGACCACAATTCCACTTCCTAGACACCACTCTCCAGTCTGGGTGGTCTCTTTTATTAGAATGTAAGCTCTTTGAGGGCAGGGATTGTCTGTCTTTTGTATTTGTATCTATAGTGCTTAACAACAAAATGCTCTCTTCATTCATTCACCTATTACTAAGGAATTTCTGTTTCACAATTATGAACAATTAAAAGCAATTAAGGGGGGCAGAACCAAGATGGGAAGTAAAAGCAGGAACTTGCTTGAGCTCCTGCTCCAACCACCTCCAATACCTGTACAAAATGACTCTAAACAAATTTTAGAGCTACAGAACCCACAAAGTGACACAGAGAAACAAATCTCCTGCTGAAGGCAGCCTGGGAGTCCTACAGGAAGGGTTTATTGCACCAGGCTGGGAACTGAGCCATCCCAGACCCAGGGCAGCCCCAACCAGCTTCACAGATTGGCCAGAACACACTTCAGGAGAGTGAATCACCATCACCTGTGGTGGTTCCCAGACTTCCCAACACATAAATGCCAAAGAGAAAGTAAAAGCTCAGCAGGGAACTCTGTTGGAACTGGGTGAGAGAATAACATAGTCTGGCCCCTGCCCCCTGGGAGTGAGAGGTGGCTGTGGCACAACGGCTGCAGCTGTTGCTGCATGACTGCCTCCAGAGCTCCAGGCCTGCAGATCATAGGGGGACAAAGCAACCATTCAGAGGGTAATCAGTCTTGCTTTGACCTGCTTGGATCTGGGTAGCAGTCTTGGGTGGTGGTCCAGGGGTGAGGAATGCTAGTGTGCCAGAGCTTGTGGTGGCTGTAGAGAGGGTGCCCTCCTCATAGCTCTGACAACAGCTCTGACAACTGTGAAAACCCCAGCAATTTGGGACACAGCTCTCTCTGTTCTAGAAGCAGAGTTCTACCATGGCAAAGAGCTCAAAAGTTAAGTAATTGACTGGCAAGATAAGCAAATAGAGGAAGCACAATTAGACCACAGAATGTTTTTGGGGGGACAAAAAGAATCAAAATATGGAACCAGAAGAAGACAACAAAGTCAAAACTCCTGCATCAAAAGCTTCCAAGAAAAGCATGAACTGGTTGCAGGCCATGGAGGAGCTCAAGAAGGATTTTGAAAATCAAGTAAGAGGGGC
Source organism: Petaurus breviceps papuanus (assembly GCF_028583685.1). Lineage (NCBI taxonomy): Eukaryota > Metazoa > Chordata > Mammalia > Diprotodontia > Petauridae > Petaurus > Petaurus breviceps. The sequence goes on from NW_027186366.1 coordinate 2,616,455, forward strand.
GGCTAGGTGGCACAGTGAATAGAGCACCAGACCTGGAGTCAGGAGGATCTGAGTTCAAATCCAGCTTCAGACACTTAACACAAAAACTAGCCATATGACCTTGGGCAAGTCACTTAACCCCAATTGCCCTCCAAAAAAAAGGTGAGAGAAAACCAAGTAAGAGAAGCAAAGGAAAAATTGAGTAGAGAAATAAGAATGATGTAAGAAAATCATGAAAAGTAAGTCAACAGCCTGACTGAAGAAAATAACACCCTAAAAATAGACTAACTCAAATGGCAAAAGAGGCCCAAAAAGCCAATGAAGAGAAGAATGCCTTAAAAAGTCAAATTTGCCAGATGGAAAAGGAATTTCAAAATCTCACTGAAGAGAATCATTGTTTCAAAATTAGATTGGAGCAAATGGAAGCTTATGACTTTATGAGAAATCAAGATACTATAAAACAGATTCAAACAAATTAAAAAATAGAAGGTAATGTGAAATATCTCATTGGAAAAAACACTAACCTGGAAAATAGATCCAGGTGAGATCATTTAAAAATTATTGGACTACCTAAAAGCCGCCATAAAAAAAGAGCCTAGAAATCATCCTCCAAGAAATTCTCAAGGAAAATTGCCCTGATATTCTAGAACCAGAGGATAAAATAGAAATTGAAAGAATTCACTGATCACCTCCTGAAAAAGATCCCAAAAAGAAAACTCCTAGGAATATTATAGTCAAATTACAGAGTTCCCAGATCAAGGAGAAAATATTACAAGAAGTCAGGAAGAAACAATTTGAGTATTGAGGAAACATAATCAGGATAACACAAGATCTAGCAGCTTCCACATTAAGGGATCAAAGGACTTGGAATATTATATTCTGAAGGTCAAAGGAGCTAGGATTAAAACCAAGAATCACCTACCCAGCAAAACTGAGTATAATGCTTCAGAGGAAAATATGGTCATTCAATGAAATAGAGAACTTTCAAGCATTTTTGATGAAAAAAAAACCAGAGCTGAACAGAAAATTTGACTTTCAAATACAAGAAGTAAGAGAAGCATGAGAAGGTAAACAGGAAAAAGAAATCAAGGAATTTATTAAAGTTGAACTATTTACATTCCTGCATAGAAAAATGTTCATTGTAACTTACGAGACTTTTATCAATATGAGGATAGTTGAAGAGAACATATATATATATATATATATGTATACATACATATATTTATGTATAAGAGGGTGTATGTGTGTATATAAATATATATATATATATGTCAGTGTGTGTATATGTATGTACATGTATACATAGACAGAGGGCCCAGGATGAGTTGAATATGAAGGTATGATATCTAAAAAATAAAATTAAGAGGTGAGAGAGTAATTTATTGGGAGAAGGAGAAAGGGAGAGATAGATAAGGGTAAATTATCTCATATAAAAGAGGCAAGAAAAAACTGTTACAATGGAGGGAAAGAGCAGGAAGGTGAAAGGGAATGGGTCAATCTTACTCCCATTGTATTTGACTTAAGGAGGGAATAGCATACACACCCATTTGGGTATCTTACCCTACAGGAAAGTAGGGGGGAAGGGGATAAGAAGGAGGATGATAGAAGGGAGGGCATATTGGGGGAGAGGGTAGTTAGAAGCACACATTTGAAAAGGGACAGGGTCAAAGGAGACAATAGAATAAGTGGGGGGGGCAGGATAGGATAGAGGGAAATATGGTTAGTCTTTCACAATATAACTACTATGGAAACTTTTTGCATAACTACACATGTACAACCTATATTGAATTACATGTCCTCCCAGTGGGGGTGGGTGAGGAGGGAAGAAGGGAAAGAATCTGGAAATCAAAATTTTAAAAACAAATGTTTAAAAAAGTTGTTTTTTACATGTAACTGGGTAATAAGGTATGCAGGCACTGGGGTATAGAAATCCATCTTGCCCTACTAGAAAGTTAGAGGAGGGAGGGGAGAGGAGAGAGGATATAAGAGGGAACATATTGGGGGAAGGAGTATTCAGTAGGCTCACTATCTTGGGGTGGGGATAGGGGAAAGAAGGGGAGAAAATTTGTAACTCAAAATCTTGTGGAAATGAATGTTGAAAACTAAAAATAAATTAATTAATTAAAAATAATCCCCCAAAAAGGCGATTATGAACTCATCACCCAAGATCTCCTTGTCAGTTCTTCCACTTTCCATTCAGGGCTTGGCCTTTCTGTTTTTCCAAGCTAGCAAATTTACTCAGAAATTTGGTATTTCAACCTAATCCAACAAGTATTTGTTAAAATTATGCGTGAGTCCCTGGACCAGTCCTTAAGGATACAGGCAAAACAAACAAAAACAAGCACCCTGACCCTCCCACAGCTTACATGAGATTCATTCAGAGTGCTCTTGGTGCCAATGCCATGCCTCATTAAGATAAAAATCACTTAGTGGGGTCTCGTAATACTATGCAATTACCTAAATCATTTAGCATTCAGTTCCCAAGTTAACTGCCTTGAAAGGAAGGGCCTATGTAATTTTGTTAGTAAGTCAATAAGCATTTATTAAGGGTCTCCTATGTGGCAAGAACTGTGCTAAGCTCTATGGATACAAAGAAAGAAAAAAAATTAAAGTCCCTGCTCTCAAGGAGCTCATCACACTCTAACAAAGGAGACAACAGACAAGCAATTATGTACAAGGGAAATTGGAGTTAACAAATTTCATAACCCCGTCTTCTGTGGGAACAAAAAGCAACCACCTGGGTGCCTGCCACCTGAGGAATGTGAACGTAAGAGAACAGTGTCACTGCAAGCAGTGACCAAGGTGAGGAATTCAGAAACATGAAAAGAGTTACATGCACTGAGGCAGAATGAGATAACAGAACCAGGAGAGTAGTTCCTCTAGTGACTTCGATTCCTCCTGGTCAGAAACTATAAAGGAGCTCAGCTCCAGAGAAAGAACATCACCCCTCCCTTCTCTCACTCCACGTGTGGACAATGGTTCACCTGCTGTCCTAGGCTGTTGAAGCATCTGTTGGAGGAGTGAGGAGAGAGAATATCACAGGAAATGATTAAGAATAAAGGGGACTTATTATTAGGTTCTGTTTCTATATCATCTTGATTTTTTTAATATAGCCTTCCTCCCATTTCTAACAAAGAATAAAAAAGGGAGAGGAAAAAAAACCATTTCGGCAAAACTAGTCAACACAAAGTGTCTTAGTCTGATGATATGTACAGAGATCCACAGCCAAAGGCCCCTACCTCTGCAAGAAAGGGAGGTAGGTCCTCAACTCTGACAAAACAATTGAAATGGAATGCCTGAAAATTATAATGACTGAGTTTGGTCCCGAAGGGGTGCCAAAGGAGAGGCACCTCTCCCAACTCCTTTGCTGAGAACTCAGAATGTGAAACCCTGTGTATAATGTGAGATTCCCTCCTTCACTCTGAATACTGATGTCCAGCTTCCTCAAGTCCCAACTAAAATTCTGCCTTCTGCAGGAAGCCTTCCCAAGCCCATCTTAGACCCAGTGCCTTCCCTCTGATAAATATTTCTTAATTGTCCTGCATATAGCATTTTATACATAATTGCTAATTATTTCCTATTTAGCCTCTATATAGCTTGTTTTGTATATATCTGTTTGCTCATTGTCTCCACTCGAGATCTTGGAGGGCAGGGGCTGTCGTTTGCCTCTTTTTGTACCCTGAGCACTTAGCACAATAAATGTTGATTTATTGATTGATTTCTTCAGCGGACATTTCCCCCTCATTTTAGTTTTTTGCTATGACTGATTTCTCCCTGGGATGGGTTGGGAAATGTAGACAAAAAGGAGCAATACAGTTTATTTTATAAAAGTAAGAAGAACCAAAGGGTACTAACCGTGTTTCTTACTTCCTCCAGTTTGATGCCGACCGAGAGGAAGATGAGGTGTTCTATGACATCAGCCTGGCTGTCGCCAGTAAGCTGTTCCCACCCACAGAGGCTGTGGCAGGTATGTGACTCAGAGCTGGTGGTGATCACCTCTGTCTCCATGGTCACCCCCGCTGTAGTGATCAGCCACTCTCGCTGATCCCATCTGTCCCAGTGAATGTTTCTGTCTCCACAGTCATCCCTGTTGCAGCAATCTCCTCTGTGGCGCTAAATCAGGTTGGCACAGAGGTCTAGGCACAGCAGATGGCTGCAAGGTCATAGGTCCTAGGTTCGCCCCTGAGCTCAGTTAGCCAGAATGTCCTCTTATCATTCCTCTGTGCACCCACTCAGTCGGTCATTCTGCTGAGGAAAGCAAATACTGATCTGAAGAGCATGTGTTGTGGGCAAGGCACTGGTTAAAACACTCCCATTGAGGTGCAGAGAATAGAGCCCTGGACTTAAAATCAGGAAGATCTGAGTTCAAACTGAGCCTCAGATACTCCTTAGCCATGTGATCCTGTGCTAGTCACTTCAGCTGCCTGCCTCAGTTTCCTCATCTGTGAATAGGAATGATAATAATAGTACCTATCTCCCGGAGTTACTGTGAAGATGAAATGAGATCATCTATGTAGAGCACTCTCCAAAGCTTTAAGGCACAATAGAAATGTTGGCTACTCTCATAAATGTGGCTCTGTGCTCAGTCCCCTTTTCTCTTTCCACTCCCTCTTCTGCCTTTATTCAGCTTTGACAATGACCTCCATGCAGATGGCTCAGCCTCTGCCCAGAGGTGCTGTAGCAGCAAGCACCCCAGCGTCCCCAGGGTGGCTGCCAACACAGGTTCTTAGATCTGCTTTTCTAAAGGAAAGCAACTCAAAATGGGTTAACAAGCTTACTTTAATCAATCAAACATATATCATTTACCTAGTTCAGGGGAAAAAGTCAGCACCCTGAACTTCAGAGAATGAGAACAGAAGTTACAACAGAAAATAACACAATTCAGCAGACAGGTCTCTAGCTGTCTGACCATTACATCCATACCTAGTTAGTTACCATAGAGGGAAGCACCAACATCTGGATTTTCAAAGCCGGGGGGCTCAATGGCTGCCCAGAGTCTCATCTGGCCAAATCACACAACTCTTCCCAAAGTGAGCCCCAAAGCAAAACCTCATACCAGGGTATATAGAGCCTTCTCCTGGCTCAGAGAATGTCACAACCTTTGTGACCCTCTATTCAATGGCAAAGTAACAAGGTGTGGGCATTCCTGAAAAACAAGCCTCCCACCACAGGCTCCATGTGATCACATTCAGCCTATTAGGGGGCAGAATATATTTTCAAATTAGGGAAGATTCTTAGATTCACTTAAGCCTATCAAGGGGCGTAGGGACAGGGAAGATCTTCAGATTCCCATTATCATTACAGATGCCTATCTCCACCAGGGTGTGCTGCACTCGCCTCCACTTCCAAAAGTGAACTCATTCTCTTCCCCTCTCCTCAGTCCACTTGTCTTTTTCTTCTAATTTCCTTTAGACTCCTATTGTAACTTAGATGTAGAAGGCAAAACTAGAAGCAATGAGGGAAAGCTGTATAGGAGAGGGTTTGGGTCCTATAGAAAAGACAATGGAGCAGTCCACAGGTGGCCCAAGAAGCAACTGGCCCCTTCTCATTGCTGTAGAAGGGATGCTTAACCAGACCTTCTGACCCAAACTGTGCCTGACCCAGAAGTCCATCTACAGCAGATCCAACAAATGGCCAGATCACGCTGATCATTAGGAGGAGGTCCAATGCACTGAGGCAAAGCCTGCCTCTTAGGGACTTCCAGCCAGCACTCCTTTAAGTTCAGATCACATCCAGTCTCTCACCCACAGGACAGTCCTTCAGCTATGTGGATTCAGACAACTTGGCCTTTCTGAGCCTCCAAACTAACTGTCCCCACCTCCTTCAGCCAAATCTCATAGGCCATAAGATCAAGACCCTTAACCATTCTGGTCATCTTCTGAATTCTCTCTGGCTTGTGAGTGTAACACCCTACTCTGGGTTCAGTCCCCCAACCCTCACTGGCACTGGAAGCTTGGATCCTCAGAAGGGTGACTATTCTGACTTTCAGGGATCTGTGGATGGTTAATCTCCTAACACCAGCTCATGAGCCCCCACAGTGTGCTTCCCCTTAATAGTCAATAGACTCAGCTGATCCTCTACCAAAGGCATTCACTCAAGTAGCATAGCAAGAATACAAGCTACAAAGCACTTCCCCCTAAATCAGAGATACACTTTCCCCCAAATATAGTAAATGGAAGGGGGAGGGTGGGCACAACTTAAAGTATAATAAATAGTATGAGGCACACATAAAGGGAATATACATGGTCAAGGCAATTCACAACTCCAGAACCGAAAGACCTCAATATCCTTGGTTTTCTGGATGATTGTCACAAAGTCAGTTGCAGAATGATGCATGAGTTTCCATGTTACTTAGCTGATCTGGCTCTCCATGGGGCACAGCAACTGTACTAGACAGGCAGGTGATCCAGGTGCTCCTCATACAGTATAGTGTCTCACCCAGATGGTTCGATCTGTTCCTAAGCTAGATCAAGCAGGTACATAGGCTCCTGTGGGAGCTTCTCACCACACTCCACTCTTCTGGAAGATCAGAGCACTCCAGCCAGGCAGATCCCTCAGCCTCTGGGCTCTTCACACATTGCAGGAAGGAGAAAGAGAGAGAGACAGAGACAGAGAGAGAGAGAGAGAGAGAGA
>NW_027186366.1:2623466-2652928 GCF_028583685.1 Petaurus breviceps papuanus
GAGACAGAGACAGAGAGACAGAGAGAGAGAGACAGAGAGAGACAGAGAGACAGAGACAGACAGAGACAGAGACAGACAGAGAGACAGAGAGAGAGACAGAGACAGACAGAGACAGACAGAGACAGAGAGACAGGGAGACAGAGAGAGAGACAGAGAGAGAGAGACAGAGAGACAGAGACAGAGAGACAGACAGAGACAGAGACAGACAGAGACAGACAGAGAGACAGAGAGAGACAGAAGAGGAAAGAATACAAAAAGAAAGACAGCCCCTGCCTCCCAGGAGCTCCCATTCTGATGGGGGAAGACATGTACAAGAGAGCTGAAAAGGCAAGGGCAGGAGGAGAGGAAGCCCCTGGGGACGCTGCAGAGAAGGCCAGACAGTCGGGGGCAGAACGTGGAGAGCAGTGAGGAATGGGCATGCCACACTGAGGCATTTCTTCAGAATGGAGATTCCAGAGAGAACTCACCAATCAGAGGAAGGGACTACAGCCCTCTTCAAACCTGGGCCAGCTGTAGGAACTGTCAGTGACCTTGTGGATCATAAACATCCAGGGGCTCCACCCTCAGGATTCTTAGAGGAATCCCTCATTGACTGCTCAAAAAACCTGGTCCCTTTGATGTTCTAGATGTGATGAAGACAAATTCATCTTCTGTCTCAACAAAGTGATCCCAAGGCAGCTGCTGGGGTGGGGGCTCCCACATCTGGACTCCTCCAATACAGGGAGATGACGCAAGAGGCATGCATACACTCTCCTATACCTGGATCCCAGATAAGCTCACCTCCTTGTCTTGGGTCTAGGATTGACTCTATTCAATTCACCTCAGCAAACATTTATTAAAACTATGTGCAAAATTCAGTTCTGGGCACAGATGATACAAAGATACAAAAACCAAAATGCCCTCAAAGAGGTGATATTCCAATGACTCTCCAGAGTAATTTCAATGGGGAGACAGCACTAATCACTAGGGGATCAAGCTGTTCCTTGAGGGAAGCTAGGGATTCTACAAGATCCAAGTGAAGAGGGAGGGTGTCCCAGACAGGGGTGTCTCCTGGACAGAGACACGGAGGCAGCCATTCTCTTCTCCCTTTGATGTGGCAGATTTATCCTGCTGGTCAGCCAGGCCATTGACAATGGCTGATTCCAACCCTTAGGATTCCCTTGATTCTGACTGTTTTCACCTTCCCACTCTCTGTGGGCCTTTCACCCATAGCCTCAAGAGCCAGATCCAGTGACACACTCACTTCCCAGAGTAAATTCTAGCAAATAATACTGAAAACAAGTTCTTGGTCTTTTCTCCACTTAAAAATGCATTAGTTGTCCCCAGCATGGTTGGAGAACAGGATATGTACATTTTAGTGGGTGTCTAGCTACTTTACTTGAAAGGCCACTCCTAAATCTAGAAAGAAATGGAGTCATTAATCAAAGAGGGGAGGGGAAAAGGTGTCAGGGGCTGCTTATTTCTCTCCCTTCCAATGCTTCTCGACAAGTAGATGTCACATTGTAGGCAGTCAGGTCACTGCAGATATTATGAAGTATTTCCCATTGCCCAACAATGCAAGAATTGTCGTTCTCTTACCTGCACGTCAGACTTTGAACTCAAAACCTATTTGCAACCAACCAAACCACACACGTTGAGGAAAAAGGCAGATAGATATTCACTCATTATCCTTGGTTATAGCGATATTCTTCGGCTGCTGCTGTCTATGATGTATTAAAAAAAAACACCACCAAACAACAACTTGTCCAAAACAAATTCCACAGCTTCAATGATAAAATAAAATTTTGTATCAAAAGCACTTCTGAAAGGAAAATTAATGTGTTCTTCTTTGCAGTTATTAATTCTTTAGCAAATGTCTTCTCACCTGGCTGCTTCTGACCGCTGCTCCTCTAATCACCCTGTCATAACCTGCAGTGCTAACAGGCAAAACTCAGGAACTGGATGATTGAATTACTTAATTGCTCTCCTATTGTACTTGATGAAAACAAGCAGAAGTGAGCAGTTGTTAATTACCAGAGAGGGTAGCTGTGGCATGAAAGGCAATGGCTTGGTATTTCACCAGCCTCCTGTGAGTAAATGCCCAATAGATATGAGTCATTCTACGTGAGCACCATATGCCAAAAGGGAGGGTATTGTTTGAATCCACAATGTTTACAGGTTTGACCAAGGCCTTTGATACTGTTCATTGTGAGAGCTTATGAAAAATTATGTCAAAATGTGGTTGCCCAGAGAAGTTCATCAGTATTAAATGCTTGCCCCGGGGTTCTGGATAATGGACAATGCTTTCCCAGTCACCAATGGAGTCAACAAGGCTGTGTGCTCACTCCCATGCTTTTTAGCATGATATTTTCAGTCATGTTGTCAAACACCTTCAATGAGGATAAACATGGCATCAAGGTCAGCTGATGGTACATTCTTCAACTTGAAAAGGCTGCAAGCCAAGACTAAAGTGGAGGGAGTGCTGGTGCATGATTTTTTTTGCAGATGATTGTGCACTCAATGCAGCCTCTGAATCCGAGATGCAACAACGTATGAATCCATTCTCTGCTGCTTGTGCTAATTTTGGCTCAACAACACCAAGAAAACACAAGTTCTCCGTCAGCCAGAACCCCGCCATTCATATGCAGAAACATCAGTTAGAGGAAAGGGAGAAGTTCTGCATACCGTGGATGAGCTGACTTGCTTGGGCAGCCTACCTTCCAGGGATGCACACATTGAGAAGGAGGTTTGCCAGAATGAGGTTTGCATTACCAGAGCCTCAGTGTTTGGGAGCCTCCAAAGGGAAGTGTGGAAGAGAAGCGGTATTAGATTAACTATCAGACTGAAGGTTTACAGAGCCATTGTGCTGACCTCATTGTTGTGTGCCTGTGAAACCCAGACAGTCTACTAGCATCAGGCCAGGCAACTGAATTGCTTCCATTTAAATGGTCTTAGGAAGATTCTGCAGATTGCCTGTCTGGATAAGATAGCAGACACTGAGGTCCTTTCTTGAACTAAACTGCCAAGCATTCAAATTCTACTGCAGAGAGCGCAACTCCAATGGACTGGCCATTTTGTTCAGATGCCAAATGTATGCTTACCTAAAAGATTATTTTATGGAGAACTCACACAGGGCAAGTGCTCACGTAGTGGTCAGAAGAAGCAATACAAGGACAATCAAGGTCTCTCTGAAGGACTTTGGAATTCACTGCATGACATGGGAGACACTGGCCCAGACGTGCCCTCATCCAAAAAGGTGCTGTGCTCTGTGAGCGCAAAAGAAATGTGAGATGTGCAGATTCAGAGAATCCACCCCAAATGTTCACATGGACTAATTGTGCCTGAGCATTCTGAGCTCAGGTTGGTCTGATCAGTCACAATCAGACACACTGAAACTTGACATTAGCATGGTGATGTCATTCAAAAATGAAGGACAACAATCAGCCAACCAACTTCTGCCACCTCCTACCTCCATGACCTTGGACAAGCCAGCTCACTTCTCTGGGCCTTGGTTTCCCTATATACAGAATGAGGAGGTTGGACTAGATGACCTGTAGTTCTAGGATGCTAAAAATGACTTGTTTTCATCTTTTGTTAGATTCCTACAGGAAGGAAAATGTATCATTAGGCTAGGTTGGCATGCTTTATGTTATTTCCCTTATTGTGTATTGTATTTACTAAGGCCAAATAAGTTATTTTCACATCTTCCTTAGAAGTACCTACAACCTCTATATCTATGTAGAACTAGAGGTACCTCTAACCACTACCCAGAGAGCAGCACCTGTCACCTCTATATCTCTCTCCTGTAATAGGTGAGCAAGCATTCCACCACCGGTGTAAAGACAAGCTTTCCACACCTTCCCAACCTGCGCTGGTCTTTGGAGTCAAAGGTTCTATTCTGGGCATCTTAGATTCAACATGCCTAACGGGCATCCAGGAAGGAGAGAGCCGGCAGGCAATTTGTCGGTGAAAGGGAGGAGAAAGACAAGATGATCATTTGAAGGTGTAGCAAGGTCAATTCTATAAAAACTGGGTAAACAAGCATGTTTGTAGGCTGCTGGGAAGAGTCTACTAGATAAGCAAAAGAGGGACAGAAAAATGGAGGGAGGAAAAGCAAGAGAGGGAAAGAGAATAAGGAGACAAACTCAGGAGATAGGATTAAGGAATCAGGTAAATACAAAGTGTTGACACTGGCATTAAGAAAAACTGCCTCTCTCTCAAAGAAGAGACTAGATCTAGAGGTGGACAGGCCCTCAGAGGTCTTTTAATACAACCCCTCACTTTACATGTGGGGAAACTGAGGCAGATCGTCCACAGTCACATAGCTTATAAGCGTCAGACTAGATTTGAGCCCAAATCCTCCTGCTTCCATCACTCTATCCACTGTGCCAATGTGTGTTTGAAGAGGTTTCAAGGTATGAATGAGACAGGAAGACAAATTCAAATTCTATCGCAGATATGATCTGTGTGACTCCTGTCAGGCTCAGTTTCCTCATTTGGAATGAGAACAGCAGCTGCACCTGCTTCCTAGGGGTCCAATGAAATAACGATGAAAAGCCATTTCCAAACCTACTGATCTCCCTCTCACAGTGCCGCCGTCATCATGGCGCTGGGGAAGGCTGGCAGAGGATTCCCGGATGGGCCCCCTTCCCCTCTCCCCAGCTACCTTGCCAAGAGGCTGTGACGCTCTCTCCTGCAGCCCCCGGGATTGCCTCCAGTGTGTCCTGGGTGGTGGGAGTTGTCTGCAGGTTGTCTCCTGAGACAGAATGTAAGGATTTAGCACGCGCATCCCTAGGAAGAGGTTATGGAATCCTCGCACTTTCTTCTCTCCACACACTTCCGCCCAGTGCCCAAGCTCCCCTCGGCCACAGCCCCCACCCCCTTGCTGTCTTCTAACCTATGGCTTCTGAATCCAAAACATGTAGGATCCAGTTATTCCCCAGAAGCATTTAAGTCAGCAGGCGGTTGGTAATTAAGCGCTTAGCGTGTCCCAGACAGGCGCGGAGTGCCCGGGATACAAAATCGAGTAACAGGTAAGCTGGGCCCTGGCCTCACAGAGCTTCCTATCTAACTGGAGCATTCCACACTTCAAAGGAAACTGCTGGATGGGGGGGGGGGGGGGGGGGGGGGGGGGGGGGGGGCGGGGGGGGGGGGGGGGGGGGGGGGGGGGGGGAGCGGGAGGAGCCCGTCCGTGAGCTCCTAGAGGCCGAAGGGGAGATGCCACGAGGCTGAAGATCCGCGGGCCTCTGCTTTGGCTGGTGGGCTGCGGAACATCAGCTGAGACCGGCGGCCCCTGGCCAGGAGCCGCGTCAAACAGCTGGGGAGCCTCGAGCGTGACGAGCTCACTAATTGGCCTCAGAACACAGCCAGCAGTCCATATTGTAACGCTAATGACAGAGGAAATGGCTGCTTCTTTTAATAATGCTGTCACCTGATAAGCTCTCGGGAGGGAGGGCGGATGGAGTCGCCTGCTGGAGGAGAAGCCATGTCCTATTCCTGAACTTGACACAGAACCGTCTCCACAGCAAGCACGGAGCTGAGGAGCTGGAATTAGTGAACCAAATGAAAGCAGTGTGGCGCATGGGAAGATCGCCGGCCCAGGGTTCAACACCCACTCATGTTAAGCTGGGCTGTTTCCTCATCTCTAAACTGAGGGCGTGAACTCCAAGGCCACCAGCTCTCAATCCACCCTCCTCTCCTAGGAGAAGGAACCCGCAGGTCAAGGCTCACGGATTCGAGATGGCCGGGACCCAAGAGCGCCATCTCCTTCCCTGCCTCGTTTTACCCAACAAGTGATGCTCTGCCCTCGGCCTGCAGACCTCCCTGGAGGGGCGCCCAGCCCGCTCCACCTGGACAGCTCCAGCTGTGGACCGTTGTGCTCCCTGTATCAAAATCGGGCGCCCTGCCCTCTGGGATCAGGCAGACCAAGCCCAAACCCTCAGTCGTGTGACAACCCCAAGGCAATTATCTTCATCACCTTGAGATAAAAACCCCCGTTCCTCTAAACGATCCTGATAGGGCTGGAGTCCTATCTCCCCTGGAAGAAAGCTGCAGGTGTTTAAAGCGCCGGGCCTGGAGTCAAGGAGACCTGAACTCAAATACAGCCTCAGATTTTCCAGGCTATGTGACCCCGACTTCACCTGCCTCGGTTTCTCCTTCTGTGCAAGCAGAATAAAAGCCCTTAGCAACCACGGTCCTTGTGAAGACTAAACGAGCCAATGTTTATAAAACACTTTGCAAAGCTCAAGCTGTTCTATAAAGACCAGCTCAAATTACTGCTTGATCTGTTCATGATTAAGGATCAGTTGATTACTGATCATCAGTCACAATAAATAGTCCATCTGACGTGCTAAAGGCATCTTTGACTCAGGCCTTTTCTGTCCCAGCCCCCAATCGGCCTTTGTACAAGATTTCAGGACAGGCAGACACATGGAGAAACTTTAGGCTGCACCCTAGTTTAAATAGGATTGGGCCATATCTGGGGTGGTTCATCTGTGAACATCTCTAGCAATTTTCACATAAATCTCATTGCCTGGACCCAGTGAAAATGCAGGAAGAAGTTTTGTTACTACAAAATATCCCCTGGTCTAAGGAGATGGGATTAGGAAGGGAAAGGACACCCACAGAGAAAGGAGAAGCATAATGGGGAAAGAGAACGGAGATCTGGGAGGGAATAACCACCAGAGAACCGGACACCCTTCATTCATCCAGATATCTGGAGCACTTGAGGAAGGCCTCCCACACACCTAGTGCACATCTTTCGCTAAGCTTCTGAGAAGATGTGGACAAGAGCTACACAGAATGAGTGGCATTCAGCATCTGAGGAGGGACTGTCCACACTGAGGAGATCCCAGAGCTCTTGGATTATTGGATTGAGTTCCGTCTCACTGGATCTCCCACACACATATCTATACCCGCCTAAATGGTCTCCCAGCTTAGCCATCTTCCATCTATCCACTACCAAAACAAAGTCCCACAGGCACAGTCTGACAAGGAGTGTGCCTTTCTTAGGTGGTGGCACCCAGAGGCAGGAAGACCTGCATTCAGATCTGGCCTGAGGCCTTTCCTAACTGTGTGACCCTGGGCAAGTCACTACACTTCTGCTGGACTCCATTCCCTCATCTGTAAAGTAGGGATACTCAAAGCACCTGCTTCCCAGGATTGTTGTGAGAAGCAAATGCTATAATATTTTTAAAGTGCCTGGAGCAGAGTAAGCACTTTATGCATGTTAGCCATTATTGTTAGCCTGGGCTGTTTCCTCGTCTTTAAACTGAGGGGGTGAACTCCAAGGCCACCAGCTCTCAATTCACCCTGCTCTCCTAGGAGAAGGAGCCCGCATTATTACTACTTCTGGCTGTGCAAGCCTAGGCAAGCCAGTTCACGTCTGTGCGTCTCAGTTTCCTTATCTGTAAAATGGGGACGATCATGACATATACCTCTCAGGGCACTATATCAAACAAGGTAATCATGGTAAAACAGAAGCGCAACAGTGCCTGGCACACAGCAGGTGCTGAATAGTTATTTATTGACTCTCAACTGCCCAAAGACCCTTACTGGTTCCCTGTTACATCTAGAATCAAGCACAAATCTGTGTCCGGGCTTTCATTTTCTTCTCTGTCTTGTACTCTGCATTCTCTGCATTGCAGACAGACAAGATGACTAGCCATTGCTTCTACTCAACATGACATCTCCCATCGCCATACATTTATACAGTTCACTGCCAGGCGCTCCCTCCTCATCTCTGACTCTCAGAATCCTTAACTTCTGTCAGGGCTGAGACCAGGTACTACATCTTCAGTGAAACTTTTCCTGACCCTTCTTCCTCCCTGCCACTCCCCGCCCCCCATACACACCATGGTCTAATAGAGACAGAGCTGGTCTCTTAGCAGGAGTGTGCTGGTAAATGTTTAACAACTAGCTTTCTTTCCCACCTCACCCCACCCAAAAAAAAACCCACAACACACTTTTAAGCTTAATTTGCCTTATTCCCCTGTTCTCCATCACTTTTTTAAGTCTGGACAGTCAACAGAAGTCAATCCCTGCCTTGTAGTCTTGACAACATGGAGATGGGGATGGAGATGACCTAGAGGGAGAGCCTGCCTCTGAATCAGGAAGACCCCGAACCCCGTCCTCCCTGTGACACCCACTGGCACATGTTGTTACCGGAGGCAGTTCCCCACAATTGCAAATTGCAGAGAAGAGGCCAAGCTGCCTCAGTCTGGGTGGAGCTCCCAAGTCTAGCCCCATCCTCATCTCTGCCACAGGGTGTCCTTCCTTGAGGACATCATCATCAAGGGAACAGGAGCCTCACACCCATCTTGTTTTCCCCCCAGTGCCTAGCATGGTGCCTGGAGAAGTAGTCAGTACTTTAAATGTAACCAGCAGGAAATGTAGGAAGGACAAAGGATTTCTTGGGCTCTTTGCAGGAAGTCTCAAGGTAGCCTCCCAGAGAAGGTCCCACGGAGGAGGGCCAGGAATTTCACCTTCTTCCCATAGAATCTTTGTCAATTCTGCTCATTTTGCAGTGATGCCAAGCCTCAGATCTGCCCTGACCCAGTTCTTAGCAAGGCCCCTGACCTGGCCTGGGCAGTATTCATTTGGAATCCTCTTTTCTGGGCTAGTTAGGTGACGTATTGCTCTCTGCAGGCTAGACTCATTAATGATGATTAATCAGCCATACACAGAGGTCTCATCATGAAAATTAGTAGTTTAATTTTGGTCCTTGAGGATTGACACAAACAGGTTAATGTAGTCTGAAACCCTGGGTAAATGACTAAGAAGTCTTATTCTGGGACAAAAGTAAGTCAGTGGATGAGGGGAGATGCTTCAGATCTCAGGACCCAAGGTCCTGGGGCCTAGGGGTGGGGAACACGGAGGAGACAGAGACCCTGGTGAAGCAGGAGGCTCCTCAGTGCTGGGGGGCGGGGCACCAGGCATGGCTGAGGTAGGGAGGGGCAGACAGGTGGGCAGACTGGCTTACTCATTCTTGCTCAATAGTACTTGAGTTAAATTGTTTCTACCTGGGATTGCTGAGGCCACGTTGCCCTAGGACAGAGACCTGGTCATTCCACTCTGGTTATGGTCGCATCTATATCAATACATTCCTTCAGTCCAGGTTCAGCCCCATGCTTGGAGATCAAGGTGCCATACACCCTGAGCAGCTCATTCCCAAGGGGCCAGAATGAGAAATTTGGGCTAAACATGAACTCTCCATGACACCAAAACCAAGAAACTTGGCCTCAATAAGAAGTTAATGTCTAGACAGGGTGGTGGCAGAGTCCAGAGCTACAAGGTCTAATTTGTGACATTTATTAAACACCAACTGTGTGCAGAGCACTGTACTAGGAAAAAGAAAGAGACAAGCATTTTTGAATGTTCAGGACTGGGCGAGGCCCTTTGTAGATAGAATCTCACTAGATCTACCAGGCATCTGGAATGATACAAAGGTAGATATGATGAGCCCCCTGCCCTCATGGAGCTGACAATCAAATAAGAGACAGGCAGAGACGGCTGTGAGAGATGCTATCACACAGGAAGCCCATTGGAGAGGTATGTACAATGTCATGGGCAAAGGATCACAGGCTTGGCACCTGAAGAGACCCTGGAGCTCTAGTCCAACCCCCTCATTTTACAGGTAAAGGCAGTGAAGTGACTTGCCCAAGGCCACACAGCTTATGTAAGCAGCCGAACCAGCATTTGAACCCAGGTCCTGACTCCAAATCTGCTCTTTCCATTGTACTGCCCTCCCTCCATAACCGAAGGTCATTCTGACCATCTGGGGGAGATGAGGGAAGGTCCAAGACAGGGCATGATATTTCAGTGGGACTTTGAAGGATGGGTAGGATTTCAAGAGAGAAAGAGAAAGAGGATACACCCAAGAGTGGGAAGTGACTACTCAGCCATTCCCAAATTCCCTGCACTGTCTTCCCCTATCAGACTGTAAGCTCTATGAGGGCAGGGCTCATCTTTCTCTCTCACATGTGTATCCCTGGTGCTGCTTTAAAAATGCCTCTTGACTGACTGACCGAACTCCAGTCACTGTCTTCATCTCTCTCCCACTGAACTTTTCTCACTTTGTAATCCCCCCAGAGGCTGGGAGCTGAGCACAAGGCTTCACCATTGGAACAGGAGCTCCTTGGGGAAGGGACTGTCTTTTTGTCTCTGTATCCCCAGCATTTAGCTGGCATCTGGCACACAGAAGGTGCTTACTAAATGCTTCATCCTTTAGTCACTCGTGCGCCAATGTGCATGTTCAGTGGGCAGAGAGGTCTGGTTTGGCTAGAGTTTAAGAGGGAGCCCTAGAAAGGTAGTGTGGCGCCCTATTGTTGAGGGACTCCAGTGCTAGGCAAGGGCCATCCACCTTGTCAAGTCTAGACCCTAAGACCACAAAACTGGCCTCATCTCATCAGATGCTGCACCCACAGGCAGCTCTGGGTCTCATCATCTGCCCTGCAGCTAAGCCCTCCCTGATTGATGGCGAGCTCATGAAGGGCAGGGACTGTCTTGCTTTTGTATCTGTATTCCTGGTGCTTAACACAGTGCTTGGCACATAGGAAATGGTCAATATTGGCTTTTTCATTTATTCACTCAGCTTCTGGTCCTGTTTTCTACATGGGCTCCTAAGCTAGCTGGGCTGGCATATGACTCCCCTGGGGTCTCTACCCCATCCCATCTGGCTGCTGCTGGAGGCATTCCCATCCTTCCCAGAGAAGGGAGAGCTTGACCAGCCACCATCAAACAAAAACATAAAAATGGTTTCTCCACTTGTGCCAGACCAAGCTGGGCCTGTTGGGGGGATGGGATGGGGGAGCTGGATCCCCCTCATGGAGCTCTCTCTGCACACTCATTGATCATAGGCAGTTTCTACAGCTTTTCCTCAATTAACCAGACTTACTAGAAACATGGACAGAAATCACAGTGACCTAAAATGTCACCTTCAGAACCTACACAGAGGCAGACACAGTCATAGATGGTCCCCAAAGCCACACTAACCTCTCTCTTCCTTTTCTAACTAGGGCCAAGTGACTTTGACCTCTGTATGGACACTGGAGATGGGATCAATGCAGGGTCTGACTTGGAGGACCAGGTAAGAGCAGCTTTCCACAGCCACCCTTTGTCTCACTGTTGGGACTCTAGCCCTAAGAAAGATGCAGCGAGCCCCTAGTCTTCCGCGTGAACCAGACTCTGGGAAATATTGCCATGGGGAGGGGGAGGCAGGAAATGGACACAAGACCCACTCTGAAGCGTAAGCTGCCTTGTGAACATGCTCCATCATGTTCTCAAGTCTTGACCATCCACAAAACAATAACTTGTCGAGTTTGCTGAATTATGAGGTACAAATGTTCACACTGAAAAATTCACAGTTGTCTCTCCTGAGAGGGTAACAAAGAGCTGGCTCCAGCACCCTGCCTGCCTTGACCCTTGGGCAGTCAGTGAGGCCAGTGAACCCCTCTCAGAATAATGCTTTTAAGGGCATGAAACAAAGCACAAAGGATTACCAAGGACACCAATTCTGCTGAAATAAGGATGTAATTTTTCCCATCCAAGTTCACAGGCCCCGAAACCTAGCCAGGCACTTAAGAATCCCTGGTCTAATGGCCACTCTTCTTCAGGCAGGTTAATAACAACATTTTCTGTAGCTCTTTCCGGACATCCATCACCTTGTAATGATTTGTGATTTGTTTATAGCTATAGCTAGAAATTATTCACACACCCTTAATAGCAGGTTAGGCTATAATTGAGAAAGATGCACAGGTTTAAGATATGGGAAATAAAATTGAATTTTCTCAGCAAACAATTCTCCCAGGTCTCAATCTCTTGTCATGACCCATCAACTAACAATTATTTATTGGGCCTAAGAGGAGTAGTGAAGGAGAGAAGCAAAGAAGATCTGTGCATTTTGTGTTTGGGTAAAGCAAGTGAGACCTCTGAGGGCAGCCACTAACTAGGAATTTGGGAGCCGAGATAAGGGCACAGAGTGATTAGCACGAAGCAGCCCCTTTGTTGGGGGAGAGGGACTCTACCACGTGGTGGTAGTGGGGGGGGGTAGGAAGAAGGGTGTGATGGAAACCCCAGGATGCCAGAGAAAATTGTGGAGGCTGGAAGAGACTGTGAGAGGGGCGGAATAGGGCAGAGTGGGTCAGCAGAGAGCAAGGGAGGGGGGCTAAGCAGCGGGGAGAAGGTTCGCTCCCTGTCTGCCATCAGGTAACTTCCTATTTTCACCTGTTTTTCTTACTAACAAGGTGCTAAACCCTAAAGGTTCCAGGATGCCAAAAGGACTCCAAGAGCTATTTCACCCTCTAAATTCAGTCCCTGGAGCAAAGCTCCCTCAACCCACCCTAGTTATGGTTCTGAAGTAGCTGAGTACAATAGTGTTGAGTGAAGGCTTGGAGCCCTGAGTTCAAATCCTGCCTTAGACACTTGCTTAGCCGGATGGCCGTGGCCAAGTCCCTCAGCTGCAGTTGTAAAGTCTATAAAGTATCTAACCCTAACTCCCTCGCCGGCTTGTTGTGAGGATCCAAGTGGATCCTATTTATAGAAGACTTTGCAAAATGTTAGATATGATTATGTGGACCCTTTTCACTCTACACAAAGATCTCTTCCTGGCGGCACCTTCCCTAAGCTCAGCCTCAACTGATCCAGTCTATAGCTGTTTGTGCCGAGGTATTTGCATGTTATCTCCCCCGTTAGATGGGGAGCTTCTTGAGGGCAAGTCTGGCTTTTACATTTCTCTGTATCCCCAGGGCTAAGCACAATGCTTGGGACACAGTAGTTCCTTAATCAGTGTTACTGACTTACTGACTTTGGCTTTGGGTAAAGTCAGACAATGGGTGAATGATCTCTTGCTTCTGATACTGCCTGAGTCGGAAGCATTCCACATCTTTATCAGGGTTTCTTGGCATGGGCTATAAGCCAAACAAACATTTTTCTTAGTCCTTTTTCCAGTCCCAACCAAGGCTTGGTTATTTCAAGTGGCTACTTACCGGCACCTAAAAGTCATGACTGGTTAGATAGACATTTATTACTTCTCTGTTTCAAAAGGTAGGACAAGGATAGAGTCAGAGAAAATCCACGGACTATTACAGGATCCAGTGGGCAAAGTGAAGTTGAAGGTCATCCATGGGGTGGGTGTGAGCGGGCTGCACCACAACACCCACCCAAAATGGCACAGGAGAAGTGGTGTTAGAAAAGCGATCATGGGAGAAATGTGGGACCAGATCAGGAAGTGGGCCAGTTGGGTGACAGGAGTGAGGAAAGCCCATGTGTCCAACCACTGTCCATGCAATGTCAGGAGCCCCAAAGGAAGGCTCCCAAAGCCCTGGGGAGCTCCCCCTACCAGGGAAGGCTTTATCAGAAGATATGGACAAGAGCTGAGCAAGACCGAGAAGTCGCAGATAGCTGTGCTCTTCATTACTGGAGGAAGGACAGACTCATAGTTTTGGGACCCCAGAGACATTGTCTTACTGAAGTAGATCCATGATACTCACAGAATCGCAGGATTCAAGGGAACTCAGTGGCCCTAGAGTCTGATCTGTACATGAAGAGAATTCTTACCGCAACATGCCAGGTAAGTGGTCATGGGATCGTGTATCTTAAGCTGGAAGGGACTTCTAAAGAGGTTCATCTAGCCCAGCCTATACATTCTACAGAAGGAGAAACTGAGGCAAGGGCAGTGAGGTTCTTTAAACCCCCAAATCTTCAGGCACTGCCCTTCTTTCTATTTGGGAGTGTTTTTAAAAGTTCTATTGGTGTGTTTTGTTTTTACATGATATGTACAGATCACCCCAACTCCTGGAAAGTTCTCTTGAAACAGAGTAAAACAGTTAGGTGAAACTAACAATGTAATGACCTCATCTGAAAGTGAAAGCAACGCTCCCCGCCAGCCACACCCCCACCTCTCTATTTCAATTGTTTTTTTAACAGAAATTTGTTTTCTTTCCCTCCCACCTCCCATGCCCCTGGAGAAAGAGAGAGGGAGAGAGGAACACAGACAGAGGGAAAACCAAGAACAAATCCCTTGTAACAAATTGGCAGGGCTGAGCCAAACAAGCCCTGGGCACTGGACGGTGCGTCTTCACCCGGGCTCATTGTGTCGATCTTAGTTCTTGGAGCTTCCACGCCTTTTCTTTGTGCAGAATCGTTGCTGTTGTATAGCTTCTTCTCCTGGTTTCGCTCCTTTTCATCTTTTTTCAGGTTATAAAATCGTCAAAATTATTTGTTTTTGTAATACTGAAGTTATTATATAAGCTGTTCTTCCGATTGCTCACTTCATTCTTCATTGGCTTATGAAAGTCTTTCCATGTCTCTTCGAAATTCAGTTCAAATTACCTACTATGTGCCAGGCACTGTGCTAAGCCCACAAAAAGAAGCAAAAGACAATCCCTGCCCTCAAGTAGCTTACAATTTAACGGGGGAGACAACGTGATAGCAACCACATACAGAGTGAGCTCTATGCAGGATAAATAGGAGACCATCAACAGAGGGAAAGCACCAGAATAAAGAGGGGCTGGGAGAGGTTTCCTGGAGAAGGTGGGGTTTTAGCTGAGACTTAAAGGAAGAGAGGGAGTTCAGCAGTTGGAGAGGAGCAAGAGCCTTCCAGGCCTGGGGAACGGCCAGAGGAGATGCCCGGAGCCAGGGGAGGGAGGGTCTTGTTCATGGAATAACCAGGAGCCCAGTGTGTCCCTGGATGAAAGTACATTTGGGAGGGAAGTTTAAGGAGAGTGTGAAGGGAGGCAGGGACTGGGTTATGAGGGGCTTTGAATGTCAAATAGAGCATCTTTTGTTTGCTCCTGGAGAAGACAGGGAGCCCCTGGAGTTTACTGAGAATGACGCAGGTCAGACCTGCGCTTGAGGAAAACCACTTTGGTGCCTGAATGGAGGATGGACCTGGGTGGGGAAGAAACGTGAGGTCCCGCAGAGGCCATTGCAGTAGTCCAGGTGTGTGAAGATGTGGGCCTGACCCTGGGCACGGCAACGTCAGAGGAGAGAAGGGTGTGTATTTGAGAGATGCTGCAAAGTAGAACTGGAGGGATGGATCTGGAGGGTGAGAGATCGTGGGAAGTCCAGGGAGTACTGGGATGATGCGATGCTGTCCTCTACAGTAATAGGGAAGGTGGGGGCGGAGTGGGTAAAGGACTATGAGTTCTGTTTTGGACATGTTGGGTTTAAGACGTCTACTGGATATCCAGTCCGAGGTGTCTGAAAGACAGTTTGAGATGTGAGACTTGAGATGAGCAGAGACTGGGGCAGGAAAGGGAGACTCCACAGAGATGGTCATTAAATCCGTGTAAGCTGATGAGATCACCAGGGAAGCAGGACAGAGGGAGAAGAGGAGAGGACCCAGGAAAGAGCCCTGTGGGGCACCCATGGTTTAAGGGCACGGTCTGGAGGAGGAGCCAGCAAATGAGACAGAGAAGAAGCAGTTGGAGAGGGAGGACAACCAGAAGAGAATAGTGTCCCCAAAACCCAGGAGTAGGAGGGGGCCACCAGCTGGGCACATGTTCTGTGGAGTCCATGCCAGGCAGAGCTACTGATGGAAAGTGGACTTACCTGGGAAATCCTTTCTCTCCATACAGTAGCGAACTCTGTCCCATTCACACACCACAACTTAATCGGTTATCCCTTAATTGACGGCATGCCTTTATTTCTAGGTTTTTTTTTGCCACCACAAAAAGAGCTCCTACAACTAATTTTTTTGCATATAGGACCTGTCTCATGTCTTTGCTGCTTGGCCTATTGTCTTATCTGTGCTATGGTAGGGTTAACATTATGTCCTAGAGCCCAAACCACCCATGAAGATCCCACCCGATGCGCGCTGACCTAGTCTCTCCTTACGTGGGATTAAACCTGCCCTGGGATTTGGATTGGCTCCGGGAGCTCAGGTGCTGGCATTGACGTGGATTCCTAGTCACCTGAGAGCATAATACAACACAATCCACTCCTGAGCCAAACAAATCTCAAAGACAGCCTCAATCGCTTTTAAAGAGAAACTCTCCTAACATGCCTGAGCTGGTGGTGGGAAAAGTCCCCATCAGAGCAAGCAAGGGGGACTTTGGTAGATAATTTCGTGCCCACCACAACAAGCCCTCCCCATCTTATACTGGTGAAGTCAATGTTCTGAGCCAGGGGTTGGTCGATCCCTATTAAAGTTATCTGATTAGATCTAGCCCAGTTTTCTAACCTATCGATTTGTTTTTGGGTCTTGGCTCTAATCCAGTGCATCCATGATCCCCCTCTGGCCTGCATCATCCACCCATCAACGAGGCTGATCAATGCCTGGAGGCACCAGACACCGTTAGGTGTTGAGTATACAAAGACAAAAGCCCTTTTCCTCAAGGAGCTTATATTTGAGTGGAACAGATAATCGATCAATAAATAGTTATTAAGTATTTACTATGTGCCCGGTACTATGCTAAGTGGTAGGAATACAAATATGGGAGAGAGAAAAACAAGTCCGTACCCTTAAGAGAATGGGAAAAGACAGTGCACAAGGGAAGCCAATGGGGGTCAGGAAAGGAAGATGTGGGGCTTCCTGGAGCTCAAGGAGTACAGCTGGTGAGGAGCAATGAAGAGGGCTGGCCTGGCTTGGGGAGAGCCTCCAATCAGAGGGGCAAGGGGTGTGAGTACCAAAGCTGATGCAATCTGGAAAGATGATGCCTATAGAAAGAGGAATGGCCCCTAGTAGGTCCCCTGCTCTCTTGGAGTAGAAGAAACATCTTTATATCCTGGAGAACTTTTTCACAACTCTCTTCCTCTTCTTTCTCTTCTCTCTCTGTCTCTGTCTCTGTCTCTCTCTCTCTCTCTCTCTCTCTCTCTCTCTCTCTCTCATAATGATGGTATCTCATTTGTTCATTTTTGTTTCTGAAGCATAAAGGAAGCCTTGTGTTGGGAGTTCTTAATCTGAGGTTTGTGAACTTAAAAAGAAAATTGATAATGTATTTCAGCATAATTCATTTCCTTTGCTATCCAATCTATTCTTTATGTATTTTAAAATGTTTTCCTGAGAAGAGATCCATAGGTTTCATCAAACAGCTGCCCAAAAGGATCTATGGCACACACAAAAAAAAGCTGCCCTGTGATTTTATTTACGTTAGTTGATATGCACAAAGTATGTCTTTTTCAGAGAGGGCACGGTGGAGGGGCAAATCAGGAGAAGTTGTGCATATAGGCAGATAGCCCTTGAACAGAATTTTGAAGGAAATGAAGGATTCCAGAAGTCAGAGGCAAAGGGGCAGGTGCATATTCCAGGTTGAAGGGAGAGCCAAGGCCAAGTAGACAGAAATGCTGCTACATGTGTGAGAATAAGATCAGTTTCCCTCCCTCTGACATTTATGAGCTGGACACCTGCTAGAAGTCACAAAGCCCGTACAGGACAGCAGGAGAGTGGGCAAAGAGTCAGGGTGGGCCATCTGGTCAACCCTCTGCCAGGAACTAAATGGAAAGACCAGTTCTGTGTTTTACCACAATGGCACACCTTTGGTCACCTTCACGCCCACCTCTAGGCTCATTGAGGCTCATCTTCTCCCTGTCCTTCCATCAACTGGCTGGGCAACATTGACTTGTCATTTGCCTTTGTGGACCTCAGGGTAGTCCCCTGTAAGGTGCAGTGGGGAAAGAAAGAAGTAAAATGACTGTAGCAGGTAGCCTAAATGTTTCCTTCCAGCACTCATCTTCTCAGATCAGGTCAAGGCAGCATGGAGCTGGCCTCGGCATGAGCAGCACCTGGGTTTGTGTTCCACCCCTTATACACACTTGCTGTGCAAGCAAGCTTTTTAACCTCAGTGTCCCAAGCAACTCTCAAAGAATTAAGTCACAGAAAAGGACCAATCTACACGAACAAAGAGTTTCTTCATCTGGGAATTTCCTATACCAGTGAAATCATGGTCTAGTCCTAATCCTCATGGGTAGGGAAAGGCAACAGGAATTTTCCCTGGGCACTGTAATTTAGCTGGGTACAGACAGCACTTGTATCCCCAGCATAGAAACAAAGGCATTTAGCACCAAGTTAGCAAGACCAGCTAAAATAGAAAGTTACCAGATGGCACCTGCTTCCTCCCACCACCAGCTGCACTCCAGGTGAACCCTCTTCCCACTCCCACCCCACAGTCTCGATGTGCCCGTGTATCTCTGTACACACACACACACACACACACACACACACACACACATACACACACACACACACACACACACACAATCATTAAAAAGCTACTTAGAGAGGCAGCTAGTTGGCACAGTGAGTAAGAGCCCCGGCCCGGAGTCGGGAGGACCCAGATCGGTTCAGGCCTCAGATACTTAACACCCACACAAAAAAATTGGCCTTGTAACCTTGGGCAAGCTACTTAACCCCAATTGCTTTAAAAAAAAAAGCTGCTTAGAGGGCCTGTTTCAGGCTGCTCACCACGAGCATGTTTTTTGAAGCTTATCCAAGGTGTGAAAAAATGCCTGTTTATGTCTTTGAATTTGGCAAAAACACATTTGAGTTCCTCCAAAATGTTCTTAAAGCCCCAGCTGTCCCCAAAGGCAACAAGCCTCAAATGCCACAATTTAATAGCTTTTGAACCTGGGATCTTCTTCAGAGTTGGGGCATGCTGTAGCTTTCCAGTGGGTCGATCAGACTTCCCTTCTGAGCGCTATCTGGGCCAGGTGGACAGGGCCAGATGTAAGAACCACATTTGTCTCATATGCCCACATAGAACAGCATGGATACATGACAGTGTCAGCTTTCTTCCAACAGGAAAGGTGAAAGCAAGGGAAGAAGAAGATAGACCATAGGAGGAGAAGTAAGCTTTCCATTGAACATTTAAAGCTAAAATCATCTGTCGCTGTCTTCAGCAGCTGGCCCATCCTCTTTGTCTTCAATAGCCTTTGGGAATTTGGGTCAACTTATTCTGAAAGCAGAAATGCAACTCCCATTTTTAAAATAGAGACAGAGAAAGAAAAATAGATAAATGAAGAGGGGGAGAGAGACAAAGACAGAGACACTGAGAGAGAGACAAAGATGGGGGGACAGAGAGAGAGAGAGAGAAAGAGAGAGACATGGTTAAGGACATCTTTTCGCCATTCTTGACAGCTATATTAGGAATATTCTTTCATTTTCAGAATAAATGCTCATTATTTAGCCATGAAGCTTTATCACTTATAATGTTGCCTTTGGCCCAGAAGTTTAATATAATTTCACAGCATTTGGGTCACATAAAAGTAAATGTCTCTTCAGGGTTCATGTATATTGCCTTCTGTCAGAGAGAAATTCTAAGGAAATTGAATACCAAAGAAATATTTCCAGACAGAAGTTATTACATTTGGAGATCCAAACTCATAATTGTATCCCAGTGTGGGCACTTCCTCCATCAATACAACTAGGCAATTTGCCGGGCATAGGATGTAGGGTGGAAGCTGGAAGGGGCCTCAAAGGTCATTCAATCCAGCCCTTGCAGACAAGGAAACCAAAGCTGAGAGTGGGAAATGACCTGAGGCAGAAATTGAACTCAGCACCACCTGGCTCCAAGTCCAGTGCTTCATCAACTGTGGAGAGCCAAGAAGTGAAGTGACCACCTATGGTCACCCTGGTTAGTGTCTATCGGAGACAAGTCTTGAGCCCAGGTCTTTGTCACTCTGAGGCCAGCCCTCCCTCTAGCCCAGTCAGTCAGCGTACATTTATAAAATGCTTCCTATGCTCCAATCACTGTGTTAAGGGCTGTGCACGTGCACACACATATGCACAAACACACACACTCACATACATACACACAGTCACACACAATCACACAGTCACACACACACATATACACATACTCACACAGTCACACACACTCACACATACAGTCACACCCACTCACATACAGTCACACACACAATCACAGTGACACACACTCACACACAGTCACACAGTCACATACACACGGTCACACACTCACATACACACAGTCATACACACTCACACACACTCAGTCACATACACAGTCACACACAATCACACAGTCACACACACAGTCACATACACACAGTCACACACACAATCACAGTGACACACACTCACACACAGTCACATACACATACACACAGTCACACACTCACATACACACTCACACACACTCAAACAAACAGCCACATACACAGTCACACACAGTCACACACACAGTCACATACACATACACACAGTCACACACACAATCACACAGCCACACACACTCACATACTCATAGTCACACACAGTCACATACACACACATACACATAGTCACACACACTCATATACATACACACAGAGTCACATAAACATACACATACTCACACATACACACAGTCACACACACAATCACAGTCACACACTTACATACACACAGTCACACCCACTCATACACACTCACACTCAAATACACACAGTCACACACAGAGTCACATATTCACACACATTCACACAATCACACAGTTACATATACACAGTCACACACAATCACACAGTCACACACACAATCACACAGTCACACACTCTGACACACACACACACACTCACACACTCACAGCCTAAAAGCTAAGAGAGCTTCCAACCGCACACCATCTATAAGTAAAATCTTCATACAGCTTTAAGGTTGAAAAGCACTTTACACATACATTCTCTCCAAGAATCCAGGCCTCCAGCACACATTCTAATGGGAAACAGTTTGCTGCCTTTTAATCATAGGATGCTCGGTTTCAATAGGAAATGACCCTGAGGTTGAAAAGAATGGGGGAATCGATCCATAATAAAATGAACTCTTCCGAGCACTGTTCTCCCAGTGCCCCTGTGGCTTAGTCATAAGTGTGATCACATACATTTTAGAGATGAGGACCCTGAGGTCAGAGTGGGTCACCCAGTCCTACAGACTGGAGCTGGATTCTCTCCGGACCCCAAGCATGACCACCTGCCTCCTTTGCCAGCCTGCCTCTCACAGGGCCAAGTCTCAGGCCAGGTAACTGCTCTATTTGCTCCTTTCTTTAGAAACTTGAAGACTGGTCAGACTTGGTAATTGTCTGCCTGGGTTTTAATGGTATTCCCGCCCCACCCCGCCTTGGGACTGCTTGGAGATCTTGCTCTTTTGCCAGAAAATATAAATCTGATACCTATTTAGATAGAGGAGTAGAATAAGGTATGTGGTGCAGGGTCAGAGGTTCTCACCCATATGGAGTGACTAAGGAGAGGCTCACAGGACCTGTGTTCTGCCACTTACTGCCTGGGAGAGCCCCCCGTTTCCTCATCTATAACATGGGGGACCCCCCTCCAGCTCTACATCTAGGGTCTTGGGATCTGAGAGCCCCTTGGCATTGTGGGATTCCATCAGCACCAGCCACACCACCCAACTTGGAAGACATGCCAGGCAGTCACATGTGTCCTGACTGCTGTTCTGAAATCTCTGAGCCTCTAGCCATTTCTATTGACTTCTATCTTTTCCATGAAGGCATACCGGATTGTTTTTACTGAAAACCTAAGTGGGAAAACTCATGTTAAATTGACTAAATCACTACTCAGAGCTGTTCATGGTGGAAAGTTATTGATTCCATTTCACACATGGCTAGTTTGACATCATTTGTCACGGAATTATTCATCGTAGTTAGGAACTGTATCTCGAAGGCTTCTGGGTTACCAGTCAGATGAAAAGATCCTCTCTCTGAAGCCCTTTGCACCATTGATTTAGTGAACAGAAGTCAATCTCCACAATGGAGCAGGAACTCAATCTTCTCCAACCTGATGGCCTGGAGTTACTTGCATGTGCTTGGGGGGAAGGGAGGGACTCTCTTGGGTCCTTGTGTTTGTTGCTAGTGTACATGTGGGGGTTTAATTTCCATAATACGTCCCAGTTCCTCTTGGGAGTACATTGAGAACCTGTAGAGGTGGTCTGGCGGTCTCTGGACAATGAGGGAGCAGGACTGGAAAGATAATGTGGCTGGAGCGAGGCCTGGGTCAGCCTGGGGGGGAGACTCTGATCCACTGACCTCACAGGGAAGAGCAGGACAGCAGTGGATGGGCAGGTGAGGAAGACGCCACCGGAGCCTGCTCTCAGTGAGTCTCTGAGCCACAGGGGTGAAGGGACTGTTCCCTAAGAGGTTGTGGTTGTGGTGATTGTGGTGGTTGTTGTGTGGTTGTAGTGGTTGTGGTTGTGGTTGTGATTGTTGTTGTGTGGCTGTGGTTGTTGTGTGGTTGTGGTTGTGGTTGTTGTGTGGTTGTGGTTGTGATGGTTGTGGTTGTTTGTCCGTTCTTCCCCAAAAGGACCAATGACATCAGGAAGGGGATGTCTTGACTTGAAAGTCAATTGGATAGAAGTGAGGCAAGGCTGTGTAAAGTCACTTACTCTTTTCTCCCAATTACGTGGATCACAGTGAGAATGAGCAGAGGCTTCTGGGTGAGCTAATTGACCCTTCTCGGTTTGCAGATGAGGAAAGTGAATCCCCGAATGGAAAAGCCACTTGTCCATAGAGATGTTCTAAAGCAGAGCAGAACCCTAGACTCTAACAGCTAGACAAGGACTTAATGATCACCTGGCTTATCTCACTCATTTTACAGATGGGTCGACTGAGGCCCAGAGAGGTTAAATAGCCTCACACAACTGCTCTCAGCTTAGCCTTCTGTCACAGATGCCTGTTGTCCCTGGTCAACACTGTGAGAAAGCTCCTAGGCTGAAAGAGCAAATCATTCCCTACTTGGAGTTGGTATGATCGTCAGGGAACCACAGAAACATTTCCATGATCATGAGCAAGAAACAAAGAAAACCTAGGATCAGAATTTTCCTTCCATGAGCTTCGTTCATCCTCTAAGTGTTTAATAAACACCCACTATGAGCAATCAATCAACAAGTGTTTCTGAAAAGCCTACTGTGTGCTAAGCAGCACCAGGCATACCAAGACACAAATGAAATCGTCTCTGCACTCAGAGAGGTTGAGTTCTATCCCGAGACAAAGATGACAGGTACATATATAGAAACATACAAATTACTTACAAAGAAAATGCAAATGGGTCGGAGAGGAAGGTGCTAGCCACTGGGGGAATTAGGAAAGACCTTATGAAGAAGGTGATGCTTGAGATGAGCTTAAAAAAAAAAAACAAGGAAAGTGATGAATAATAAGACTAGAAGGGGAGGTCAGGACCAGGCTGTAAAGCAAGGGGTGAAGGTGTGAACAGTCTGAGGGGCCATAGGGAGCCCATAGAGGTGACTGAATAGAGGAGCAACATGATGAAGGATGAAAGGAGAATGGATTGGAGTGAGGAGAGACTTGAGTCAGGGAGACCAGTGAGGAGGCTACCGAAATCATGCAAGGCAAAGGCAAGGGGGGTGTGAACTAGGATGACAGCTCCATGAGTGTAGATCAGAGGTAGGAGGCAAGAGATGTTGTATAGACAACCTTGGAAGACTTCAGAATCCCTGTCTACACAATGAGCAGCCATGATTCCAGAGCTCCTGACAGAGAAAGGACATGCACTCACTGACAGCCAAGAGGAGCCCCATGATTGTGGACATGCCCAGTGAGGGAGCTTGTTTGGCTTGAC
The DNA here is from genome assembly GCF_028583685.1 of Petaurus breviceps papuanus. Classification (NCBI taxonomy): domain Eukaryota; kingdom Metazoa; phylum Chordata; class Mammalia; order Diprotodontia; family Petauridae; genus Petaurus; species Petaurus breviceps. Next base: position 2,646,966 of record NW_027186366.1, read on the forward strand.
CATGTGTCTTTGTCATTTGAGGGGGGTGGTTCTTTTTTATCTTTTCTTCCAGTAAGGTAAGGGGAGGAGGTGGGAAAGAGAGAATATCAATGCTTATTCATTGAAATATTTTCATCTTTAACAAAGATATTGTGGAGATCGAATTGACAATATTTAGTAACAGACTGGATATGAGGAGTGAGGAATAATGGAGTCAAATATGGCACCTGGCTTGTATGTGGCTGCTAGCATGGCCACACCCTCTAACCAGGCAGTTTCTCTGGTCCCCCTTGTGTCCAGATTGATAGAATCAAGAGACGATGGAGATATTGTGGCTGGACAATTCCTAGAGAAGAGACCACCCTTTTCCCTTCCAGAGTTTCAGGGATTAGTCACCATACCCCTTCCTGAACCGTGGCTTAATCTGGCCCCCTGGGAAACTCAACCTTCCTCCACATTCTAATAGTCACTGGTACCTTGGACTCCTTCCCACCCCCAGGACCTCTCACGGTGTTCCTTCACTTCTGGCTTTGGACCAGTTTCCTCCAGATTCATTTCCCTCCCATCTAGTTCCCTATGTATGGCCAAAATCAAAGGAAGAGAACGTCTTCATAGGAGAGCGTGAAAGGGCATGAAAACTCCAGTAGAGCAGGGATTTTCACTTTTGTCTCAGTACCCTCAGTGGCTAGTACAATGCCTGGTACATTGTGGACGCAATGCATGCTTGTTGATTAGCAAGAAAGAAAGACCTTTGGTTTTGATCAAGAGAAAGTTATTGGAAGGGGCGGCCAGGTAGCACAGCAAGTAAGAGCACCGGCTCCAGTGTTGAGAAGACCTGGAGATCGAATCCCCGGCTCGGACACTCAGCACCACACCCAGAAATAACTGGCCGTGTAACCTTGAGCAAGTTACTTAACCCCGATTGCTAAAAAAAAAAAAAAAGAGAGAAAGTTATCGGTAGCCATTGAGAGAACTCAGTGCAAAAGGCCGGCTTAGAGGAAGTTAAGAAGAAATGACTGATGAGAAAGTAGTGACCTCTTATGTACACAGCTTTTAAGAGTTTGCCATGAAGGGAGGGAGGAAGATGGGCTGAAGGCCATCCAGCCCTCTCCAGAAGGTCTTGGGTGAAGGAGAACCCACCAGCTCCTAAGGCACTATCATGACCTCTTGGGGATAGCTCCTGCATGGGAGGAAGTTTTTCTTGGCAAAGTGGGGATGAGCATTTTGAGTTACTGACACTGGATTGATCTCACTTCCAGAATCGAAGCCTTGATCTCCAGCCCTCTTTGGTCTGTTGTGCATATATTCAGGCCCAAAGGAAATATTGACATAACCAGTGAAACAGACCGCAGTGCTCCAGCAGATACTGGCACCACTCCATGGCCTTCAGAGCTGCCTCAATGTTATGCCTAGTGAGAAGGATGCAAAGATATATTTTTAAAATTCTAGAAAGTGACCCTGAAATATTGATTTCACTAATGAAGCAGGCAAAGAACAAAGCCTAAGATCATTGTCAAATAAGGGAAATATGTGCAATGAATGGGGTCACCATGAAGGCAGAAAATAAATAGATGGTAGATAACAGGAAATTTTCCACATGGCCATGTGAAGAAACCCACTGAACCAAACTCACCAATAGCTTCCCTCTTTGTAAAAGAAAAACAAGATGGAAAATGTTTAACGATAGCAGTAAATGTCACCAGAAATGGAAATAGCCTAAGCCAAGAGAAGTAACCCTGTGTGTTCTCCCCTCCCCCCCATCATTAGACATCCCACCAAGAGAAGGGTGGGCCATGAATGTATTTTGTCACAAATATTACCCTTCCTCATAAAAAGGCAGCAGCTAAGTGCTAATGGTTATTATTACTAATTATAATAATAAGAGACAAAATGTGGAGTCAGAAAGGCCCAGGTTAAAGTCCAGCCTCAGACTCTCAGCAATTCACCACCCCTCTGCTGCCTCTGTTTCCTCTTCTTACAATAGGGACCTTCACTACACCTCCCTCCTGGGGCTGCTGTGAGGACCAAAGGAGATTATATTTAGGAAGCATCTGGCAAGCTTTGAAGCTCCGTGTCAATGTGCTTGATGATTATTGACTGGTGATCATTACTATCATTATTGACTGATAATTATATTACACTCCAAAGCTTGCAGAACATTCTTGCCAGAGGTTCTCATTTGAGCTTCACAACAACCTCAGCAAGTAAATACTAGACAGAAACCTTTTTATCCCCATTTTACAGAGGAGAAAACTGAGAATTCAAAAATTACTTGGCCATTCCATCATCATACAGCTGGTGTCAGAGGCAGGATTCAACTCCAGGACTTTAGCCAAGACTCAATGCCTCTTGTACCAACATTTGGAATTTAATTGAAAACTACCCAAAGAGGGTATCAAAGGGTCCTGGAAAAACGCTGTGCTTAAAACACGGACAGGAAGCTTCCTCCGCTGAGATGCAACTGAAAATCTCTTGGTGTCTGCTTTTTTCTAGATGTCACAAGTGAGTTTCAAGGGCACCTGAGAGCTAGAATCTTCTTTGGGATGTCAGAGAGAACTTAGCAGTTTTCCTGACATCTGCTCCAAAAGAGAAGAAGAAAAATGAGACAAGCATCTATTAAGCACCTATTATATACCAGGCACTGTGCAAAGAGCTTTACAAATATTATCTCTTTTGATCCTCACAACAAGCCAAGGATATTGCCATCCTTGTTTGACAGTTGAGGAAGCTGAGGTAGACAAAAGTTAAGTGACTTGCTCAGGGTCACACAGCTAGTAAATATCTAGCTGCCTCTAAATTTGAAGGGAAAAAAAAGCCACATAGAAGCAGGACCTTTCAGAAAAGACAGAGGCCAAGACTTCCCTGAGATGTGTCTTAGAATTGCTTTTGAATATTGAAAAATCTCACTCATTTGGCCCAACTAAAGAGGGAGGAAATCAGCCTGAATCCCCAATTGTGTTTCCAAAAATCGTAATATTAGTTCACACTTATATAGAGCTTAAAGGTTCACATATCACTATGCTCACCCCAACCATGTAAGACACAGTAATGTGTGAGAAACGCTAGGAGTTTGGTCTCCACAGATTCTATAGGAACAATGAATTTTGCATAGGACATGCAGGAAGGTGTAAATCAGGATGAGGGGAGGAAGGGTAGAGAGACCCTATCCAATCATAGAGATGGAAGAAATCTGTAAGTTTCCCCTTGGAAGGAGCCTGAGCGAAACTGGCCCAGACCAGCTGGGGGGTCAAGGGATGGTCACCAACTTTTCCTTAACACACATGCTTAACTAACCCATCCCCCCCCCCAGAATTAGAGCTTTCTTATCCAATCATGGGATACACAAAGCTCATATGGGGCAGAGGGCACATACTAAGGTGTACATATGTGTAGTGGGAAGTCAGAAAGATTGTAACACGTGAGAGCTGGAACCAATCCCGGCTCTGAGGGGAGGGACAAGGCAGGAAATTCAAGTGGGAGCAGCGTAGAAGGGCTTGCCTTTGTCCGATTCTCTGCCGTGTCTTGAGGAGGCTGCTATTTATTCAGGAGAGAATAAATGTAAAATAAAAATAAGGTAAACCTTCCCGGCTTTCCAACAAGTACTGTTTATTCTCAGACTGGGCATGTTTATGACAATGCTAACGCTACTGGTCCCATTTCACAAATCGGAATGCTAAAGGTCAAGCAGGCAGTGATCAGCTCATGCTCTGACAGCTAGGAAGGGTTAGCATCAGGATTTGAATTCAGGTTTCCTAGGGCACCTCCACATCATTTTCTAGTTTGTAGAGAGGCTTCAGCAGAACCAAAAGGATTTTATGCTGCATGTGCCCTCCAGACTGCTGTACCAAATAGATGAGAAAAACTTGTAATTATCATCTTAATTCCATGTAAACCACTTCTGCTGCTGTGCCCGAGGGCCTGTTTCAAATTAGCATGACAAGAAACCAGCTGAATAAAACAAGTCACTTTCTTCAAAAGAGAAAGGAAATGGGAAGGATTCTGGAATCAGTGATCAATCTACAAGTAGGTTACTCATTCCCCCTGCAGCCGCATAGTTACACAGCTGGAAAATGATTGTCTCTCACTGAACAAAGAGAAATCTTAGCCTGGTCTTGACTTCCAAATTAGTTGGACCAAATAAATGGTTTTATTGTTCCTAATGAACATTCAACTAGTGTTTATTAGAGCTAAGAAATAGGCACCCCAATCCTGAGGCTCAGCCAAAGAGCAGCTCTAGGGGTGGCTAGGTGGCTCAGTGAATAGAGCACCAGCCCTGGAGTCAGGAGGACCTGAGTTCAAATCTGGCCTCAGACACAACGCAAAATCTAGCTGTGTGACCTTGGGCAAGTCACTTAACCCCAACTGCCCTCCAAAGAGCAAAAAAATTAAAGAGCAGCTCTTTCCTCTTTCTCTCTCTCCACACAAAAGAGGCAGATGAGACCCTGGCTGGGCCTTCTGAGTCTATTTTGGATGCTCTGCCATGTTTACTGGAGTCAGAAAGGGGGCATCTTCCCCAGAAATCCTTCAAAATAGGAGGCCAAAGCTACCTATGCATTTGGGCAGGTTTCTACGGAGCCATGGCCAGATACTCCTAATGGCTAGGAGGCAGGTCTGGGGCCACTCTTTGACTGGGGGGGGGGGGGGGGGAACGTGGGCCAGCTCTTCTGGAAGATACTCAAAGGAGGCAGCTGGGGCCACTCTTTCCCTGTTCCTACCCCTGCCCACACTTCAGTGACATTGGATGAGTGCTGAGTGCACTGATGTTCTTTTGATGACCATCCCAGACCCTCTGTCTCTGGAACATAGTGTTCTCATTGATCATTGGGAAAAGCTGCTCCCTCAGGTTCTTAGATGTGGTGAGAAAGCCTCATCTGAGGAAAAAAAAAAACAAATGCAAGGTTTTGTTGGGGAGGAGAAAGCATATTATAACTTAAGGCAGATAAAAAATGTTGGGCTGCACTTCACTGAAGATAGAATATCCTGCTGATCTCGAGTTGCCATGGGAACTATCCAATTAGGCTCGAAAAAATCCAGTGGGAAAGCAAGAATGCAGCACTTACTTTCCCTGAATAAGGCACTGACTTTACAAGCTCAAACAGCCTGCTGTCTTCATGCATTCTCTCTGCTGTTTTTATCTCCCTGAATAATAGGGATTTTAAATCTTGTCTAAATACCACAAAAGGTGTGTAAAGCAAGGACTGTCATTAACTACAATTGGCTTCAGATTCCTCTGTTACTTTGCCAGCGGGAATCTTGACTTTGACTTAGAATAGCAAAGGACCTGTGTTCAAACCCCACCTCAGATCTTTAATCATGCGAGTGACACGGAGCAAGTCACTTGACCTCAGGCTTCAGTTTCCTTCACTGAAAAATAAGAGGGCAATAGCAATGAGGTCAAACTCGAATAGAAACCGTGGCCACCAAGCTGTACATGAGGATACCTGTGGGCCATATATTGACTTAGAAAACTACATATGAACATTACCTATGTTCTGTTATAGCTTTATGCTTTTAAATATTTCCCAATTACATTTTTTTTTTAAAGCAATTGGGGTTAAGTAACTTGCTCAAGGTTACACGGCCAGGTGTTTCTGGGTGGGTGCTAAGTGTCTGAGCCCGGGATTCGATCTCCAGGTCTTCTCAACATTGGAGCCGGTGCTCTTACTCACTGTGCTACCTGGCCGCCCCCCCAATTACATTTGAATCTGGTTCAGGCCAGTCAGAAATGGGGGTGGAAATGGGGGACATGTGGGACAACTCTGAACCACATGCCCTGAAGCCCTCAATCTATGATGCTATGGATATACCATGATGCAATCTAGCTATGTCCGTCTTCCAAAAAGCCATTGCCTGGAAATAGTCCTGGCTTTAGGATGGTAAATAGATACAGAGACAGATACATAGATAGGTGAGTAGATAGATACATACATATGGAGGTAGATACATAGAGACATACTTAGATACATAGAAACATAGATACATAC